>NW_006408547.1:5706602-5718541 GCF_000296735.1 Chrysochloris asiatica | reverse complement strand
TCTTTAGTGTTTAATGTATCAAATCTGCTCTCCAGATGATCTCTAAATTCAGGTGGGGTATATTCAAGGTCATATTTTGGCTCTCGTGGACTTTTCATTTTCTTCAGCTTTAGTTTGAATTTGCATATGAGTAATTGATAGTGTTTTCCACAATCTGCCCTTGGCCTTGTTTTGACTGACGATATGGAGCTTTTCCATCGTCTCTTTCCGCAGATGTAGTCAATTTGATTTCTATGTATTCCATCTGGTGAGGTCCATGTATATAGTCGTCTCTTATGCTATCTAAAGAAGGTATTTGAAATGAACAAATTATTGGTTTTGCAGAATTCTATCATGCATTCTCCAGCATTATTTCTATCACCAAGGCCATATTTTCCAACTACTGATCCTTCCTCTTTGCTCCCCACCTTTGCATTCCAATCACCAGAAGTTATCAATATATCTTGATTGCATGTTTGATCAATTTCAGATTGAAGAATTTAGTAGAATTCTTCTATTTCAACCTCACTGGCCTTAGTAGTTGGTGTGTAAATTTGAATAATAGTGGTATTAACTGGGCTTCCCTGTAGGCACATGGATATTATCCTATCACAGACAGCGCTGTACCTCATGACTGATATGGATATGTTCTTTGTGACAATGAGTGCAACACCATCCCTTTTCAATTTGTCATTCCTGGTATAGTAAACATGTGGTTGTCAGATTCAAAATGGGCAATAGCAGTCCATTTCAGCTCACTAATGCCTAAGATATCAATGTTTATGCATTCCATTTCATTTTTGACAACTTTCAATTTTCCCAGATTCATACTTCGTACATTCCATGTTCTGATTTTCTATGGATGTTTATAGCTGTTTCTCTTCATTTTGAGTTGTGCCCCATCAGCAAATTAATGTCCGCAGGCTTTTCTCCCACATGCTTTACTCCATTCGTGTCATGATCAGCTTTATTTTGAGGAGGCAGCTCTTTCCCAATCGCATTTTGAGTGCCTTCCAACCTGAGGGGCTCATTTTCTGACACTATATCTGACAGTGTTTCTCTGCTATTCATAATGTTTTCAGTGACTAAATATTCAGAAGTAATTCATCACTCTTTCTTCCTAGTCTGGAAGCTCATCTGAAACCTGTCCACCATGGGTGACCCTGCTGATATTTAAAATACCGGCGGCATAGCTTTCAGAATCACAGCAACTCACAAACCACCACAGTACGACAAACTGAAAGACGAGTGTTGGCCATTTGGTTTTAAGTGGAAACTGTCACTTTAAATTTCGAGGAGATCTGTGCGCATGCATAGTAAGACCCTACCAGGGTAGGGGTGGGGTGTCCATTCACTCAGGCATCCCCTCTAGTCACCAAAATGGAGGTGTGCAGACAGCGAGAGACCAATGAACAGATAACCTCCCCCCCTCCCGCAAAAAAAAATGTCCACACCTGTATCACCATGGTTCTGCAGGCCTTTGTGGCTGTTCTGATCCTCCCCCCGCTTGGTCTCTACCAAGATGGCGGCTCCGGGAGCAGCTGAGCATCTTGAATTAGAAAGCAATAGATTTTTTGATTCTGCTACAAATTCCCCTAGCTGGAGGCCTTCCAAGCTTCTAAATATTCCTTTATAAGGGGTTCAGAGTTTTACCACTATCCCCTGACCCTGCTTTGTCCTGTATTCTGTGTTGTAGCTGACAGAGCTCCTCACTGCATGTCTACCCAATCCGCCAGTGTAGACAAATTTAAATCTGAAGAGAACATATAGTTCTCTATAGACTTCAATTGATAGATGTTTGTGTATGTATGTGATCCTGTAATTTACGACACTCAGCTTATACAGTGTACCTGGCATACAAAATGGCCACAAAGCTATATATTTTAATTCTAATTAGCTTCCCTTAATAAACTGGACTGTAGATAACTTAGTTACATTGCATATATTCAAATATTAGCTTTTTATTTGCTTCTATTTGTTTGACTCCAGCGTCTCAACACATTTGTCTGCCTTATCTGCTGAGGACAGGTAGAATATAAGACAATCACTCAGCAGTTTAAAATGCAAGAGAAACCAAGCACAAGAAACTAATATAGATGAGAGTTGCAAAATCAGAGAAAGTTCCCTGTATTCCAGAAGATTAGTTTATTTGAACTTTGTCAGTGCTACTGAGGTCAATATTTTTTCTACGGTATGATATGGAGGTGCAAGGGAAACATACTGTGTTATGTCCCAAAATGGACAAGATGATATCTAGAGAACAACGTTTTCTTCAGTCCAAGTTCCTAATAAAGGATTTGTTTTCCTTTACCTTGCATGTATGGTAGTCCCTTAAGATAAGCACTGGACTGTGAACCACAAAGTCCATGATGGTTCAAGTCCTCCAGTTGCTATGTGGGAGAAAGATGAGGTTTTCTGCTCCCACGAAGACTTAAAGCTTCAGAAACCCTATACAGAATTGCTATGAGTTGGAACAGACTCAATGGAACTTAACAACAGCAACACCTTGCATGGAAGCAGACAGATATAGGGAGATCCAAAACCAAAGCAAACCAATTGTCTTATAGTCAATTTTGACTTATGCGACCCCATGGATTACAAATTAGAACTCTTTCATGGAGCTTTGTTGGCTATGAACTTTATCAATTGATACCGCCAGACCTTTCTTCTGCTAGCATTAGACCACCAACCATTAAAAAGCTATTGGACCAAACCAAACCCACGACTATCAATTTGATTCTGATACAGGGTTTCCAAGACTGAACTCTTTACCAGAGCAGAGAGCCTCATCTTTCTCCTGAGGATTAACTGGTTGGTTTTATCACAGAGCAGCACCAGAGCAGAGCAAATTGTCTGTACCATCCAGGGACCTTCTGTAGAGAAATCATACCCGAGATAATATCAGAAGGATCAAATACATCCAAATTTTAATTAAACAGAACTTCCCTGGTGACATATTATTCATATTTTAAATTAGGCAGAACTGACCTTTGCTCTACTTATATTGTTACTTCCAACCTTCCTTGTCATCTAAGAAGCCATGCTCCTGGTGAACTCCCAGTCATAGTCTTAAATCTCATTATTGTCCATGTTGCAAGTTATGCCCTGATCAGCTTCCTTCAGCTTGTGCCCTCTCCCACTGTTGTGTTTAATGATACTTACCTAGTCATGAACTGCATGGGCCAGACCTTCGTTCTTATCTTGTGATTCACAACCTTTCAAAGACTATATTTATTTTTGTTGTTTTAAACATTTCCCTTCTTCATTGTTTGTTGCCTTTAACTTAAGATGTTGTCAATATCACCTACAAGACTCTTTTAGTTCCATCAAGGAGTCAATATTTTGGTGCCTGGGACTTTGAGCAATACAAAGTTTGGACCAAATCCATATCACAAAATGTTCACCATAATGAAATCTAGTTTGAGTGAAGGAAAGCAGAAAAGACGTCACAGATTATCAAATAATATCCAACACAGTTAGTTGGTATTTTTATGAGCAGGGAGGGCAATATTTCCCCTTAGCCCTCCACCGTTCATGGCGACCAAGGAACATGATGATATAACTGTATGAGATGCTACAGTACAATTAAACCATTCATCTCTCTGAGAATCATGTCATACCTGAAGCTCCTCAACAGTATCATCACTAAATCCCAACTTCCTGCTCAAGAAAGCATACCAAGATAGTGTGGGTTCAGTTCTAGACCAGCAATATAAAGAAAAATTTACAATAAAGAGAATTACACTCTTTTTTTTGTTTGCCAAGGCATATAAAAGTTATGTTTATACTATGTTGTTGTTATTGTTGTGTACTGTTAGTTCTGACTCATAGCGTTCCTGTATAGGGTTTCCAAGAGTGGCTTGGTGGGTTTGAACTGCTGATCTTGAAGTTAACAGTCCAATATTTATCCTACAGTGCCACATCAGGATTCATGATTTAAAGGCAGAACAGGTGTGTGCCAGGGTTGTAACCTTTCATAATACTTATTTAAATGATATGCTGAGCAAATCTTCTGAGAAGCTGAAGAAGACTCTAGCATCAGGATTTGAAGAAGACTCATTAAGGACCTGTAATATGTAGATGATACAAGCTTGCTTGTTGAAAGCAAAGAGGAGTTAAAATACTTACTGATGAAAATTTAAAAAAAACTATAGCCTTCAATATGGATTTAAACTCAATGTAATGAAGACAAAAATCCTCACAACTGGACCAATAAATAATACCATAATAAATGGAGAAAAGACTGAAGCTGTCGAAAACTTAATTTTGCTTGGTTCCACAATCAACGCTCATGGAAGCAGCAGTCAAGAAATCAAATAACATATTGTATTAGACAAATCTGCTGCAAAAGACCTCTTAAAAGTATTCAAGAGCAAATATGTCATTCTGAGGACTAAGGTGTGCCTGACTCAAGTCATGGTATTTTCAAGCGCCTAATATGCATATGAAAGTCAGGCGGGGAAACATAGATTTATTTAAATTATGATGTTGGAGAAGAATATTAAAAGTATCATGGACTTCTAGAAGAACAAACAAACCTGTGTTGGAAGAAGTACACCTAGAATGCTGTTCAGAAACCAGGATAGCAAGATATCATCTCTCATACTTTGGACATGTAATCAAGAGGGACCAGTCCCTAGAGAAGGAACTCATGCTTGGTAAAGTTGAGAGTCAGCAAAAAAGAGGAAGGCCTCCAAGGAGATAGAATGACATAATCTAATGATCTCAAACATAACAACAATTGTGAAGATGGTGATGACTAGGCAGTGTTTCCTTCTGTTGTACATAGGGTCACTATGAGTCAGAACTGACTTGATGGCCCCTAGAAACAATAGTCTATTAAGTGTGAAATAGCATTATAGAAATTTTAGAAATAATGTTAAGAATTACCAAAATGTGACACAGACTTATGAAGTGGGTGTATGCTATTGGAAAATGGTATGTGCTAAATTCAGGGTTGCCACAAATCATTAAACAATGCAGTAAGGAAAGTGTCAGTACTTTTTTATTGTTGTGTACCATCAAGTAGGTCCCAACTCATAGCGTCCCTTTATTGGGTTTCTTAGAAGTGGCTGGTGGGTTTGAACCATTAACCTTGAGGTTAGTAATCCAGTGCGTATCCTACATCACCAGACCAGAACTCAATGCCTATACTAATTGCTCAATAAATACTTGCTGAATGAAACCTTATCATCAACCGACATATACAGGGTTTTTCAGTTTGGTGGATTTTTTGCTGCTGGTGTTTAGTAAGTTGTTTGGAAAGAAAATTTATTGTTACGTTTTCTTTATTAGAAAAGTAATATGAGGGAACGCCTCCAAAAAGTTTATGGAAGAATTTCAGCGTCACTTTACTCCATTTTTCCATGAACTTGTTGAAGCTCCCTGATATATAGTCATTATATTTTAAAAATACAAAAAGCATTTAAAAGTACCTCCATTTATATTATTTACTTTTTAACGAATAGATCATCATTCTAACTATTCATGTCATGGAATATTCTTCTGTAACACTATTAATTGTTGTTGTTGTTGAGTGCCATTGAGTCGGGTCCGACCCATAGCGACCCTGTACAGGGTTTCCGAGGGTGTAAATCTTTACGGGAGTAGAAAGCCTCATCTTTCTCCCGCGGAGCGGCTGGTAGTTTCGAACCGCTGACCTTAAGGTTCGCAGCCCGATTCGTAACCACTACGCTACCAGAGCTCCTTTAACACTATTAATAGCTATATAGTATTTCATCCTATGAGTCATTGTGATTATTCCTAATCATCCTATCATTGATTTGCAAGCAGAACAATCTGTGGCTCAGATAAATGAATCAACACACATTTTTAAATAAATAAGTTGAATTACACGTTCAGTTTTAGCTCCATTTTGCATTAAAAATAAAACTGCCATGACCATGTGTGTGATTAAATCTTTGCATACATCCATAATTCATCCTTTTGGATAAATTCCTAGAAGCTAAATTGCTAGTCAAAGAGTGTAAATTTTTTGGATATAATCCCATCACTCTACAACTCTCTGGAGATGACTAAGACCCACTCACAAAATCAGTTTCCTCTACTTGAAGCTGACAACTCTACTTTCCCAAGCTTGGTCTTGTAAGTAAACATAAAACGATAGTACTTTCTCTCCTCTTGTGCCAGAAGAACCTAAATCTAAACAGTTAGCATATGTGTGACTAGGACATTTCCCATGAGATGTGAAATAGAATGGATCAGAAAAGAAAGATCCTTTAATAGGATTCATCAGGAACTAGATAGGGAATGACTTTTTGTGCAGCAAGACAAGTCTTTCAGGATCTGAGGTACTGCCAGTCACTAAATGACTAATGGGGTGCTAGTGAATGTCTTTAGTCCAATTTGGTTAAATATGCAGTGGCTTGTTTAAGCTCTGTTGCAAAAGATCAACTGTAACTGCAGTGCCATTACCAGACTGAGATGCCTGGGCTGGTGGAAACCAGAAAGCATCATCTGTTTCATCCCACCTTCAGGTGGGACTTCCTCTAAATATTGCTGAACAAGATTCATCCTGCTTTAAAATGGTTTCTGCAAGGAACTACAGAGGACCCTTCCGAAAGCCAGAAACTAAAAGAAAATACGTAAATCAAGGAATTCTTTACAAAAAACTTAAGTGACCTAAATCAATCTTGAATATTTCCAAACACAGTATTTAATGGCCATGCTTTACTTTGGTGTCAGAGTCACATAATTTCTAAATAAAATCCTTAACATGTGGCAATTTCATTGTCTCACAATACTGTGGAAAATTCCTGTTACAAATTTAGGATTGAATGTGTTTCTTATTCTTTAAAAAGACTTTTATAAAGTCTTTCGAGTGACTATTACGGTTGTTTCCTAACATCTGTATCTTTGAAACTTGAGTAGACTGTTCAGATTATCTACATCAATTAGATAGTTGTTAAAGTGGAGTCTTTAATGCATGACGTCTTGGGTAACCAGTGCTGCTAAAACAGAAAGTCCACTAGTGTGCAGCTTTAACAACATTTATGTTAGGAGGCTAGAAGTCTGATGACATGGTTCTGACTCTGGGGACTGCCTGCTCCCATAAAGATTTCGTCTCAGAAACCCTATAAAGAGTCGCTATGGCTCAGAATTGACTTGATGGCAGTGACTTTTGATTTTGGCTGTAAGGAAAGGTTTTCTCCGTGTCAGCTCTGGAGGAAGGCTTCTGCTCTTGAGCAATCTTCATGAGGCTTGGCATTCATCTTCTCCCATTTCAATTTGCTAATCTGTTCCTTCCATCTTTTATCTCTTGTAAGAAATTGACTCTAAGCACACCTGTAAAATAAATGACATCAGTCATCCCTTTCCCGACACTCACTGCTTCTCATCAAGGTTCAACAATCCATTGTAATGGTCACACAGAACTCAGAGACAATACTCATAGATGTGGGCTTTATTAGAGAAGTTGCTGTTGTTGTTATGTGCCGTGGAGTCGGTTCCAACTCATAGCGACCCTGTACAGGGTTTCCGAGGCGGTACATCTTTACGGGAGCAAAAAGGCTCATCTTTTTCCTACAGAACAGCTGGTAGTTTCAAACTGCTGACCCTGAGGTTAGCAGCCCGGATTCACAACCACTCTGCTACCGGAGCTCCTTTATTAAGGAAGTTAACAGGTTCCAATACACAATCAGAAAATGCTCAGGGCACAAGTGTTCTAGTCAGTTACTAATAAGTGTCTACAGGATATACTACTCCACCATAATCCTTAGCCTGAAAGTGCTTGGCTCTAGCTTTGTGGGTCAGCAAACGTAGCTTCCCCACTTAAACGCTTGGAGGCAGGAAAGTCTACCAGCAAGTTTCCTGCCCAGTGTCATTCAGCATTACTTGCTCTGCGGCTGGGAAGCCCGCTGTTCTGTCTTATGCCCTAGTTCTTCATTTTGCTGCTGCTGCTTCTCTGCCACTCCTCCAGTGTTACAGCTTTCAGTTCCTGGGTCAAGGAAGTTCAATGTGCAGGACTCTCAGGATCCAAAGGATGCATTCCGCTGTTGGTTCTTCTTTGTTGGGTATGAGATCCCCTGCATACTTCTGAGATGGTTCATTTAATACCCATGCTAGTCCTGGTGTGACGCTGTGGGTTAATGCGCCAGACTGCAAAGCTGTTTGAACTGCAAGGTCAGCGGTTCAAGCTCACCAGCGGCTCCGCGGAAACCCTATACAGGGTCGCTATGGGTCGGAACCGACTTGTCGGAACTTAACAACAACAACAGAGTTAAAAGATTTTATGATTACAATTAACTCTGCTAACATCCACAGCTGAATCATGTCATTCTATTAGTATCTTCTCCCATCGTCTCTTACCCAGACATAGCAGGGCAAAAACATTGACTGATGGGAGTTACAGACTATGGGAAGAACAGACATTAGATAATTCACTACACCACAACACCCTATGCGGGAGAAAGATGAGGCTTTCTGCTCCCGTAAAGATTTACAGCCTCGGAAACCCTGTACAGGGTCTCTATGAGTCGGAACCGACTCCACGGTACATAACCAACCAACCAACAACACCCTATGCTAACCCTGCCTCATTAACATAACATAAAACTTATTTCTTAATGGAATTATAGTCATAGGCATTCAAAAGACCAAATCAAACCCATGCCAATAAGTGAATTCCAACTCATAGTGACTTTCAAAGAGTGGAACTGATTCTTAGGGTGTCTGAGGCCATCTTTAGAGGACATACATCCAGAGTTGCAGCTGGTTCATTTGAATCACTGAGCTTGAGGTAAGCAGTTCCATGGTTAACCCACAGGGACACCAAGTGATTTTAACCACATAAATGTTGTTGTTGTTGTTGAGAAGTGTCACGGAGTCTGTTTCAACTGATGGTGACCCTTATGTAGCTTTTGAGGAGCAGTTGGTAGTTTTGAACTGCTGACCTTGTGGTTAGCAGTCCAGTGCTTATTCTATTACACAACACATATGTGCTGCTGTTGTTAAGTGTGATGGAGTCAATTCTGATTCATAGCAACCCTGTACAGAGTCTCTTAGGCTTTAGATCTTTTGTGGAAGTAGAAAGCCTCATCTTTCTTCTGAGGAGCGGCTGGTGAACTCGAGCCACGAACTTTGTTGTTCGAAATCCAGTGCCTATCCCATGGATACATATATGAAGGGGCTTCAAAATGTTTGTGGAAAATGGAATTATCTCTTCTGAGAATTATGATTTCAGTTGTTAAAACGGGCTGAGGTGCAAACTGAAAAGGGAATTATTTTTGTTTCTCTTTTAATTCTACTTTTGTATGAACATTTTGAGGGGGGACACAAACAAACCCAGGACACTTGGATAAAGTGATCATTTCCAGCTTAATGTGATGGAGACTCCTGCACTTAGGGATGAGTCAGATGAGCCCACAGCTTCCAAGCTTCCACGGGCTATTCAGCACATTCTCTCTCCTTCCCCACTTTTTTCCTGCTCCGACTTTGATAAAACTGATTTGTTGACCTAGAATTTTTTTTTTTTTTTTTTTGTGCCACAGAAAATAATAACACAAAAATAATGACTCTAAAATTATCAAGTGTAATTATGGGAGCTATTTGATCTTACTGTGCTACAGACATATCAAAGAATTACAGTTCACGCTTTACATGGTAGCAGCTTCTGGGAAAAATTATTTCAGTTGTTAAAATGGGTTTTGGGGGGAGCAAGTAACAAAGGAATTACTTCTGCTTCTCTTTCAAATTACATATCATTCAAAGCTGAATGCATGTATTGACAGATCATTTTAAACGCACAAAACTTCATTTTTACAGGGATAGTCTCAGTTATTTGATCAATTGAAAGCAATAAGTACAGTCTCGTCTTTAAAATATCAACGGCCATAATTTAAAACATAAAAACAACAAAAAAGGGTATTAGTGAAATGCTGTCAAATGGCAATTGCAGACTGCACATTGTATCTAGGGAATAGCCATATTGCCAATTGAAACTTGACCTTTATTTATTAAAAATGTGAAAATGCCCTCTTTTGACCTATAAATGTGTCTTCAAACAATCCACTTCAAAAGACTGGAGAGAATATAAATCAAATAAAATTCATAGTAGTTCCCAGACATTTTTTCCCAAGAAAACCCAATGAGGTAAAGTAGTATTGTCAACAACATTTTACAGGTGAAGAAACAGACAATGAGCAGCCGAAGATGAGGATTACATGTGGTTGAACCAGGATCTGGACCTAGTCAGCCTGGTTACTAATCACTGGGAAATACTGGTTTGTGAGATTTGATGACTAGTTTTCACACTCACCAACTGTTATAGGGACTAAAACTGGCCGGTCAACCTTGGACGAGTCATTTAGTGACCTGAGCTTTAGAACTTTCATTTTAAGAGGAGGGACTTAGCTATCAAGGTACTAAGATTACTAGATAATCTTAAAACCAACCCCCCACCCCCACCCCCACCCCAGGTTGAAATTTTTGGGTTTATATTATTAAAAGGTATCAACGACTTGAATACTGATTGCATAGAGCTGAATCTACGTTTCTCTACTTAATACTGTTTCCATTTTCTAAGCCTATTGGATCCTGATTTTAAATACTAAACAGCTGTATAGATTACCACTCGAGTTCCAGTGTGGTTCTATAGGCTAAACTAATGGATTACTAGCCACAAAGTCAGTGGTTCAAACCCACTGGGTCTCTGTTGAGTCAGGACCGACTCAACAGCACTTAGCAACAAATGTTGTAACAAATTATTGTTGTTGTTAAGTACTGCCGAGTCAGTTTCGATCCACAGCGACCCTGTACCGGATTTCCAAGCTATAAATCTGTACAGGAGCAGAAAGCCTCATCTTTCTCCTGAGGAATGTCTGGTAGTTTCCAACTGCTGACCTTGAGGTTAGCAGCCCAATTCGTAACCACTACGCAACCAGAGCTCCTCAACAAAATATTAGGATATTATGCTGTAGTTGTTGTTGTGTGCTGTTACGTTGGGTCCACCTCATAGGAACTCTGTATCGGGTTTCCGAGAATGGCTGGTGAGTTGGAACTCTGGAACTTTCAGTTATCAGTCCAACGTTGACCCTACAGCCCCACCCCAGGGCCCATATCATAGTACAACATGTCAAATTAAATAGAACAACAGTTGTCACAACAAAGTATTAGTATATCATATTAGAGAGACGCCAAATTAAGTAAATAAAATTAATGTAAGCTGCAATAAAAGAAATCATTAAATATAGATAGCCTACAATATAGCTCAGCCATTAGAGATTGGCACTATAGGCTTTGTTAGTTAATGATTTGCTGCAAAGAGAAACCACGAGAAACATAAAACTCTATAAACTTCCTTTTGAAACATGATGGAAAGGTGTTTTTCTCAGAGTTTTCTTGGGAAACATTTTCTAATTAGGGGAATTATTTTATTAGTTGGTTTCAAGTGAATTGGCTTCCCACTAATGTAGGTGAAACCACGGATACTACTGGTATCCAATCTCAAGAGCTGGAGTTCATCTTCCTACTGTCCCATTCTGTAGCCCTCAGCTATGATGGAAGGGAAGGGAGAAGAGACAAGTTGCATACTTTATGACATATTTCCTCTTCCTCTTTGTCACTACATACAATAATTACCAGTAATATTTCCTTGGTTACTATATAACACTGTCACTATAAGTTTTCCCCACACCCTGTAAAATGTTATTTGTGATACATGGTTAAATACAGGAAGTTTTGAAACTACCAAAATATTTCACACCTAGAACAATCTCGTGGAACACTTGAAGAAAGTTGCAGTGACATGGAAAGCCCTTCTAGTTCTTTTGGATGTGACTTTTCTTTCATTCCACATCTAAGAAGGGATGTTATTTTCAAACTGGCTTTCTTTTCTTTCCTCTCCTCTTATTCTCTGGAAGTAATCAACAGGGGTAAGCAAAATATCAGGAAGGAACAAGACTGACTTTGGAGTCTCTCCCTGCCCCTAACACACACACACA
>NW_006408547.1:5697553-5706502 GCF_000296735.1 Chrysochloris asiatica | reverse complement strand
ACACACACACACACACACACACACACACACACACACATCAACACTAGTTATGAAACCACCACAGGTACTGTGGGAGTATAGGTTATGGATCAGACTGACCCTTGAATTCTGGTTTTCTAATGCCCCTTTTCCTAGCTTTGTGATCCTAGGAAAGATTTTTAATCTGTTTCTTGATTTGTGAAAAAATGCTAATTCTAGAACCCTCATGGTTTTGCTGCAATTAAGAAATTTAAAAGTATATTGCAGTACATTGCTTGGTGTTGCTCTTCTAGCCACGGTTTTTGTCACTCCCGTCTAATGATTTTTACTGAGGGGTCTGGGTACGAGGAGGTAGAGGAAAATTCTGATAGGATTATATTATTCAATTATGAGTAACTGTTGATAGGACTAACTGTGATTGTAAAAACTTCAAATGCTAATGTGGAGATTGATTCATCATGCTAGTTGGCTGGATCTAAAATGGGCTATTTCAGAAGCAGAGTGGGGGATATCACTACCAGCAAGAAAGAAGAGTCAGGACTAGTGTGTGTCCTTTGGACTACAAGATCCCTGTGTGTTGATCTTCCTTAACCCAGGAGACAAAGCTCTGACACCAAATAAATGGTAGAGGAGTGACCGAGGACCAGAGTGACAAAGGAGTGACAGAGGACCATGAGCTGAAGCAGGAGACTGAGTGGTGACTTTCTGGCCTCAGAGTGCTATGAATACTCAGTATTTTAAATATTGTCTCCCAGTCACTCCCTAACTTTTGGTTTTTCCTTTTATTTTCATGGAACACATCAATAGCTGAAATAAAAAGGTATGAATATGGCTTTGTTATTATTGTTCATCTCATTCTCTATAAGCTTCATGACAGAAGGACTGCGCTATTCATAGATATCCTCTTTCTAGTACAGTGTCTTGTACACTGGAAGCACAAAATAACTATATTTGAACAAATTAATGAGTGAATGAATATATGGATATCCCCTGCTTATTTTCTCATCTTTGTTTTAAATAAAATTAATCATCTATTACATGGTCTGGCCAATTTCAAATGCATTTCTTTTACCTTTCATATAACTTTTTTTTTCAATATATGAGCATTTATTTTTTAAAGTTTTTATTGTGAATTGAGTGATAGTTTACATGGGAGAATGTTGATTTTACACTTATTGTTTCATTGCAATGACTGCAATCTCCTCTGTGCATCATCGTTCAACAGTATTTGCTTCTTTTCCCTCTGAGGTTTTTTTGGGAGGGGGGATGTAAACAAAAATTATATACTCAGGAATATATAATCATTTCAATCATGTAACATTCTTATTTTAAACTGCATTGTTGTTGTTGTTGTTGTTAAGTGCTGTGGAGTCAATTCCAACTCATATGGACCCTGTATAGGGTTTCCTATGAGTGGCTGGTGAGCTAGAACCGCCGACCTTATAGTTCAAACCAAACGTGCAGTCCAGCACATTAATCCACAGTGCCACACCAGGACACCAAAATGTATTAGTATATGCTATTAATTTATTAGCCACATTATGTACCTACTATGATTTAATATAAATACATCATCAAGCCAGAACTGTCCTACTCTTTATGTCCCTATGTGTGATTCACTTAATGCCCAAAGACTTGAAAGCATAGTTTCTAATTTTCCCTGTCATCAACTGATTATCTTCATTATATTTTACTGGTTTGTTTAAACTATCTTTATTATATTTTCAAACCACTTTAAGTTCAATTTTCTTTATCTATTTTCCAATAAACTCTTTTGGTAAAGATTGCAATAAACAAATTCATATATTTAAATCTATGTATTATCTTTTTTTAAAATCTCACGACTTTTTAACTTCCTAAACAGGTTTAATAATTACATGCATCTCTAAATGTAGCTTAGTGCCTCTTTCTTCCTCAGACTACAAAAGCAATTACACTTTTAAAACTCTACTGCAAAAAACTAATCACAATAAATGGAATGAGATGTCATTCTGAATGACAGGCTCTTCCCAAGCCACCAGGACGGAGCTTTCAAAAACATTAGTATTCACACCACAAACCCCAATTTGCTAAACCCACCAACAGGTTGTATGGTTCTCCCCACAGTGTTGACAAATCCAATAGCTGAGGTTGCTGTGCAGTAATAATGAAAGCTGGAAAAGAGGCTGGGAGAAGGCTTGTAATGACAGTATTTGGAGTTCATTGCCTTTCAATAAAAATAATTGCCTGCTCTGCCTGCAAAACCACAGCTGACACAGCCGTGTTGCCCCATATGGCTTTATGTTGTGAAGCCTCATTGAGTGTCAGCCTGAGAGCAAGTGGAGAGTCTTGCACTTCTCTCCTGGTCTCAGAAAAATGGTGCTGTGATTTATAAGGAAAGATGTATCGGTCTATCCCCTAGGATCTGCTCAAGAGTCATTTGGAAAGTAATCAGGACAGAAATATATTTGTGTGCTAGGTAGAAGCTTGTGAGGTGTTCATTGTAAACTTGAGTTTTCACTTGTGTAGAAAATATTGTTTCTAAATTAAGTATCTCCCTCTGAGCACAGAGTCGGTGGCAACACACCATGACCCTGAGTGTTACAGAACCCATTCATGGAGCCCAACTTGAAGATTTAGTCCCACCATGGAATGCAAAAAGACTGGTGGGAAGAAGCAGCATTGGTGTGCTCAAAGGCAAGCATGAAGAATGGAAACACTCCGTGCCACTTATTAAGGGACTGGGGACTTCCTGAAAATGAATTCAGGCTGCCTACTTGGATCAACTATCAACGTTTCTGGAAGCAGCAGTCAGGAGATCAGATGACGTATTGCATTAAGCAAATCTGCTGCTCAGGAACTTTTTAAAGTGTTGACGCGCAAAGATGTCACCTTGAGGACTAAGGTGCGCCTGACCCAAGCCATGGTATTTTCAATAACCTTATATGGATGCGAAAGCTGGACAGTGAATAAGGAAGATCGTACAAGAATTGATGCCTTTGAATTGTGGTGTTGGAGGAGAATACTAAAGGTGCCATGGACTGCCAAAAGAATCAATAGATATGTTTTGGAACAAGTGCAGCCAGAGTGCTCCTTGGGACCCAAGATGGCTAAACTTCATCTCTCATACTTTGGACATGTTGTCAGGAGGGAACAGTCGCTGGAGAAGGATGTCATGCTGGGTAAGATGGAGGGTCAGAGAAAAAGAGGAAGACGCCCAACGAGATGGATCAGCCAGGTGGCATCATTGATGGCATCAAGTGTGGCAGCGGTAGTGAGGTTGGCCCAGGATTGGTCATTGTTTCGTTCTGCTGTGCATGGGGTCGTTATGAGTCGGTTCCAACTCGATGGCACCTGACAAAACCCCCATTAAGGGAAGGAGCTCTGGTAGCGTACTGGTTACAAATCAGGCTGCGAACCGCAAGGTCAGCAGTTTGAAACTACTAGCTGTTCCGCAGGAGAAAGATGAGGCTTTCTATTCCTGTAAAGATTTACAGCCTTGAAAACACTGTACAGGGTTGCCATGAATCAGAACCAACTCCACGTCACGTAACAACAACAACAACAACCCCCATTAAAGTTGTTCTCCATTTCCTGGAAGTTTTCATACAACTGAAAGTGAGTGTTAGTTCACAGAATCGTCCATCTTTAATACACACTTCATGTGCACACTACTAGAACCCTGGAAGGCTGAGAAACATGCTATTCCTATCCAGGATGTCACCTCAAGCATAATAAAACACGCATGGGCATAATGACTTACTTTCAAAATGAAGAAATACTTAACTGGCCCATATGTCCCTACTATATATTCTAAAAGGACTAGTGGGTAAGGAAAGGAAAAGTAGAAATATAGCATTCAAGTTTTGTTTATTTGAGTTATCTTGTTTAAGAAAGATGGACTAAGTGGCAACTCTTTACTGTTTCAAGAGTTTAGAGGAAGAAGGCGGCAAGTTGGCAAACTAGTCAGTAACACTATAAAGACCCTCTGAAACAAATATATGAGGAAACAAATGAAACATAAAGATGATAGTCCTAGAACCCTGAATTTCAAATGAAAGGATAGAAAAGTGAATTGAATGCTTACTAGGAGAGAAAGCTGAACAGAGACGGCAAAAAGAGAACATAGATTGGTAACCTGTGCTGGTTGACCAGACACAAAACAGTCATGTTAACCTTTGGTGAGTGGCTTCAGAGTCCTGACAGCTTATTGGCATTGCAGAAACATACCAGTGACTTGCAGAGATAATGGTGTTGTTTTTTTTTTCTTGTTCCCCACACTTTCCTGGTGACCAGAAGTGTGGCCAACCCCCAGTGAAGAAGCTCCCACTCTCCCAATAGTTGGAGCTGCAGAGAGGTGAACTCCACAGTTCTGAGTCTCACCAAAGGAGTGGGGAGGTATCCACACCAACCCTGTTTCCTGGATTTAGGCGCATCCTGCTCCAAACCTAAACAGCTGGCCCTGGCCAGCTCTGGAATAGCTCTAACTAGAAGAAGCAGCTGAATAGATACATGGGGATGGGAGTGCAAGGCAGGGAATAAAAACAGAGACAAGTTATTTGTTCGGGCTGGCCAGACATTACACAGACATCTTGAACTTTCATGGGTGGCTGTGAAGGCAAGAGGGCAATTGGTGACACAGAAGCAACTGCTGATTGGTGGAGAGAAAGGGATGAATTTTTTCTTGTACCCTAGTGTACTAGGCCAGCCCAACCCAAGTACACTCCCAACATAGCTCCTGCTTTCAAGGTAGTTGGAGATACATCAAATTGTGTGAGGCTCTAGTAGTACCAACGCTGGCACTTGGAATCAGGTGTGGCTTGCTTCAGACCTGAAGAGGTGGTTCTGAAAAGTCCAAGACTAGCAGGACCTTTCACCTTTGGCTACCCTCTGGACAGAAATACCCTGATCCCATAGTTACTTTGGGGTCTGCATGAATTACTTCTGGATTGGGTGCCCAGAATAGACACCACCTAGCCCTACAGGACCTCCAACTAGGGATAGAGCACCACTATCTCATCCCTTGCCTACCCACCTTATGAGGCCCTTGGCTGTTAAAAGACCCTAGAATTTTCTTTCTGGGTCTAGCACCTGCTGTTTTTTCACTTTTATTGTTTTTGTTTCTTTATTCTTTATTCTTCTTCCTCTCTTTACCTACCCTTGCAATTTATTCTTTCTGTCTCTGCTTTCATTTTCCTTCTTTTTTTCCCAAACACTGCTACTTCTTTCTCACTTTTTTGTATCTTTTTTTCTGTTGTTTTTTCTTTACTACTCTCTAATGATCTCTTTCTCTTTTACTGCTCCATTTCACAAATTGTGTCCAGTTCCTTTCCTTTCTTTTTATTTTCTCTATTATTTTTTCAATGGTTTTTCTTTTCTTTTCTCTCTCTTTTCTCTTTAGAGTTTTCATAGTCATTTTCTAAATTTTTCCTTTATTATTTTCTTTCTTCACTGTGGTTTCATTTTTTGTTTCCCTTCTCTGATGTGTTTGTGCTTCCTCTTCTTGCTTCACCACAGGAACCAACAAATATGCCTATAGAGTCCTGACTCAAGTGTACTCTCTACAACCCCACCCACAGGGAGAGCCAATACCAGTGCTACACATCTGATCAACAACAGTAATCAGCATCAGTCAAACACATCATAAACTGAGCTGCCCAAATGACAAACTGCTGCACACGATCCCACCCTCTTTTCACACCCACCAGGAGGCAGTTGGTGAGTATGTCTAAGAATATACCACCATACAATCATCAATGTGAGACAAATACAACCACAATACCATTCTGTTCACAAGAAGAAACAAGACAGAGTGACTCAAACAAGTGACCAAGAGACAGAGTTAAAAAATATTTTTGAGGAAAAAGAAGGCATTGGAACCACCTGAAAAAGAATTCAATAGGATGATGTTTAGGTACTTTCAAATGATTGACAGAAAGTTCAAGGAAAACAAGGAAGAATTCAAGAAAACACCATAGGAATAAACAAAAAAGATAGAAAATGAATTGGAGAAAATAAAAATCCTGCAAATAAGAATCCAGGACTAATACTACGATTTCAGAAATTGACAATGCATTGAAAGTTCCAAGAAGTAGATTATAAATAATGAAGGCCTAAATTAATGAGTTTGAAGATAAATTTCTCAATCCTAGTAAGCTAGAAGAACAATCAGAAAAAAATAAAGAAAAAAAAACAACAAAGAATACCTAAGATTCATGTGGAACAATATAAACTATTGTCACTGGAATTCCAGAACAGGAAGACTCAAAGAAAAGCACAGAAAAGAAGAGTTGTTGGGAATAAAAAACTTTCCCTAGCATTATGAAAGACAAGAAGATAAGCATTCAAGAATCTGAATGAACACAAAATTGCATACACCCTAAAAGAATCTTACCAAGACATATCATAATCAAACTCTCCAAAATCAAAGACAAGGAAAGAATACTGAGAGCAGCTTGGGAAAAATGAAAAGTTACCTATAAAGGAGAAGCAATAAGATTAAGCTTGGATTGCTCCAGAAACCATGCTTGCAAAAAGGCAATGGGAAAACATATTCAAAACTCTGAAAAAAATAAACGCCAACAAAGAATCATATACCAAGAAAAAGTGCCCCACAAACATGACTGTGAAATTAGAACATTTCTAGATAAACAGAAATGAAAGGAATCTGTAATAAGCAGATAACATACAAAAAATCCTAAAGTAAGTCCTTTGTACTGAGAAATAACATCAGAAGGCAGTAACCAGCAACTAACATACACAGCAACACTACCCAGAATTCAATCCAGATTTCTATGGTACTTAACAGCAACAGCATAGAAGTATCAAAGTGAAACAAACCAGTAGAACTGAAAATAGGAAAATAGAGATTTCAATTGATAATGAAGACAAGTACAAAATAAAAAGAGGGAAAATATAGTTATAGAACTTCCAAACCATGAGGAATTCAATTAGATATGAAGATAAAACAGACTGAAACTGGGGAAGAAATTAATAAATTACAAGATAACTTCAAAGAAAAGGAATCCATATTCACATAGAATCAAGAAATTGTAAACCATGAAGATTTAGCAAACATTAAAACAACTGCAGTGAAGAAAGTGACAAGTAAACACACAAACAAAATGAACTCAGCACAGAAACTTTTGTGAAGCAAAGAAGCCAGCAACACCACACACACACACACACACACACACACACACAAAAGACCCACAGCAAAATGACTGTAATTAATTCATAAGTATCAATAATTACACTGAACATCAATGGATTAAATCCATCAGTCAGGAGACAAGAGTAGCAGAAAGTATAAGAAAGCAGGATCTTTCAATATATTATCTACAGATAAACACCTTATACATAAATACAATGGAAAAAAATTATACTATGCTAATGGAAATCAGAAACAAGCAGGAGTGGCAATGCTAATTTATGATAAAATAGACATCAAGACAAAAAGTAGCATAAGAGGAAAAGATGGACATGATCTCATGATTAAAAGGTCAATTCATCAAGAGGACATAGCCATAATAAATATTCATGCTCCCAATAAATAGCCTCGAAATACATACATCTCATTCTAACACATTGAAGAAAGAAAATGACATCTCTACAATAATGGTAGGAGATTTGATGAAGGATAGAAGAACTAAAAGTAACTCAACAAAATACAGAAAAGATAAACAACACAACCAACCAACTTGATCTCATAGACTTAGAGCACTCAAATCAACAACAAGAAAATACACATTCTTTTCTAGTGCACATGGAACCGCCATAATAAATGCTATATTAGGCCACACAGCAAACCTCAATACATTAAAAATACTGAAACACTATAAAGCATCATTTCAGCTCACAGTGCTATAAAATCACAAATCAACAATAGGAAGATCAAAGGAAAAAATATAATAACATGGAAATTGAAAAACACCCTGCTTAAAAGCTAGTGGGCAATAAAATTAAGTATATGAATCAAATTAAGAATGAAAACACAACATACCAAAACCTATGGGGCACAGAAAAGCAGTGCTTAGCAAGTAATTTACATCACCAAATATACACATTCAAAAAGAAGCAAAAACCAAAATCAATAGCTTAATGAAACATCTCTAAAAATAATAAAAAGAACAGCAAAGTTAGCCTACATACACCAGAATAAAAGAAATAATAAAGATTAGTGCAGAAATAAATGAAATAGAAAACAGAAAAACAATAGAAAGAATCAGTAAGACAGGAAGTAGCAGTAAAATTGATAAACCATTGGAGAATGTACCAAAAGAAGGAGAAGATGCAAATAGTATGCATAAGAAATTATATGGGTAACATCATAATGTTGTTGTTGTTGTTAAGTACCATTTAATTGGTTCCTACTTATAGTGACCCTGCACACGGTTTCAGAGGCTGTAAATCTTTATGGAAACAGAAAGCCTTATCTTTCTCCAGTGGAATAGCTGGTAGTTTCGAACTGCCGACCTTGATGTTCATAACCAGACCGATTCATAATCACTATGCTACCAGAGTTCCTTGACATCATAATAGAACCAACCAAAATAAAAAGGATAATAACAGAATAAAACTGTATGTCCAGATAGCTTTACTGGTGAATTCTACCAAACATTTAAAGAAGAGCTGACATCAATTCTATTCAAATTATTACAAAACAGAAAAATACGGGAAATTCTCAAATAGATCATGTAAAGTGATCATGACCCTTATGCTAAAACCAGGCAAAGACGTCATTGAAAAACAAAAGTGTAGATCACTATCCCTCATGAACATAGATGCAAAAATTCTCAACAAAATCCTAGCCAATTGAACTCAGCAACATATCAAAAAAAGAAAACATGACAACAATTATTCACTATTGCATCACAAGAGACCCATCTGCATTTCATTTCATCAGCCCTTCCTAGATAGGTTAGATACTACTCACTGGAGACTTCACCTTCCGCCACACCCTTGGATCTAGGTTCCCTCTTTTTTTTTTTT
>NW_006408547.1:5671022-5694840 GCF_000296735.1 Chrysochloris asiatica | reverse complement strand
AAAAGGGCAGCTTTTATCTGAGGACCAAGTTGAGAAGGGATGGGAAGGAGGGTCAAATGGAAATAGGAACCAGGGAAAGGAAGCAGGACAATGGTTGTTGCATAGATTTGTTGTTGCATACATTTTGTTACATCTCACTGATCTCACAATCAGTGAGATGTAACATAATGTATGATTTCTTGAATGTAACGCTAATGATCTTCTCTGTAAATCTTAACATAATTCACAATAAAAAGTTTTAAAATATTATTTTAAAAGTGTTTAGATTTATCTAGATAGAGGCACTGGTTTAAAAAATCCTCACATTTGTAAATTCTTTAAATAGCCATGTAATGTTTAATAAATACTCCTCATATGAGAAAACCATCATGTACCAGTTACTATAAGACTTGATTCAGCTCTTTCCTCAGAATTTTTTACAGTTATATAAAAATGTCACCAGTAGTCTTCAAGTATTTTCCATGTAAGTATTAATACAGTGATTTTTTCACAACCTCCCTCAAGCGAACACCCCTCATCCTAACGTGTCATCAATGACAAATTGTTAACTTTGTGATGTGATGTTCCCTAAAGTTAGTATTAATTTTAGGGAAATTAATACCTACAGTTCAAAAACATAAAATATGAAGTATGTGTGAAAGAAGCAAGTGCGTAATGGAGAGATTCTCAAAGCAGACGCTTCTATATCATTATACTTACACCTTCTTAACCAACAAGGTACATTATTTAGTCATAAGAAATTTGATTCACATGAAGATTGAATGGACATGTAAGAGATGATTAGATTCGCGTTCATACTTAGCCAAAGTTGACCATTTCATAATTAAAATATGAAACTGTCTTCCTTTGGTCTCAACACTATATAACTTGGCAGATTAGCTTTCCCCTACTTTTCAAACTACAAAATGAAATGTTGACACACAAAGGTCACCTCTGCTATCCACTTTCTCATGGAACATGGCGCAGTGACATTTGAATTCAACCTCACGTCTACAGAACTACTCATAGACTCACTTTGACAGAACTGAAGATGATGGATGCAGATTTCTACCCAAAAGGTTTGGCTGGGTCTCAGTAGTAATATAACCTTTCTTAAAGGTTATTTTTAACCACTTGCTAAAAATTCCTGGAGGAAAAAAAAAAAAAAAAATGACGTGCCCTTTAGTAAAATGAATACAATACCATACCTACAATTGATACCACTGAAGTCAAGTTTGGTCAGTTGCCCAACTAAGAACCTCACTTTAATCACCAGGCTCGTCTGGGTCTGGTTTACAACATTGAGTGGGTCATAAATGAGAGGTTACTAAGAAATCTAGTGTAATTCAAATTCTAAAATTTAAAAAAAGAAAGAAAAATCTCTCTTAGGTAGTTTTTGCAAGTATTCCATTATATTGCCCTTTAACCCTGATGTTGTTTTTATAAAGTCAAAATCCAATATAATGGTATGAATTTATTCATTAGGTATCTCTCTGACTCAGTGAAACAATGGTTTGCTTAATTGTCAAAAGATTTTAATATGATTGATTCTCTGAGAGATTAAGTAGAATTAAGCGTACTAATCATGACTATTGACCAGGCATACAAAATTAGCAATATTCCATTTTAGACAATAACCTCAAATCATTTGCCAAATAAGAGTACATGAGCCTTTACAATTTGTTGTTGTTATTGTTACTGTTAAGTGACGCTGAGACAGTTCCAACTCATAGTCAACCTGTATACGTTTCCAAGCAGCGGCTGGTGAGCTTGAACCATCAACCTTATGGCTCAAATTGACTTGTAGTCCAGTGCATTAACCCAAAACATATCCTCAGCTCAGTTCTGACTCATAGCGATCCTATGTACAACAGAAGGAAAGAGTGCCCTGTCAGTCCTACACCGTCCTCATAATTCTTTCTATGCCAGCTGCTGCTGCCCCCGTGTCAATCCATTTCAGTGGGAGAGCTTCTTTTTTTGCTAACCCTCCACTTTAGCAAGCATGATGTCTTTTTCCAGGGACTGGTCCCTCCTGATAATATGTCCAAAGTATGAGAGACATCTCATCATCTTGGCTTCTAAAGAGCATTCTGACTGTACTTCCATCACAGATTTGTTTGTTCTTCTGGCAGTCCATGGTGCTTTTAATATTCCTCACCAGCATTATTAATAGTCTTCCTTATTCATTGTCCAACTTACACTTGCTCATGAAGGACCTGAAAACACCATGGCTCAGTCAAACACACCTTAGTCCTCAAACTGATATCTTTGCTGTTTAACTCTTTAAAGCAGGGATGGGTAGCTTTGGGCCTGTGGGCCCCAATTTTTTTTTTGCATCAGATTTGCCTAATGTAACAAGTTGTTTGATTTCTTGACTGCTGCTTCCATGGCAGCTGATTGCAGATCCAATCAAAATGAAGCCTTTGACAAGTCCAATATTTTCTCCATTTCTCAAGTTGCTATTTATTGTTCTAGTTGTGAGGATTGTGGTTTCTTTACATAGAGGTACAATCCATGTAATTTATTAATTTTAAAAAGTTGTAACAATATAATTAATCTTCTGGTTTACAAATTTTTGTTAATACAGATTTCATTCTGATCATATCAAAGCTAATACATTGCCAATGTTAATTCACAACTAAAAATGTATTATTCTAGGGTTTTTCAGTTATAGAAGTAATCAGATTTATTAGCAGTGCCCTGCAGACAACTCAAAGTTGAAGTGTGTGTTAATTGGCTTGGGTGAGTAGGTATCTCTGAGAAAGCCTTTTCCATGAAGCCATGTCTCCTCACAGATTGCAACTATGGTTACAGACAGTTATCAAATGCATCTGTGATGGATCTATAAATCTTCTCGGAAGATTTCTCCTAGTCTCCACAGTAGAATTAGGAAATAAAGATCAAGCCTAGTGGCAATGCTCAGAGAAAACCAATATTGTAAAGTAAGAGCTACAAAATGGTGTTAGTCTTTTTTCTTTTAAAGATTTTTCTTGTGGATTCAGTAAAAGTTTACAGGGCAGACAATCAGTTTTACATTTAACAAATCATACACCTTCACCTTGTTTCATTACAATGACTATAATCCTCTCCATGTACCATCAGTCAACAGTGTTTCTCTTTTTTCACTTTAGCTTTTTTTTTTTGAACACTCAGGCATATATAATAATGTACACCACCAAAGGGCACATTCTGCAAGTATGCCTCCCAGCTGCCATCTCTTAGTCCCTCTCTTCCCATGAATCTAGATAGAATCCTTGGCTGCTTTCTCCTTCCATGTCCCCATCTCTGCCTCCATCTCTGGTGTCGCTGCTTCTCAGGATAAGTTCTCTCATTCTGCTCGCGCTCTTCTCCCTCGATGGTCCTAGGGTGCTTTGTTTCTGGACTGTAAGATTAACCACTCCCCTGTTTTTGTTACAAAACTTCTACCTTTACAATGGTGAGAGTTGCAATTATTCATGATAACAATTACTCATTACTGTATCATAAGAATCTTATCCCCATCTTTTTTTAATCAGACCCATCTAAACAAGATGAAAACTATACAGTGGGGACTCTTTCTTCAATAGTCCCACACACTATTAAATTAAGCACCTCCTTGAAACTTTGTAAGCCAGTCACTTTCTGCCTTTATCACCCCTCATTTTAGGTAGCCAATGTCTAAGTTGCCCATTCCTGTGTTCCCTGTGTACAGAGGGGATAGCATCAATACTTGATGTGAAGATTCCTTCCCTCTCTGTTGGTAATTAGAGTTATTACCTCCATGAGTAAAGGTCAGGTTCATCAAGTTGTAGCAATTTACCCTTGTTTCCTTTATCAAAATTTGTTTTGTTCCTTTTTTTTCCCCCCATACTTCTAGTCGAGTCTGATTATCAAGCCTTCAAGGCTAGGTAAAATGGGTACTATCTGCAACTTTGGGTGTTCTTGTGTGACCCCTCTCACTTCATATCAACTGGATGCTTCACTCTCAGCTCTAGACCTCTATGGCTATGTCCTCCATAGGCTCAGGAGTCTCCAGGTCTCACAATATTTGGGGCCAATCAGCCCTTCTTTTTCTCTCTCTCATTTCCAGGTCCACGGGAGTCTGTGGAACATGGTTGAACTCAGCCCATTTCTTCTTGCTGAATTTACCCCTCTTCCACTCACCGGCAGACCAACATGGGCACCAGCAAGCTTACATGCCTGTTCATGCGTTCCCTTTGAATTTCATTCTTAGAGGGGGGTTTGTCCTGAAGGAACTTGATTGTTTGTCTTGATGGCTTTCTGACAAACAACTTGCTTATTCTTGTAGAAGCCAGTCATAATGCCATTTTTGGTTTGGGTATTTCGTGATGATCATTCTTTGAAGATGTATCTTCTGTCACTCTAACTGTTCCAGGTTGGTCTGCTTGTCCTTTCTAGTGGGGATGTCCCACCTCAGAAGGTTCTGGATAGGGTTCAGGATTCTACCTAAGGTCCTATACACTGCAAAGGCTCCGCAGGAGGCCTATTTCACTGGGCACGTTCTAGAACTCCTTTTAGGTATTCCAATCAGTTATAGGCTGAAGATGGGATTACAAGCTTTCTGTAATCATGTTTCCCGACATTCCTTTCTATCCAACTCAAGTTTCAATTTTACAATACAGGACAAGGGAAACCAATGTTCCTAAGACAGTCAAGCATCTTAGTATTATTTCCCCTCTTCAGACTATGCCTCTATCCCTGTATCACAGAGCCCCGTTGTTCCACGGTTGAACATGCACCACTATTTACCACTGTCCCATTTAGTCAATGCAAATGTGCCTCAGTGTTCCCCTACCTACCTTGTTCTTCCACCCCCTCCCACTTCTTGTGTACTACCCTCCCCAACCTGAACTATGATGTGTCAGCCCCTACCCTGTGCTCTATCATCGCTTCCCTGCACCTCTCCCAAACCAACCCACTCCAACCCCACTGGTAACCAACAAAGAATTTTTTTTCATTTTAGTATGGGTATCTTTTCTTAAGCTTTTACAATAATGGTCTTATGCAATATTTGTCCTTTTGTGACTTATTAATTTCACTCAGCATAATGTCTTTAAGGTTCACCCATGGTTTGTGGTAGCTTGCAGCTTCCTTGTTATTCTTCGTGGTAGCATAATATTCCACTGTGTGTATGTATCAAAGTTTGTTTATCCATTCTTCCATTGATGGGCACTTAGACTGTCTCCATCTTTTTGCTATTGTGAATAGTACTGCTATGAACATTGGTGAGCATATATCTACTCGTGTTATGGCTTGTATTTCTTGTGGATCTATACCAAGTAGAGGAATTGCTGGATCATATGGTATTTCTATTTCCAACTCTCTGAGGAATAGCCATACTGTTGTCCAGAGTGGTTGGACCATTTTGCATTCCCACCAGCAATGTAGGAGGTTCCTAATCTCTCCACATCCTTGCCAGCATTTATTATCCTCTGCATTTTTGAACTTCAAAAATGGCATTATTCTTCACTGAGATCAAAACAATGTTGTTGTCTTAAAGATCATTAGACTTTTGCATAAGATTTATGTTCAAAGATGTAAAATAAGGAAATCTTAGTTTTCTAATGCTATTGTAGCAGAAATATCACAAATGAGTAGCTTGAAATATCAGACATTTATATTCTCATGGTTCTGGAGGGTGAGACCTTGGATGGTGTGTATGGATAAGAGCTCAGCTGCTAGCCAACAGACTCGTGGCTCAAGTCAACCCAGAATAAATGCCTGACAATGCAGCTTCAGAAAAAATATCACTCATTGAAAACACTACAGTTCTACCCACACATACGGGGTTATGCATGTTTTGATCACAGTCTTTGTAACTCCACCAAATTACTGGGCTGAAACGTGAAAATAGGTTGTACAGGACTTTAATGAGGGGAATGATCAGGTTTGCCATGAGTCAGAATGGACTCAGCAACACTTGTGTGATTTGGTTTTTGGTTGGATGCTGAAGCTCAAATCAGGGTTTCAGTCCTGTGGATTACTTCCTTGCTGGTAGTCTAGGGTGTTTTTATTTCCTTGTCTTGTAGACAGTACTCACATGGCATCTGGGTTTTCCCATGTGTACTTGTCTGTATGCCCATTCTGCTGTTTTTATAACTCAGAGAGATTGGGATCAGAATCCATCCTAATTAGATGGATTACATTACATTACACTGTATTATGGAAGTTGATTGCATTACATTACATGTCATCTATAGGTATAGGGATAGGATTCCAACATATATTTGGGGAGACACATTCCAGTCTATTAACACCTTCCAAATTTATTCAACAACCTTGAGGTTCAAAGAGATTTTGCAGTCCAGTCCATTAACCTACAGCACCACACCAGGATTCCATAGATTAATAGTGGAGATTATTTTGGTCATAAACATTTGAAAGGAGCTAGAGCCTGTTTCTAAGGAGCTCTGGTAGCATAGTGGTTACGAATCAGACTGCGAACCACAAGGTCAGCAGTTCGAAACAACCAGCTGTTTCACGGGAGAAAGATGAGACTTTCTGCTCCCGTAAAGATTTACAGCCTAGGAAACCCTGTGCAGGGTCACTATGAGTCAGAACCGACTCCACATCACATAACAGCAACAACAAGAGCCTGTTTCTGGATGTCTGAAGCTTTTTGGTTGTTACAAAGTAGGGTGTGGGGTGTTGGAGGGGTTGAGGGAGTCCTGGTGTGGCGCTATGGGTTAATGCGCCAGAATGCAAAGCTGTTTGAACTGTAAGGTCGGTGGTTCAAGCTCACCAGCTGCTCCTTGGAAACCCTATACAGAGTCGCTATGGTTCAGAATCGACTATATGGCACTTAACAACAACAACAATGAATAGAAAGGTCAGGGGATGCTGCTAAACAATGCACAAGATGGTCCCCACAGCGAAATGCTCATTTCGAGAAAGGACAGGAGTGCATGTCTTAAAAACAAAGGCAGTGAGAAGAGAATGTCTACAGTAAACAGTTGACTCTGATGGCATCAATTAAGCTAGAACAGAGACCTCAGATATTCTTAGAGGGCCACTTAGTACTCTGCAAATGCACTCAAGAATTGTAATAAATTTTAGTAAACTTCAGGGGATGGAGTGGAGGAAAATGAGTAAAATATCATTAAAGCTGTTTCGGTTGACTTGCATTACTTCAGACTTATTTAAGTTTATACCCTAGAATTATTTAAAATACTGCATTTTAGAAGTCTGTCCTGCATAAAATAATACCACCTTTGTATAACAACATTTTGTTGTTAAATTTGATGTCCTCCCCAAAAATTGGTTCTACAGAAAATGGTCAGTAAATACTCAGTTCTGTTTAATAAAACTGAGTCCTGGTGTGGCATTGTGGATTAATGCACTGGACTATAAAGTCTGTTTGAACCTAAAGGTCAATAGTTCAAGCTCACAAGGTGCTCCTCGGAAACTCTACACAGGGTCGCTATGGGTCAGAACTAACTCAACGGCACTTAACAACAACAATATAATAAAACAGATCAGGGAGATCTGGTTTATGGGTAAATAATTAAGAAGTTAAAAATTAATCTCTAGTGAAATTTCTTTCACAGTGTCAAAATATACTTTGACAAATGGTTTCCATGTGGAAGATGAACTTAGGAATCAGTAGATCCGAAATGGTTCTTCCGGTCAAAAAATGCCCTCCTCATTCAAATCCAAATAGATGCCCTTGTCATTGCAACAACTTCATGGAATAAAGTTTTAGTCAAATTCTCCTGGCAGCTGTACAAGATTAATTGTGAAAAAAAAATTAAATGTAACTTCCTTTATGACTTCCCATTAAGCACGAACAATTTTGTATTGAAAATGCTATGTTTTGACCATACTCACATTTAAAAAACTATTTTACCTGGGTTGTCAGTACACAGAGACAGAGACACAAGTGTCTAACATTTTCCAAAGTTATTTCTAGACTGCATTCTGACTCTCTTAAGATTTCAGTCCCCAGTTACTAGTTTACTGGAGATAATGTTCAAAAAGCTTCTTTGATTTACCAGGGTAAGTCTGTATTTTGACAGAATGCACCAATAAAATTGCAAGGTCTGGAATAACCTGGCAGATACGCTAAGCAAATATATCTCAATAGTCCAGTGGGAGCATTTGAAACATCTTCAATAACAGGAGGAAAGAAGAAGAGACATTTGTCTTCCTTAGCCTAGGCAGTTACAAATGTGTGGATGGTTAGCAGAATTTAGCAGAGCATTGTGCTAATGAGACCAAGGTCACAGGTCTGATTCTTGTGCAGACCACTTAATTCTCTTCTATTACATGACCACAGTATCTTTATAAGTAAATCTCGTTGGACTCAGCAGAACCAATGGAAAATTGAAGATGCAACAAAACAAAGTAAGAGAGGAAAAATTGCAATCTCTCCTGATGAGTTAGGAATGATGTAGGCACAAATACCCACTAATTGAACATTTTTTACATGGAATTCCCTGTGTTCCTAAAAATTTGCATTGAGTTGGGAAAAAAATAATCATTTCATTGAAAACAAACACCTTTGAGAAAATGGGTGATTGAATAAAAATTAATGTCCAACTTATGTGCTGCTAATTAAATTCCTAAACATGAAATAATTATTTTTTACTTCTCATGTGTCTTTTTTATCTTCATAGAAAGAGGCTAGAACTGAAACTGAGATGGCAAGGTTGTCGAGTAGTAACAGAAATTCTAAAATCTGCATCTTCTATCTCCACATGCCAGTCAGCTTGTTGTACTGTGGTGGTTTGGGAGTTCCTATGATGCTAGAAGTTGGACACTCTTGTTTCAAATACCAGTAGAGTCAGCCATGATGGACAGATTTCAACAGAGCTACCATTTAGGCAGACTGGGAAGAAGAAATAGGTAGTACAATTCTGAGGTATTAGCCCCTGAAATTGTTAGGAATAGCAGCTATGCACTGTCTGACACAGGGCCATGAGATGAGACCCTCAGGTTGGAAGGCATTCAAAATATCACTGAGAAAGGGCTGACAACTCAAAGTGGAGTTGACCTTAATGATGTTAGTGGAGCAAAGTTAGGGGGACCTTCTTTTACTGGTGGGACACAAATCAAAATGAGAGGTGAAAAGTTGCCAATCCCATTAATGATCAGAATGTGGAATCAAGAAAAATTGGAAGCCATCAAAAATAAAATACATATAATAAAGATTGGTATTATAGGCATTAGTAAACTGAAATGGACAGATGGTCATTTTGAATCAAATAATCATATGGTTTATTATGTCATAAATGACAAATTCAAGAGGAATGGTGTTGTATTTATCACCGGAAAGAACATCTGAAGATCTGTCTTGAAATCTGTCATAGGTTACTATCTACATGCCTAGAAGAAGACCAGATATTGACACTATTATTCAAACATAGGCACAAACCAAGAAACTCAGGGATGAAAAATGAATAATTCTACCAATTTCTTCAATCTGAAAAAGACAAACATGCAATCAAGATGCATTGATAATTACTGGTAATTGGATAATTACATAAGTTGGAAACAAAGAAAAAGGATCAATAGTTGGAAAATATGGCATTGGTGATAGAAAAGATGCTGGAGACAACATGATAGAGTTTTGTAAGACCATCAACTTTTTCATTACTAACACCTATCTTCAACAACAAAAAAAGTCAACCTTGCATATAGACCTTGTAGGACCAAGAAGAAAACTCCATTCTATACATTAGCCTGAACACGTTCGCCTGTTCCAGGAACGTGCTAAATCTCATGCTGCCTTAGAATATCCTTTCACCCCTAGCAACAGCAAGAACTAGATAAGTAATAGACAAGACAACCCAAGGCCAGATGCCAGATGTTTTCCTTATCCTAGCCTAAGAACAAAAGACCACCAGTACTGACCAATTAAACTGTAACATCTCATACTTTGCCAAATGTCAACCAATCCAAATATTGTAAAGCTGAGAAACCCTAAGCTTGTTTGAAAACTCTATAAAAACTCCGCTAACAAAGAGCTCAGGGCCTTTTCATGAGTCTGCTGTGCCGGATACAGAGAAGGCCCAGGCTCGAGCTTGAATAAACAACCCTTGTGCACTTGCATCAGCGTCGGCTCCTTGGTGGTCTTTGAGGACCCCGAATTCTGGGCATAACAACCTCACCAGATGGAAGGCACAGGAATCAAATTGAGTATATCTGCAGGAAGAGATGATGGAGAAGCTCAATATCATCAGCCAAAATAAGGCCTGGGCCGACTGTGATCAGATCAGTCATTGCTCATATGCAAGTCAGGTTAAGGGTGAGGAAGATTAAAACACATATAAGAGAGTCAAAATATAACCTTGAATATTGTTGTTGTTAGGTGCCATTGAGTCAATACCAACTCACAGCAACCCTATGCACAACAGAACAAAACCTTACCTGGTCCCACATCAACCTCACAATTGTTGATAACTCTGAGCCCATGGCTGCCACCACTAAGCTAATCCATCTCATTGGGGTCTTCCTCTTTTCCGCCAACCTTCCACTTTACCAAACATGATACCCTTCTCCAGGGACTGGTCCCTCCTGATAATATGTCCAAAGTCTGAGAGACAAACTCTGGCCATTCTGGTTTCTAAGAAGCATCCTGGTTGTACTACTTCCAATACAGATTGGTTTGTTCTTTTAACACTGCATGGTACTTTTCATATTCTCCTCCAACACCGTAACTCAAATGCATCAATTCTACTATAGTCTTCTTTATTCACTGTCCAAATTTCACATGCATATGAGTTTATTGAAAATACCATGGCTTGGATCAGGAGCACCTTAGTCATCAAACTGACATTTTTGCTCTTCAACACTTTAAAGAGATATTGAGCAGCACATTTGCCTAATGCAATATGTCGTTTGATTTCTTAAGTGCTGTTTTCATGAGTGTTGATAGTTGAACCCAGCAAAATAAAGTCTTTGACAACTTCAATCTTTTCTCACTTATATGGATGTTGTTTATTGCTCCAGTGGTGAGGAATTTTGTTTCTTTAAATTGATATGAAACTGAACGCTATGGTCTTTGCTCTACAGCAGTAAGTATTTTTAAGACCTCTTCACTTTCAGCAAGGAAGATTGGATCATCTGCATATCACAGGTTGTTAATAAGTATTCCTCCAATCCTGATGCCACGTTTTTTCTTCATATAATCTAGCTTCTCAGACTATTTGTTCAGCATACAGACTGCATAATTATGGTGAAAGAATACAACACTGGCGCACACTTTTCCAAATTTTAAACAATTCAGTGTCCCCTTGTTCTTTTTAAACAACTGTGTCTTGGTCTATGTACAAGTTCTTTATGAGCACAATTATGTGTTCCAGAATATTCATTTTCCAAATTGTTGTCATGATCCATACAATCGAAAGCCTCAATAAAGCACAGTAAACATCTTTCTGGTATTCTCTGCTTTCAGCCAAGATCCATCTGATGTCAGCAATGATATCTCTTGATCCATGTCTTCTTCTGAATCCAGCTTGAACCTCTGGAAGTTCTCTATCAATGTATAGTTGAAGCTGTGGTTTTTTTTTGTTTGTTTGTTTTGTTTTTTTATCTTTAGCAAAATTTTACTTGCATGCACTATTAATGATATTCTCAGATGACTTCCGTATTCCATTGGGTTACCTCTCTTTTTAATGGGCACAAATATGAATCTCTTCCAGTCAGTTGGCCAGGTAGTTGTTTTCTTGACATTGATGAGTGATTTCCTACAGTGCTGCATCAGTTTGTTGAAACATTTCAATTTGTATTCCATTTATTCCCAGTGTCTTCTTCTTTGCCAGTGCCTTCAATGCACCTTGGACTTCTTCCTTCAGTATATTAGCTCTTGATCATATACTATCTCTATTCGACCATTTCTTTTTGGTATAATGACTTTGTGTATTCCTAACATCTTCTTTAGATGCATTCTTCATCAGTCAATATTTTGTCCAGAGAATCCTTCAATATTTCAAGTTGAGGCTTGATTTTTTTCCTTCAGTTCCTTCAGTTTTAGAAATGCTGAATGTGTTCTTCCTTTTTGGTTTTCTATTTCCAGGTCTTCACACATTTCATTATAGTATTTGACTTTGTCTTCTCAAAGTGACCTTTGAAACTTTCTGTTCAAATGTTTCACCTCCATTTCTTCCATTTGCTTTAGCATCTCTTTGCTGGAGAGGAAATTTTAGAGTGTCTTCTGACATCAATTGTGGTCTTTTCTTTTCTTAATGACCTTTTGCTTTCTTTCTATATGATGTTCTTGACGTCATACCACAACTCTTCTGGTCTTTGGTCTTTAGTGTCTAATGCATCAACTATGTTCTTCAGATGCTCTCTAAATTCAGGTGGAATATGTTCAAGGTCATATTTTGTCTCATGTGGATTTGTCTTAATTTTCTTCAGCTTCCACTTGAACTTGTATATGAACAACTGATGGTCTGTTCCACAGTCTGGCCTTCTTTTGGTTGATTACATGGAGGTTTTCTACCATCTCTTTCAACAGATGTGGGCAACTTGATTTCCATGTATTTAATCTGGTGAGTTCAATGTGTATAGCCATCTTTTATACTGTTTAACAAAGGTATTTGCAATAAGGAAGTCATTGGCCTTGCCGAATTCCATCATGCAATCTCCAGCATGGTTTCTATCACCAAGGGCACATTCTATAAGCCTCCCTCCAGGCTGCCAGTATACAGCCTTTCTCTTCCCATGAGTTTAGAGTCTTCAGCTACTCTCTCTCTCCATGTCTCCATCTCTGCCTCCATCTCTGGTGTTGCTGCTTCTCTGGATAGGGTTACACATCCTGCTAGTGCTCTCCTCCTTGATGGTCCCAGGGTCCTCTGTTCTATTGACCTATGTACCTGACATTGTACCAGTACCAGGCTGGTTTGATCACTGTAGCCATGCAGTAAATTTTGAAATCAGGAAGTGAGAGGCCTCCAACTTTGTTCTGGTTCTTAAGCAGTGCTTTGTTTATCCTGGATCTCTTTTCTTTCCATATACATTTTTTGTAATTGTTTTTTCCATCTCTTTGAAGAATGTCGTTGGAATCTGGATTGGGATTACATGATTTGTTTAGTTTGCTTTGGATAGTATTGACATTTTCACAATGTTAAGTCTTCCTATCCAGGAGCATGGTATATGCTTCCATTTTTGTAAGTCTCTTTTGGTTTCTTGTAGTAGTATTTTGTAGTTTTATTTGTATAGGTCCTTTGTTTCTCTGGTTACATTTATTCCCAAATATTTTATCCTTTGGGTGGCTATTGTAGATGGTATTGCTTCCCTAATTTCCTTTTCAGTGCTGCCATTACTAGTGTAGAGGCATCCAACTGATATTTGTATGTTGATGTTGTATTCTGCCACTTTGCTAAATCTTGCAAAGAGTCCCAGTAGTTTTGTTTTGTTTTTTACTGTCTTTGTGTTTTCTATGTACAGGATCATACCATCTGTAAATAGAAAGAGTTTTACTTCCTCTTGGATATCATATCAAGATGACCAGTCCCTGGAGAAATACAACATGATTGGTAGAGTAGTTGTTTTTGTTAGGTGCAGTCGAGTTGGTTCTGATTCATAGCAACCCTATGTACAATAAACAAAGCACTGCTTTCATCCTACACCATCCTCAAAATTGTTGCTTGAGCCCATTGCTACTGCCATGGTGTCAATCCATCTTGTTGTGGGTATTCCTCATTTTTGATGGCCTTTCACTTCATCAAGCATAATGTCCTGATAACATGTCTGAAGAATGTGAGCCAAAGTCTTGCCTTCCTTGCTTCTAAGGTTCTTCCTTCTTCCAACACAGATTTGCTTGTTCCTCTCGGAGTCCATGGTAACTTCTCTAACACCATACCAGAAATCCATCAATTCTTCTACAGTCTGCTGCACAGCAAGTTACAGAGTCTCCTCTGGCATCTATTCTGGTATGTTCTTTCTTTCCTGTCTTGTTAATGACCTTTTGCTTTCTTCATGTATACTGTTCTTAATGTCATCCCACAGCTCTTTTGGTCTTCAGTTATTAGTGTCTAGCACATCAAATATCTTCTTGATATGTTCTCTAAATCAGTTGGAATATGTTCAAGGTGATATTTTGGCTCTGTAGAGTTCTAGTTTTCTTCAACTTCAGACTCTCCTTCTTTCTAGTCTATCAAGAGTTTTCAATCAGTGATTGATTTCATATGGGATGCACAAATCAGGTAACAATAGTTTACCAAATATTTCTGCATTTTAAAATTGAATTTGCTACCCAAGAATGAAACAACACATAAGAAAAGGTGGAGAGACCTTTGTTCAATATATCAAGAACACTGAACTTAGAATTCCATATTTACAGCCCAGTGTCTGTTTAAGATTAGTAGAGTGGTGCTGTAGTATCAGCATTGAGCTGCTAACCACAAGATCGGTGTTTCAAACCTACCAGTTACTCTTTGGAAACCTTATACAGGGTCGTTATGAATTGGAACCGACTTGACAACAACAACAATTGGTGTTTCAATAACTAATGAAGTCAATGTATATGGCTTAAACTTCAGTTGTTGTCATTTGAAGTGTACATTATTACTTGAAATGCTGAATGTGTAGAACACATTTCTAACCTAAATCCTGACCCTTATTGCTGTTTTGCTCAGCTTGAAAAAATTTATCTGGTAGATTTAGCAGTGCTATGTCTTTTCCAAGAAAGACAAAATAGGAGACCAAGGTCATCAAATAAAACATGACTCATTTCTTTCATCTAGTAAAGATCATTCGAGCTGATTGATTTTTTGCCTTCTTGGGTGGCTATCCACTGCAAATCATCCTGTGTCTAGGAAAACAGACTACTTCTTGCCTGCTCTTCTTCATTGAGGGCCTGGCTGTGGCTTCTGTCCAGACCTTGACAACTTTTGTACTGACACGCCAATGTATGTGCTCTAACGCATCAAACTCGGAGGGGTGGAAATGGGTCCCTGAAGTGACAAGGTGTGGACATGCATATAAAAATAAGAAAATACGGGTGACTGTGATCACAGGCTAAGCATTCAATGATTGGATCAACCAGTCATGCTTTGTACTCGACTTCCTCTTTCTTTGCCACACTCCACCACCACACATTCCATAGTAATTTTCAATAGCATTGTTAAAGTAGATTCACGTCTCTTTGGATTTGGCAGACACATTGTATATTTTTGGCGATGAGAGAAGATTGGCATTATATAAGCAACTAACAGTTGTAAAATGAAGTCCAAGCTAAAAACCCCCACTTGTGCCCTTTCTCATCACAAAAGGTGAGAAATCTAACCAATTCTTTTAGGAAAATGATGAAGAGAGAGAAATCTGGACAGTGGGCTCAACTATAACAATGAATGTGAGGAGGGAGCAGAGCCGGGCATTGCTTCCTTCTGCTGTGTACAGGGTCTCGAGGAGTGGGAGCCAATGAGTAATCAGTGGCACCTAACAAAGACTTATATGCCACCTCTTGATGAGCTTCTGTACTAATGATAACAAAAAGCAAGAGGCCTATGTTGAAGGGAAGCCCTGAAAAAAATTCAAGCAGATTCTAACTTCCTAGAGAAAATTGCATCTACATAACTTTAGTGGTATTTGGTCTGGGACCTCTGATATGACTTGAATATCAATTTTCTAAATCAAAGATTTCTCTAAATATCCTGGTCTTGATCTCATATCAGAAGCAAGTTTATATCTCTCTGAGACTCTTGTCTTTTTAATCTGTATTCAAAACCTCCATTTACTGTAAGCCTTACGGAATCCATTTTAGCTGCTTACAATTATAACAGCTACGGAGTTATTCAGAAGTTAGTAGCAGTAAATTTGCCTTTCAACAGGCTCTCAAAGTACATTTACAAGCTTAGTCAATATGATTGCCAAAGATAAACTTAGTCTCCTCTTTTTACTTTTCTCCCCAGATTGTTTAGAAGCATTCCAAGGTTTCACCTCAATGTAAAGTCTCCTGAAGATGAAAAAGAAAACTCAAAATAAAATTTATAAACTGCATCCATTGATGTTTTTTTCCAAGAAGGAATGGAGTATAATTACCATTGTTCCTTCAGTTGTCCAAATGTTACCTTGGGGAAGGAGAGGAGTGTTTTAAGTCTTTTAATATAGTCTCTCACTCATGTCATTTATGAAGATGAATAACATTTGATTAGAAAACAAATTCAAGTCACATGTGTCATCATTCTGTACGAAATTATTTTTACCTGATAATGCCAATTCATATTGAATTACTGTCTGCAGGCAGACCCCTTTTATAGCTTTCATCCATGAGTGACACCACAACTTTCACACTTACATGTACTATTTTTTAGATTTATATCCCTGAGGCCTCTGGGAAAATGTGCAGACAGAAAGTTCATGCACTGACAAGTTTCTCAACAACATTCCAGAAAAGACCATGGTAAAAACAGTCTTGTCAACAGACTGCAGCTTTAATGTTTTATTTATATCAAAACCATTCATTTTCACTTGGTTTCATATAATATTATTGGCGAGTCTTAGTAATATATATTAACGCAATATTTTAACATAAAACTGTGGTTGGGGAATCTATGCATTACACAATAAATGCAAAAAATCTAGCATTTACTATCATAAACATGCATCATATCAAACAACAAAATCAACACAAAGGCTTTCGACTCTACTGTTAATATTTAACCCAATAATTATTCTTAAAGTTCATATTTATTTTAATATTTATGCTATAGAATCTAAGGAGCTCTGGTAGTGTAGTGTTTATGAGTCAGTTCTACTAACCTCATGGTCAGCAATCTGAAACTACCAGCTGTTCTGCAGGAGAAAGATGAGGCTTTCTGCTCCCATAAAGATTTGCTCTGAGTTGGAACTGATTCCACAGCACATCACCCCCACTACCACCACCATGTTATATAATTTAGAAACTATATTTTCATCATACCATCCTCTGTGGCTTGAATAAAATAATTATATATATAACCACTCCTCTTACTTTAACAGGGTCTTGGTATGACACTGTAGGATAATCATTGGACTGCTAACTGCAAGGTCAATGGTTCAAACCCACCAGATGCTCTTCAGGAACTCTATGCAGGGTTGCTATGAGTCAAAACTGACTCAATGGCACTTAGCATCAACTTACTTTTACTGGCAACTTTTAAATCACATCTTTAATTACTATGCAAAGTTCATAAATGATGTGTCATGAAACATGTCTATGAAATGAACCTTTATCTTCTCTATAACAATATAAAGTATATTTAAAGGTCTTATTTTATTTATGATGCCTCAAAAACATGGAATAATAAATTTTTAGAGCTGGAGGAGATATTTGAGATTACTAATCCAATCCCATCATTTTACAAATGAGGCATCTCAGAGTTGGAGAGGTTAATTGACTTTCCCAAGGTCATAGAGCTAGTTCTTGGCCGAGTGGGAATGAAATACCCCACCAAATCCAGATGTATGGCTCTCCATGGAGTTTGGCATTGTATCTTTGCTGCAATTATATCTTTAAAGATGCACACACCTGGCTTCCAAATTATTTCATTCTACTGATATATAAACCATACATAAACCCTTTCATAGTTTCAAGTCCATAATTTTCTGAGACAAGACAATTCTGTGATTACTAAGCAAGGTGGACTAAGTCTATCCTTGAGCCCACTGCTAGTGAGTCGATTCTAACTCACAGTGACTCACAGAACAGAGAACTGTTCCATGGAGATTCTGAGAGTGTAGACGTTTACAGAAACAGACGACCTCATCTGTCTCCCACAGAGCAGCTAGTGGGTTTGAACCACAAACTTTTCAGTGACAGCTTGATGCTTAATCTACTGTGACACCAAGGCTCCTTTAGTCTGTTCTGTAGGAGACTAGGACTCAATCCAATCACTTTGATAAGGAAACACTTTGATAATGTACTGGAATGTTGACATATTCCGAAGTATGTGTCAAGAGGAGCTGAGTCCTCAAGCCCCTCTGACCTCATTTTGTCTGTGAAAGCATTTAATAATTTGTAGACTAGGCTATCCAGCAATCCAGTCAATAGGCAAAATAATAATCAAAGGAAATCCTCCAAAAACTTCTGTTGGAGCATATACTCTATCTCTAGTGCCTACTGGAATGTCTAGTTGGATGAACGACCTAATCATTGGTATTAATTAATTAATTAATTAACTTAAAATTAAATAAAATGGCTTCTCACACTAATAATGCACTGACACTTAATAACTGTGTGACAGGTCAGTCCCTGAGACATGCATTTGGTTTATGCATGATAACTAGGAGGAACAAGCCAGATTCAGGCTCAGGCTTGACAAGGCTACAGATGTATGACTGTGGATACATATAGTCAGGAATCAACTAAAACTAAACACCATTAATAAATTAAACACAACTCAAAACCAATAATGATTAAAACAAGAATTAACTTTCATCCTATTGGTCCTGGCATATGTAAAATTAATGATCCTGAAGTCTTCACTGGCAAGAAATAAAAAACAAAAACACAATTGCATTGCATTAGGCAACCACTTTTGGCATTCTGCATATATTCATCTGCTTAAAAATAAGATATACATGAAATGTTCTAGGCATTTCATTGCTCCTTTTCCGCTCATCAAACTTCTCTTCATCCAGGTGTAGCATAAGGACAAGAACACAAGAGAGTTTGGTGGCTAAAATACAAAACTTTTGGCTGCAGATATTGATGACAGTCTAATGTATCTCAGGAGTCCTGGTGTGGTATTGTGGGTTAATGTGCCAGACTGCAAAGCTGTTTGAACTACAAGGTCGGTGGTTCAAGTTCACCAGCTGCTCCTCGGAAACCCTAAACAGGGTAGTTGTGGGTTGGAACTGACTCAGCAGCACTGAACAACAACAATGTATATCATGACTTTTCTTAATAAAGCTTTGAATATATAAAATTGCTTTTTAAAAATCCATTAATTTCCCAGTGGTGGTAAGTATATAGGCGCAAGATGTCCATAACAGCAACTCCATCATTATATAAAAATATCTTTGATTTGTTTAGGTGACAGAATTCAAGATATTGCATATATTTTTGTCATGGGTTTGTCTGTATTCACAATTGAAGAAAATGTGCACTCTCAGTTAGACATAATGAAAATCAGCACGCAATGTTTTTCCCCATCCAAGTTCACAGGAAACGTAAATTCTGTTCACAGGCTTTCTGAGGAAGTGTGGATTCCGCTGAAAACCCCAGGTTTGGAGTTAAACAGCTAAGTTGGAATTCTAGCTCTGCATGCATGATTTCTGTGACCTTGCATGTTTACTACCTTCCCAGAGCACAGTAAAACAGAGGTGAAAGTGTGTATCACATGGAAGCGTTTAAAGGAATAATATATGTAACATGGATAGCACAAAAGTCTGGTATATACTAAGCTCTCAAATAGCATGCTTTTAATTCCCAGTGGAACATAAGTTTTGCTCTTTTAGAATAGTTTATTTGACTTCCAAGTAAGCACGAGCTATTTCTTCTCTATTGCTGAAGATTAAATTTCTCTGCATTCTAGCAACCTGAATCACTTTAAAAAAAATAAAGACAAAAACAAAAACTGTGTTACAGGGACCAAGGTCACATGTGATTCTACAAAAGCCCTCTTGTAAACACTATTAAGACAAAAAAGAATTTTTCATCAAATAAAGAAATATCAATAGTGCTTTAATACACCCAGATCTATAACATGGGGTGTGGATGTGTAACTGGTTTCGAAGTTGGGGCCCTAGTAATCAATTAGATCTATGAGAAAGCATGGGGGTGCCTCCAACACAATATACTGTATTGCATTAGGCAAATCTGCTGCACAAGACCTTGTTAAAGTGTTGAAAAGATGTCAGCTTGAGAATTAAGGTGAGTCTGACCCAAGCCATGGTATTTTCAATAACCTCATATGCATGTGAAATCTGGACAGTGAATAAGGAAGACCACAGAAGAATTGATGTGCTGGGGACAGCATACGCAGACCCTGGGTTGGTCAGTGACCCTGTGACATGGACGAAAATCCAATTCCCAGGCCCTCCTCAGGATAGCGAGCCATGGACCCTGAGGGCCAAGGAAGTGACCTCCTGATGTCCCGGGTTCATTGGTTTTTGCGAACTCACTGGTTGGCTACCTCTGTATAATTTTCTTTGGTCCTAATATTGTTCATTCTATGCTTCTAACTCCAGTAATTGTAGCTTCTGAGAAAATGGTTTCTTTTACAATGCCTCTCTTAATACCTCCACTGTGTTGGCAGTGCGTGGAGTCCTGGGAACAAATCTTTCTGAGGAATACGCGATAGCCACCTGGGATGAATGTCAGAACTGCTCCTTATTTGAGTATTCAGTTATGTTTGATATCCATGAACAATAATGGGTTTGAAACCCCTTTTTAGACCTGAGGCAGTAAAAAGTTTCCTCAGATAATTCAGAAAGGCCAGGAACAGGTATATTGGGAATATGAGAAAAGGTTTTTTAGAGAAAAACTACCCAAGGTTTGTAAATAAAGTGGAATGGTAAATTCTGGGAATGTTGGATTAGAGGATAATAGTGGCAGCCCCATTAAACCGCCTCTGAATAGAATCAGTTTTAACCTAGATGCTCTCCTTCCTCCTGAAAGTATATAGGAATGTGATAATTAAGAACAATGTAGCATTTTAGATACAGATAAATGAAGCCGGTGCCTGAGATCTTGCTCACAAACAAAAGTTTGCAAAGTGTACAGAGACAGCTTGGCTCCCTTCAGGAACCGTGCTTTATGTTAAGTATCCTTGAGAAATCGCACGTTGCTGCTCTAGATCATTTAAGCCTAAAAGTTAATATATAACAGCTTGACTGAACCTTTTTTCTGTAAAAATAAAAATGTTAGATTGTTAAGAACACCATGAAAATATCTTAAAAGTTGTTCCTGTGAATCATTATGTCCTGTTTTGAATGATTAATCACATTTCAGTTCTGTACCCTATCTTATCTAAAGAATCACATCCTCCCTTTGTGAATTACATCCTTCCTTTGTAACAAATCCCTCCCTAAAAAAGAGAATAAAAGACTGAGGTAGAGTGAGTTCTGCATGCAATGCTAGGCAATATGTTTGCAGATCTGCCTAGCGGCCAGCTTGTATCATATCTTTGTGTCTGTCTTTTCTGTATATATTTCGTCTCTCTCTTTCTCTATCCCTTTCACCACCAGATCTCCCTTCTTCGTGACACCCACACTTCCTTGTCAAGGCTGGACCCCAACATAGGACCTCGACATTGATGCTTCTGAGTTATGGTGTTGAACGAGAATATTCGAAGTGCTATGGGCTGCCAAAAGAACCAACAAATCTGTGTTGGATGAAGTGCAGCCAGAGTGCTCTTTGGAGGCCAGGATGGCCAAACTTCGTCTCTCATACTTTGGACATATTGTCAGGAGGGACCAGTCGCTGGAGAAGGATATCATGTTTGGAAAGGTGGAGGGTCAGAGATAAAGAGGAAGACCCCCAGCGAAATGGATTGGCAGAGTGGCAGCTTCAATGGACTCAAGCGTGGCAACCACAGTGAAGATGGCCCAGGATCCGGCAGTGTTTGGTTCTGCTGTGCATAAATCAGTTGGTACTGACTTGATGGCATCTAACAACAACAACAGTAATTCACATCATCTATCTTGGTGTGGTGTTGCAGGTAAATGCACTGAACCGAAAGGTCAGTTTGAACCACAAGGTGGCAGTTAAAACTCACCAGCAGCTCCTCAGAAACCCTATACAGGGTCAATATGGATTGGAACTGACTCGACGACACTTAACAAGAGAGGAGCCCTGATAGCACAGTGGTTCTGCCCGGGGCTGCAAATCAGAAGGTTGGCAATTTAAACCCACCAGCCATTCCGAAGGAGAAAGATGTGGCAGTTTGAGATTTATGGACATGGAAAGGGTCCTACTCCGTGCTTGGGGGTCACTATGAGTCATAATCAACTCCATAGTAGATGGTAGGATTCATAACAACAAAGTATTTATGTTAAATTGAGCCAAACTCTTGAGTTTCAAAAATAAGCTACATATAAGAAAATCTATGAGTATGTGATTTAAATTCAGGAGGGGAGTCTTTCATGTCTAGAATCTATAGCTGGCCTCTTGGTGTAGTCAATCTAACTTCCATTTATGGTCATCCTGTGGAAGCACAGACTGGGGAATATAAGAAAGAATTTCAACAAGTTAAATGTGTAATTACACTAACAGAAAAAAAATGCATATGAAGCACAGTGAACTTTTTTTTTTCATTCTCAATTCAAACGTAATTTTCTTAATTAAACTTGTTTGTGATTCCTCGAATTAGAACATGGAAAGCGCTGAGAATCTGTGGAGTGAAAAAATGTGGTTCTTCTAAAAAAACAGACAAACAAAAAGAGTTTCTTCTCTATAAAGCTCTGGAAGATCCATTGGTACTACTTCTTTCTCTTCTTACGGGTTTCAAATAGTAGGTGATTTACCGAGACAGTATAGGTTTTGATTAGTGAGCTATTTGATGAGTTACATCTAATTAAACAAAGAAGCTCTTTACCACAGAAGTCATTATTATCAATGGGAACTTTCTCATGTGCCAGACACCCTGGTATTAAATGTTATAAATTTACATGTAAACTACAAAATACCATACAATGTTTACCAAACACCATAGACTTCAAAATAAGGACAAGCATCTTACAGAGAAAGACAGGCTTCAGAGTATGTGTATGGGTCTCCTAAAGTCCTACACGAAGAAGTGTGTTGATAAAGTCTGGTTTTGTAGTGTTTACCAACGTCTATGAACCAATATGACCCACTATGAACACAATGATTTAACAATGACTTAAGGACCAGCTGCTCCACAGAAGAAAGTTGAGGCTTTCTGCTCTCGAAACGATTTACAGTCTCAGAAACCCTGTACAGGTTTGCTATGAGTCGGAACCGACTCCATGGCACATAACAACATACTTATCCGTATGTCTATTTTAAGGCTGTAGTATAATGATCAGTCATATATAAACTGTTTCGACTTAGCTTTTCCAATAAACAGATATAAAGCATTAATGATGTGAAGGAGCTTCAGAACGTTTGTGGGAAAATTTCCTTATCTTTTAATTATGTTTTCCCTGAAATTTCTAAAAACTTGTCATCGTGGATGGAGTGAAGGCTTCACAGCAGGTCATCAATTTTACATTCAATGAACCCCACGGTGCTTATCTTCTTGAATGTAATCCCCTCAGGGTAATATCACGTTCCCATTTCCTCCCTGTGTTTCCTGTTTCCATTACTCCTTCTTTCCCAAATGCTATCCTTTTGATCTGGAATGGTTGACCATTCTATGGTGTGTATAGTCGCTAGTATTGTTGTCCTTGCTATACACCTATTACTTGGCTGAAAGTTGAACCATGGGTGTGTAAGTTCAGTCTAGACCTGAAGAGTGACCAGGATTCATAGTCTCAGGGTTCCAACACTCTCTATTTGTCCAGTAAGCCTGGTCTTTTTTATGATTTTGGTTATGTTTCACATTTTCTCGCAATCTATCCAGGATCTTCTAATGTGGTACCTTTCAGAACAGTTGGTAGTAGAATCCAGACACCATCTAGTTCTTCAGGTCTAAAGGTTATGGAGACTTATTCCCAGGATCCATTAGTAAAACTGGACTAATTGTTTCCAAACATCTTCCTTTTCATCATTCTTCCTTCCACTAGGCAGGTAAAAGCCAATAGTTGCACCTCAGATGGCTGTTCATGAGCTTTTAAGATCCTAGTCTATTCCACATCTATTTAATATCCTATTCATCCAAAAAGATGTAAAACATCATCTTTGTGGATTAAGTTATGCCAGTTGGCCATGGTGGCCCCTGAAAGTGTGGTTCTGAGTCTCAAGGCCCAGCAAATTATTCCCTCAAGGTGTCTGGAAACGTTTAAG
>NW_006408547.1:5653629-5670922 GCF_000296735.1 Chrysochloris asiatica | reverse complement strand
CCCCCCCGTATGTTTCACCAGTGACTCCTGATTTGGACTGCTGAATGCAAGGTTGGTGGTTGAAACCCATCAGCTGCTCCTTAGAAACCCTATACAGGGTCCCTATGAGTCAGAACTGATTCAAAGGCACTTAACAACAACAACAATGTTCCACCACATTCATGAATAGGTTTGCAGCAAATTGTACCCATATCAAATTTTTTGTATTTGTTGGAATACTCCAGGAATGTTTTGAAGCCCCATCATGTATGTAGAGTCTCCTGAACCTTCATTGGAAACTGTCACTTACCATAGTCAAAAACAAAGCAACAACAACAACAAAAAACACTTCAATTTTTTTCCTCCTGTGTGGTACCTCTCGAGCCCCATCATCTTGCTCGCCTCCTTCTTCCTTCTCCCACAGACTCTGAAGTCCACTTTTGTGTCTTGCCTACTTTATATTTCAGATGCTAAACAATCGAGTGGCTGTTATAGCTTCAATAGTGTCCTTGGGTGCCTTATTCTCACTACCAAAACAAAGAAGTAGAAAGTGTTAACAAAGCACTAACCAAGTAATCACTCAAGACTCCCTCAGAGGAAAAATCAAGAAACATAGGTGTCATGTTGCCTGGAAGGAGAATCAGAATCTAAGAAAAGATGATTTCTTATTTTGTGCTGACTTAAAACATTACCAAATACTAAAATTTCCCAAACTAACTGTCATACGCCATCAATACTTTTATTTAATTATCATTTTAGCCTTTAGCTACACAAGAGTAATTCAATTCATTTAATCAAGCCCATATTGAGGACTATTATTTCAGTCATTCATATTTAACAATTGCTTATTGGTGTCAGCTCCAGCATTCGATTCAGAAGGCTATACACGTGAATGAAAAATAGTCTCTATCTTAAAGAGCTTGTATTTTAATGTGCAATATTCAGGATTTTGTTTACAAGAGCTGAAAATAGTTTTCTGTGACTAGGAGGGCATATGTCTCTGCTTAAGACACCAATAATTGTTGGTGAATTAGTGAACGAATGCAGGATACACTTTCTCATAGCTGTTTGTTGTCTGAATACATTAATACTAAACAGATGTCTAAAGAAGGAATGTAGTATCTTCCTTCTACTCCCCAAAAATCTTCCCAGCACAGGGGTACACATAAAAAATAAAAAGACTCAGAGACTCAAGACCAGAAGAAAGCAATACATTGATTAGTTGCCAAGAGAATATAAACACAGTTTGGAAAGGGAGATTTCATTTCTTTTTACTTCAAAGACTCTCTAGAATAAGATTCCCAGAAAGAAATATTAACATCAGTTGGGAAGACATAGGAAGAAAATAGATATACTAAAAGAGAATTCCAATAAGTCATGAGACTAGCAAAGGAGGAAACTAAATGGGAGAGCTGTGGTTACCTACAAAGTGATCCAGATCTTCTGAAACAAAATGGAATGTGGGGTTCAAAAAGTTTACAAAAAAAAACAATGGCATGAGTTTTCCAGCAGATGACTTTGCTAAAATGGAAGGAAAAGAAATATAAGCCAGAGCGTGGGAAGCACTGCTAAGAAAAGAATGAATCATTATTTAAAATATATATCCAAAAAATATGTCTATTTTGTAACATGATAAATTCCCACTTTTGGAAGCGTTGAAACAGAGGATGAATAAGCAAGGACAACTTCGATGTGATTCATTCAAGTAGAGGGTTTGACTGAGTAACATTTGACACCTGAGGTTCATTCTGATGCCAAGACAATCCATGATTTTATGAATACATTTTTTATTTGCTTTGTGGTTTGGATTTTTTAAAAATAAGAGGTACATATTGAAAGTAAAAAGACTCAGAGAAAAATACAGTTTTGTGGTTGTTTTATTTTTACAGGAGAAGAAAGAAAACAAAAGCCATCATCCCAAAAGCCGAAGTAAAGTAGGTTTTCCTTTTGAAGACACCTCTATAAATTCAAGAATGTCCCAAGCTAAAACAGCAGTACAACGGAAATGGCCCATAGCCCGGTGTAATGTAAGCAACTTCAGGGCACAGAATAGGTCCTGGTTCTGATTATTCCACAGGAGCTTCCGGGGAGCTTGAGGAACCCAGTCCTCAGACCTCATAACACTGGTTCTCAACACCAGGCATATGAATCTCCCCACAACACACTAGTAATTCACACTTCCATAGTAGCTATTCCAATACATGTCTTTCTTTTTTCTTTAGAAATTCATTCCTGCTAGGATTTGAACCATAGACCCTTAAATCCAGAGGAGCTAAAGCCAGCTCCAGAAATAAGTTGCTGACTGGGGAAAGGTCCATGTTAACTGAATGCATTGGCGTGGTCCAATTGAATCTGCTGGAGTCTTTCGGGCTATGGAATGGAGAGAGGGCAAAAGATTCTGGGTCTTTGCCATTTCCCAAGTTTCCAAAAGAGAAGTTGGAAGCAGTGAAGCTGGATACAGAGAAGAGCGGTATATATATATATAGAGAGAGAGAGCTCCGGTAGCATAGTGGTTACGAATTTGGCTGCAAACCGCAAGGTCAGCAGTTAGAAACTACCAGCCGTCCCACAGGAGCAAGATGAGGCTTTCTGCTCCTGTAAAGATTTACCACCTCAGAAACTCTGTACAGGGTCGCTATGAGTCAGAACCGACTCCACGGCACATAACCAATATATATACATATATACATTTCATTTTATGGAGAATTCAAATGAAAAGTTTCCTTATCCTCTAAAACAATATATATTGTAGGATATATACCTTGTAGGATAATTCCACCCTCACACCCTTGCCTTTCCTCTTAAGAACAATTATCTACTGCAGAATCTTTCTTTGGAAAACAGTTCTCTAATGTTTCAGAAATGAAACATTCATTTTCATAAAGAATTCAAGTCACTCTAAGAAAGATCAACACTTACAAAATTAACATTATAAATTATATAAAAAGAGACAGAGTTTGATTCTGAAGTGAGTAACATTAAAACCCCCTTTTCCTAATAAACTTATTTTTTTTCTTTAATCTTATTACTCTAAACTTCATTTTAATGCAATTGTATTGGGACCAAGAAAATTAATATTAAATTAAATACTCAACTACTGGAAGTGAAAATCAAGGGACCTCTGATGTAAGGATTTGTGTTTGAAAAGGTGCCACTGAATCAGCTTTCTAGCTGTTTATTATCTATCTTACCAAAAGGCCTACTTTCTCTTAGCCACTTACAGAGAGGGCCATAATTCAGAAGTAATAATATGCTAAATGAGAATGATAATGCCCTTACTTAACATAACTTTTTCCATTTCCCCAGACCCTACCATGTTGTAAGCATTTATTATTTCAGTGAAAATATATTCAGTGTGCCAGGGGCTATCATGAACCCTTCTATTGAGCTGATGATACACAGAATGCAACAGCGTTTGTGGCATTTGTATACAGATGATACAAACCCTGTACAAAATCTTTCTCCCCTTGCATTGACTGTGAAAATAAAGAGGGTGGATGGAATTTTTTAAAACATATTTCTCTTATCTGTTAAAATTCTTTTTTTGAACTAGATTAAAGGCATCTAAGAATACAAGGAGCTCTGGTAGTGTAGTGGTTACAAGTTGGCCAGCTAACCTTAAGGTTAGCAGTTCAAAACTACCAGCTATTCCATGGGAGAAAGATGAGACTATCTGCTCCTATTAAGATTTTCAGCCTGAGAAACCCTGTGCAGAGTCGCTATGAGTCGGAATTGACTCCACAGCATACTACTACCACCAAGAATGCATGTGCTGTTTGTGCCAAGAAAGAGATATAATCATGAGGACCCCAATGCTGATCCAGACCCACCAAAGAGCAAGCATGCTCTGTCCAAGAGTCCAATATATTAGAAGAAGGCCACAAACCCAATGAACTTCCTGTCAATTGACTGGCTGCTCAGGGCAAGTCTCATCATGGGATATTACTGCATCTTAACTTCTGAATCACTGAGAATCCTGTCTCAGTCAAGTTGACACAATTCCTTACCTGTCATAAAGGAGATAATATAAAAGCACAGAAATCTGTTAAGAAAGGTGGTAAAGATTGTCAGAGGGATCTAAAGAAATGGCACTTATGTTGGTAGAGGTGTCAGGAAAAAGCATGACTAGGTTACCTGTGTGAAGACTGGCATCTCAGAGGAGAAACAAGTAGAGAAAAAGACTGGGATTCACACCAAGCTTAATGAATAGTGAAAAACTGTAATAGATCAGTTTTAGTGAATAATCAAGTCAGATTCAGGGAGGAATAGTTGATTTTCCTGCCAAAGGAGAGTATAAGTGCGTATGATAGTACTGTGAATGACAGAGGCCAGAGTCTTGATGGACAGATCATAAGAAGCATATGCTCTCCAGTCAGATGTCAAAAGAAGTGGACAATATAGAAAATGACTTCAAGGAAGCCAAAGAAGGTATGCAGTATCTTCCTTCTACTTTCAAGAAGTCTTCCCAGTACAGGGGAATTACTCAAGACCAGAAGAAAGTAATATATTGATTAGTTGCCAAAACAGAGTTTGAAAAAGGGAGATTTCACGTATTTGTTTTTACTTCAAAGACTCTGTAGAATAAGTTTCCCCGAAAAAAATGTTTTTTCCTCTAAAAGTTCAACTAGAAATTTTAAATACCAGATGAGAATTCTCATATGTGTAAATCACCAAAGGAGACTTGTTAACTCAAAACTAAGTCATTTTTTAAATCAAGACGTTCTAGCCTAAAGTTGAAATCTAGGGTAAAAATCTATGGAAAGTAAAACTCCAGTAACAGTAATAACCCCATGAAAGAAAAACCACAAACAGAAGTGTTTTTGTCAAGTGGCACAGAGAAGACGGATTTTGAGGGATTAGCAGACTAATCATGGAATGCAGGACAATGGAGGGAGTCTTTTGTCCACTAGAATGCATAATCCTTGAAGTCAGGGACAAGTCAACAAAAGTGCCAGCCAGGATAATTTAATGCATGTTGAGATTATCTACCTCCATAGCTCTGACTTCTTTCCTAGAAGTTTTTAATTTAGTTTAGTTTTGCAGGGAAAGGATACCTAGTGTATCGCAGTATCAGTTTGCAAAGCTGGCCAATACAAAACAATTAATTTGCATTCAAACATATTCATTAATTCCTTGTAAAACAAGTTGATTACTAAATCGATTTCAACTCATGGTGATCCTATGTGTGTTAGAGGAAAGCTGTGCTCCAAAAGGTTTTCATTGTGTAATTTTGGGAAAACAGATCACCTAGTGTTTCTTCCAAGATGCCTCTGGATGGACTCAAACCTCTAGCCTTTCAGTCAGCAGCCAAGTGCCATAAGAGTTAGCATCCCCAGAGGCTAATAAACTCAGTACATCAAAAATTCAATCAGAAAAACCAATAAGATGTTGTGGTCTGGGTCACATAAAATGGGTCTGAGTTACCAGCCCACCCCATTTCTGACATCTTTGTATTATAATTATTTAATGTCAGTCAACACAAAGCCTATTTTAATGTTGTATACATGTGTGATACTCAGAATGATGATATCCAAAGATTTCCACATCATAATCCTAAGAACCTCCATAATGTAAATGCCCCTAGATAATTAAGGGGCCCTTAATTATGAGTTGGGTTGCTAACCACAAACTCAATAATTCAAATCTACCAGTTGCTCCTCAGGAGAAAGATGAGGTTTTCTCCTCTGGTAAAGATTTACAGCCTCCAAAACCCTATACAGAGTTGCTATGAGTCGGAACCAACTTAGTAGCACAGAGCCATCAGCATTACCACCAAGATAACTACAAGAGTTCTTAAAAGTCGAAGTGAGAAGCAAAGATGGAGATTCAAAAAGGAGATGTGACAATGGAAGCAGGATCAGAGAGATTTAACAATGCTGGATTTTACGATGGATAAAGCCAATGAATATAGGTATCCTCAACAAACTATGAAAAGCAAGGAAACAGTTTCTCCCCAAGAACTGCTAGAAGGAACACAGCCCTGCCAGTACCTTGATTTTATCCCAGTGGATCCAATATTAAAGTTATAACCTACTATAAGAAATAAATAAACTTGTTGTTTAAGTCACCAAATCTATGGTAATTTGCTACACCAAAAATAGAAAACGAATAAACCATATATTCTAGTAGAATTGCATTATTATTAAGTTGAATGCAACTTAAAGAAATTGGGCTGAGCAACACAGTATCAAAAGAAATGATTTCGCCTCACCAAACCTCAAATTTATTAAGATAATATCTACCTCCGAGGTTGTTGTAAGGATTTAATAAGAGTTCTTAGTCTAGAAAAATGTGAAGCTCTTCTACCTAGTAAAATGTTTAATAAGCAGAATCTATACAATGACTTCAAAATACTAACCAGACATCTTATTAGTTGCTGAGGTATAATAATGAACAAGATACTTAAAATTAATATCCTATGATAACCCTTTGGTTCAGAATAAATGACACTCTGTAATCATACAAGAGGCACTTTGGCTAGATTTATGGGTCAGAGAACACATTTTAGAGGAAGCAAATTCTTAATAAAGACTGAATGAATAAATGTGAGTCAGGCAAAACATGCCACCACTAGTCTGTCAGTTTGTCAAACAGTTGTGGCTAGCATGTTAGCTATGCCACCAGTATTGTCAGCACCAGTACGGTAATCTTTGGTGGCCAGATTTAAGCAGAGCTTCCAGGCTAAGACAGACTAGTGGTGGTGGTGGTGGTGTGCTGTGGACTCAGTTCTGACACTTACAGACTGTGTAGAGAGTTTCCGAGGCTGTAAATCCTTATAGGAGCAGAAAGCCTCATCTTTCTCCCACAGAATGGCTGGTAGCTTCAAACTGCTGACCTTGAGGTTAGCAGTCTGACATAATTACTATGCTATGAGAGCTCCTTTAAGACAGACTAAGAAGGAGAAATTGATCATCTATATCTGAAAAAAAAAAAAAAAAGGCCGGTGAAAACTTGACAACTAGCAACAGAACTTTATGTGACATACCAGAATATGGGCCTCTCCAGTTGAAAGATACTTAATATACAACTGGGGAAGGACTGCCTCTTCAAAACTGAGGTCATAAGAACAAGGATGGAGTAAAGTTTTCAGGACCTTCATTTGCTGATGAGACATGACTCAGATAAGAAGAAACAACTCCAAACATCTATTAATAGCTAGAAAATGGAATTATGAAGCATGAATCTAGGAAAATTGGAAGTCGTCAACAACAAAAGAGAAAGCATAAAGATCAATATACTATGTAGCCATGAACTGAAACAGAATGGTATTGGCCATTTTTGAAATGGGCAAAATATCTGGTTTGATACGCTGTTATAAAGGAGCTCTGGTAGCATAATGGTTACGAATTAGGCTGCTAGCATCAAGGTCAGTAGTTCAAAATTACCAGCCATTCTGTGGGAGAAAGATGAGACTCTCTGCTCCCGAATAGATTTACAGCCTCGGAAACTCTATACAGGGTCTCTATGAGTTGAAACCAACTCCACCACACACGACGACCACTACCATTCTATTAATAACAAATTGAAGAGGAATGGCATCAGATGCATTATCAAAAAGAAAATCTCAAGATCTATCCTGGGGTGCAACACTGTCAGTGATAGGACAATATCTAAATGCCTACAAGGAAGACCAGTACATATTTACACACTAATCACTAATGACAAATATGAAGAAATTGAAGATTTTTTTTTTACCAATTTCTGTAGTCTGATCAATCAAGCATGCAATTAAGTAGTATTGATAATTACTGCTGATAGGAATGCGAAAGTTAAAAACAAAAAGAAGAATCTCTAGGTGGAATATATGGCCTTGATGATGGTAATAATGCTGGAGATCATTTGACAGAATTTGGCGACACCAACAACTTATTCATTGCAAATACCTTTCTTCAACAATGTAAATGACAACTAAATATCAAGATCACATCAGATGAAATATACAAGAATCCAACTAACTACATTTGTGCAAACAGACAATGGAGTTCAGTAGCATAATTAAGCAAAAGATCAGGGACTGGCTGCAGAGTAGACACAAATTTCAGTAGAAGCTAAAGAAAACAAATATCAATCTATGAAAGCTGGAGTAAGTATATCCCACCTGAGTTTATAATATAAAGAATAAATTTAACACAATAAATACTAATGACTGAAAACAGGTAAGTAGTGGGATTACACCAACAACTTCCTATAGGAAGAGAAGAAAAGGTCTTTAAAAACACAGAATAGAAAGAAAAAAACAAAATAGATATCAGAAGAGACTCTGAAACTTGCTTTTGAATGTACACACACTAGAAAATAAGATAAAGTGCTGAACAGATGATTCCAATAGAGGACTATAGATGGTAAATGAAAGCATAGTAATGAAGTATACACAGACCTGTAGTGAGAAACTCAAAAGGGAGGAACATGGCCTGATATTTTTCAAGCTGAAAGAACTGGGGAGAAAAGTCAAGCCTTGAGTGGCAATATTGAAGGATTCACTGAGCTAAATATTGAACCACACAAGAGGAATCAAAGAAAGATGGAAAGAATACACAGAGTCATTTTACCAAAAAGAATTGGTCTGGACAACTTTTCAGTTTTTCCAGAGATAGCAGGTTATCAAGAACTAATGGTATTAAAGAAAGATGATCAAATTGCATCAAAGGCATTGCATAAAAACAAGGCTCTAGAAATTGTTGGAATATCAATTGAGATACTTTAACAAACAGATGCAATACTGATGTGGTCACTCATCTATGCCAAGAAATTTGGAAGACCTCTATCTGGCCAACTGACTAGAAGAAATCTGTATTTGTGTCCATTCCAAAGAAAGGTGATGCAATAGAATGAAGAACTTATTGAACAGTACCATTAATATCACATTCAAGTAAAGCTTTGCTAAAGATAATTTTTTAAATGTTTACAGCAGTACATCAAGAGGGAACTATTAGAAATTTAATCCAGATTCAGAAGAAGACATAGAATGAGAGATATCGTAGCTAAATGCTAGATAGGCCTTGGTTGAAAGCAGAGAACACAAGAAAGATGTTTACCTGTGCTTCATTGCTTATAAAAAGGCATTTGACCATGTAGAGCATATAAAACTATGGATAACATTGGGAAGAACACTTAATTGAGTTCATGTGAAACATGAAAATGTCATTGGAAGAGAACATGGAATTACTACCTCTTTTGCAAACAGGAAAGGTGTGTGTCAGGGTTGCATGTTTCACCACATTTATTAAAATCTGTATGTTGAGAAATAATCTGGAATATATGAAGATGAATACAACATCAAGTTTAGGGAAAGGATCATTAACAACCTGTGATATGCAGATGACAACTTTGCTTGCTAATACACTTATTGATGAAGAGCAAGGACTACAGTCTTTATTATGAATTATACCTCAACATACAGTAAACAAAAAGCTTCACAACTGGACTAATAAGCAACTTCATGATAAATGAAGATAATAATGAAGTTGTCAAGGAGTTCATTTTACTTGGATCCAAAATCAATGCCCATGGAAACAGTGATCAAGAAATCAAAAGAGGTGTTCCACCATGTGAGTCTGCTGCAAAAGACCTTTAATCTAATGTTTAATGATTTAAACAACACTTCATGTTTAATGATTTAAACACTAAAAAAAAAACAACACAAGTATGTCATATTGAGGACTAAGGTGCCTCTGATCCAAGCCATTCATATGCATGCAAAAGCTTGGCAATGGACAAAGAAGACTGAGGAAGAAATGATGCCTTTAAATTATGGTGTTGGAAAAGAATAATAAATATGCCTTGGGCTGTCAGAAGAATGAACAAATCTGTGTTGGAAGAAGTATAGCCAGAATGCCCCTTAGAAGCAAGAGTAGTGACACTTCATCTCATGTTATCATAGTTTTTTTTTTTTTTTTTTTTTTTTTTTTTTCTGAGACCAGTTCCTGTAGAAGGACATCATGGATAGGGCAAGTTAATAAGATCAAAAACAATGAGCTGGATCAACACAGTGGTTACAACAACGCATTCAAACTTAACAAGGGTTGTGAAGATGCTACAGGAACATGTAGTGATGCATTCTGCTATACATAGGGTTGCTGTGAACTGACTCAAGGGTTTCTAACAACAGGCAAAAATGGGTAGATCAGAAAATGCTATTGTACAAGGAATGGAAATTGAATTCACAGTCAAGTGAACTGAAATAACAATGAAGGTTGTAAGCTTCTGATCTGACCTGAAGAGTCTTTTATCATGAGGGCCACCAGGGGATGGTGTTTTAACAGAAAAAGAGATACTGATTTTGTTTGTGTTTTAGAAAGATTATTCTAGCCACAATGTAGTGTATAAATTTGAAGAACTGAAAAAGGGTAATGCCCATAGAAACTAGCTGGGAAACTGTTGCAATAAACCCGACAAACCACTATTTTTACTTTTGTTATCAGGCCTATGAGAAACAACATCGTACATGAGAGAAAGAAATAAGACGAATACATAAAAGCCAATCTGCCTTCATAGGTTTTTTTCTTTAGAAATCATTGTGTAACAGGCCAGAAGAGAGGAGGTGAGAATGGGTTAATGGCCTTTTCCAGGAACAGAGCTCAGGGAAGCAAGACTGAAGGTGGGATGGGATCTAGGGATGAAGTGTTGAACCCAGTAAAGGACAGAGCCTTGGTAGAATAGTGATTATGCATTGGGATACTAACCACAACATCAGCAGTTCAAATCTACCACCCGCTCCATGGGAGAACTATGAGGCCCCATACGATCTACTGCCTAGGAAACCCTGTATAGGGTCACTATGAGTAGGAACCGACTCAACAGTATACCACCACCACCATCATCCTAATCTAGAGAAATCTATATGCCTTATTATCACTTTGTTCTCCTGGGAGAATTACAAATGGAAGATGAGCAATGAGAATGTAGGATATGACTTAGCACAAGAACATCCCTGTGGAAATTTGGGCTGCAGTATAAAAAGGACCATTTTGGGAAATAGCATTTACTCATATATCATTCACCTCAAATGCCTCAACATTCTGCTTTGCACTGATCCAATGTAGAGACATGATTCTGTTTCACTGGACCCCTCCTCACCCACGGTAACCAAGAGAAAATAAGTGAATGAAATGTATAAAGACTCCAGGAGAGACAATACAAGACACATATATCCAAGTGCTAAAGTAACATGGCAGACCCTCCAAGTGGAGTAGAAATAGAAGCAGCGCCATTGCACACTGCCAGTGAAGAAGACAGTAATAAACAAGGAATCTGACAGAAAATGTTCCCACAGCTCCACCATTCACAGCTGAATATGCCAGTGAAAACTTCCCTACACATGCAAATAAACTCCATCAGGAGCAGGAAAGGAAGAAAGAGAACAAGTTATCTGAGCACAGCTTAAGGACATACTGTAGGATGACTACATTTGGATAAAGGAGACTTTTCTAAAAGAAAAGAAAAAAAAAAAAAAAAGAGCGTAAAATTGGGACTCTTGTACAGATAGAAAAATGAATACCTGTCAAGGATTGTATTTAGCTCACTAATGAGGATATAGTGAGGCATTACAACTAGTGCAAAGTGAAATATAAAATGAGAGACATGTATTTAGAATTCAGAATATTGAAATAAATGTGCAAATGTAGGCAAAATTAGCCTGGTCCACATTCAGTAATGGAAGTCCATTGACCCTCAGTGGATAGCATTTATATGTATACAGACAAGAAGTATTTGGCGTTGCTATTAGTCATCATAGCATACAGTAAAACACCAGAATCAGAAGGATGTACCTGTATTATAGGTTTCCACTGATGGTCATTTTTTTTTTTTTCTGAGAATTAAGTTCAGTGCTTGAACTGGAATCTGGCTATACTAAATTATCAAAAGTATATTTCGATGGCTGTGGTGGTCATGGTGTACCTACCATGGAGTCAGTTCCGACTCATAGCAACCTTGCACAAGGTTTCTGAGACTGTAATCTTTATGGGAGTAGAAAACCATATCTTTCTTCCATGGAATGGCTGGTAGTTTTGAATTACTGATCTTGAAGTTATCAGCCCAATTCATAATCACTTTAAAAATTAGAAAACAATTTCAAATCTACCAATTTAAGCGGAGTACACTGAAGGAATATTAGGAACAGCATATGAACACCCAGAGTACATCATCAGTATATCCAACAGGGCAACTTGTCCTCATATAACTTTTCTGAAGATCAATTCCTTAAATTTGATCTTAGATCCTGCTTGTACTAGGTTCCTTGTTTCTCAGCTTGTAGCTCCCAACCCCCCACCTACCCCTAAACAGGCCCTGCACACTGAGGAGGTCTCAGTTTGGTCTCCAGTGACGACACCATGGAAACACTATGCCTGGGTCTATGAGATCTTCAAACGCTGAAATGAAATGTGAAAAATCTGATTACTTAGTTGTTTGTCTATAATGCCAAACACCAGATCTTTGTGAGGATTTATGTGGCATTTCCACAGACAAGCTCCAAGTCTCCCTGATCTTAGTTAGTTTACAGATGTTAACAGGATTCGAGCTTGAAGACATCTGATCATGGAATAATGGACAGTGACAAGAACTGTTTACAGAGTGGAGTAACTGGAAGGCCTGCAGCTGTAAGGGGGGAATGCATTCTGAAAGAGAGAGCAAGATGCATGTGAAGAAGGTGACACAAAACAGTAACTTCCAAAAGAGGCTTAGGAGAAAGAGTCCATTTTAAAACTCCAGGGAACTCTCAGAATCCCAGATAAGAACAAACCATCTGCCAATCTGTTGTTTCAAAGGCAGAGAAGAAAAGAATGTTAAACCCAGGTTGAGAGGCAAATTTTGCCTCTAGATGCCAAAAGTAATTGTAACACAATATGGGATAAACATTGGGAAAACTCCCAGAAGCAATTTTACATATGCACCATGGTCATTTCAAATCATGTAGACTGAATGACAATGAAAAACAGCTGCAAGAAATGAGAATATAAAGTAACTGGACCAAGAGATTTTAGTATTCTCAGATGTTGATGATTTAAAAAATAAAAAAGAGCAGTTTTCTTATCCCTGTTAAAAATGTCTTTCAGCTAAAGTCAAACAAAATACAGACAAATGTAATATATTTTATGAAACTTTACCACAAAGAAATAGCTACTTGTTTTCTAGGTTAGAATCTGAATGCCCTGTTTGTTAATGGAAAATCCATTACAGTATTTGGAGATAATGCATTTTGTTAAAACAAATGCTAAAATTTCCCATCTCACTGACATCACTCTCTCATGCATTTAGTCCAGAAATTTTATAAATACTAACTGTGACACATTATGGACTGACATATCATTAAGTCACAAAGAGGATGAGGACAAGCAAATATTTATTTATCATCACCATATGTAGGCACTGAGCTAGGCATTCACGTTATCTTATTAAATTGAGACAGCCACACTTCAAAACACACTCCTAGACACAAAAAGGAAGATGAAAAAAATAAATAGGAAATTCTGAGCTAAAACGAATTGGCCCATGCCTACGCAAAACTATGAAGCCATACACTCAGGTGGCAAAGCAAGTTCTGACTTGAGAGCCCGTGTCTTTGGCAGTGGGCAGAAAGTGTTTCTGGGATAGCTTGTCCTATTCTAAAAACAAGTTCATATTCCAAAACTTAGTGTACTATATCCAGTCTCAACATATATATTTTAGCATCTACTATGCATCAGACACAGGCGTTCCTGGGCACTACAAACAGCAATGCATTCAGTTCCTAACTGAAAACTTGGTGGCATCAATCAACTAAGAGGCACCTCAGAAGAATGATCTACTTTTGGTGATCTACTTTTGAGTAACAGGCAATTGAAACCCCACGGAGCACAGTTCTACTCTGACACACATGGATTGCCATGAGTTGGAATCAACTCAACAGTGATTGGTCATGTGCCAGATATAGCTCTAAGCTCTTGGGATACATTATCAAAGCAGAGAAGAAAAAAAAAAAAAATCCTTGTAATTGTATATTTGCATTATTTTAAGCATAGAGTTGCTCATGTCATTGGAAAGTAAGTATTTTGTTCATTTTTTTAAAGTTCCTACAAAGTCTCTCAGAGGAAAGAAATTAGATCTAGAACAATTGTATGTTAAGCTCTCAAACACAATAAACTATAACAACACGAGGGATTCCAGTAAAACAGACCATTCCCTGGATGGTTTTACTGTTGCAGTTCCATTATGGAGCAGGGCAATGTGACATAGAGCAGCGTGAGTCAGGAGCCCTGCAGTATGTGTCTCAGTGCCTGTTTCACCACTCACTGTGGTTAAGTGCTGTTGAGGTGGTTACGACTCATAGCAAATCTTTATACTGTTTCTAAGGAGCAGGTGCTGGACTCGAACCACCAAACTTGTGGTTCTCAGTCCAGTGCTTTTCCTACAGTGGCCACAGGCAAATCATTCCAACTCCCCAGGGGTCAGTTCCTTCTGCTGTTAAGTGGGGATAATATTTCCTTTATAGGATGGGTGAGAGAACTAATGACACTCATTTAGAGTAAGCACTTGGAATACTGCAAGGCACTCATAAACTCTTAATAAATATGGTCCTGATGCAACTGAGTTCATGAATTACTGTTATTTCATTGTTAGGAGTTGGTAAGTCGGTTCTGACTCAGAATGGCCCTGAACAGGGCTTCCAAGGAGCAGCCCGTGGGTTTGAACTACTAACCTTGTGGTTGACAGTCGAGTGCTAATCCTACAGCGGCCCAACAGGACTCCCATGAATTACTACCACTCTCTATTTCAGTTGTCATTAAAAAGTCACCATCTGTGCAAGACTGTTAACTTTTAATAGTGATGTTACGCTAGAAATAAGTACAGTCTACTCTATTGACCAAGAAGCTCTAGTAGCACAGTGGTTACGAATCAGGTTATTAACCTGAGGGTCAGCAGTTCTAAACTACCAGCTGTTCCGTGGGCGAAAGATGAGGTTTTCTGCTCCTGTAAAGATTTACAGCCTCAGAAACCCTGTACAGGGTCACTATGATTAGGAACCGACTCCACGGCACATAACAACCACCACCACCACTCTGTTGACCATACGAGATGAAGGAAATAGTAAGACATGGTATGCACACACACATACTTACACAAACATATGATAATAGCATATGTGATTATCATGTCTTATTTATAATCTTCAGTTACCATGCGTGGCCTACATATTACGCTATTGCTGCGTTTCATAGCAGAGATGACTGAAAGACAGAGAGATTGGTTAGTATAGCAAGATCCCACAGTGCTCAAAGTGAACACTAGTTGTTGGCTTTTTGTTTATGACTCCTTGATTCTCCCAACTATACCTGCACCTCTCATGCATGTTCAAACCAACCTTGTGGTCCAGCGCTTGTCCTACAGTGCCACGCCAGGACTTTCATATATACATTTGAATATAAATATAATAGAACTAATTTGAAGTCTCTCTCTATAGATATACATGTGGGTAAAGCACTACACCACATGGTCAGTTTGAAGCACAAGACGGGACTAACTACCACCAACAACAACAGGCTTTAAAAATCTTCACTGAAGCAGAAAGCCACATCTTTCTCCCACGGAGCTGCTGGTAGGTTCAAACCATGGACCTTTTGCTTCACAGACTTGTGCTTAGCTTACAGAACCATTGTTCTCCCCATATATATATACATGTTGTTGTTGTGAAGTGCCGTCAAGTCGGTCCCGACCCATAGAGACCCTGTATAGGGTTTCTGAAGAGCAGCTGGTGAGCTTGAACTGCTGACCTTGCAGTTCAAACAGCTCTGCTGTGTGGCGCATTAACCCACAGCGCCACACCAGAACTCCTTTCAACCCATAGTGACCTTCTATAACTGGTAGCTTGAACTAGTGACCTGTGGTTCAAACTGACTTTGCATCCCAGCGCATTAACCCACAGTGCCAATATTTAAAGAGCTTGAACCTCTGTGTAACTCATCTGTAATGATTCAGGGCCAGTTGTGGATGAATCAATGATCAGTCATGAATTAATTTTTAAATGACTAATTTATCAATTAGAGATCTGTACTCCTTCCAGGGAGTTCTGGTATGGTGCTGTGGGTGAATGTGCTGGACTGCAAGGTCAGTTTGAACTGTAAGGTTGATGGTTCAAGTTCACCAGTAACTCCTCGGAAATCCTAGTCAGGGTCGCCGTGAGTCCGAACCAGCTCAATAGCACTTCAACAAGAACTCCTTGTAGACATTTATTTTCACTTTTGCCTACTCCAGTTACTCTTCATCTCTACAGGGGAGTTAGCATCTGCCTGTACCACCAGAGTTTAGCATATAAATCTAATAAAAAAGATAGACATGATTGCTTCTACTTTCAAATGTGCTCTTATTTGCATTGGGTGGTGCACATGTTGAGTTGGTTATTACCCTGGGCTGCTAACTGCTAACATAAAAGGCGGATATTTGAGTCTTCCCAAAATGTTTCAGAAGAAAGGTTTTATAATCTACTTCCAAAATATCTGCCATTGAAAGTTCTTCTCTGAAACATATGGGGTTGGCCTGAGTCATAGTCAACATAATGCCAACTGGTAAGGTAGGGTAAGTTACTTGTATACACAGGTTCTATAGATCAAATTGTACTTAAAGAAATGTACACGAGAGTTACATGATTTGCTTTGAGAACCATCATATGAAAGATTTCTCTTCAGATTTGTTCATTTACAAAACAACCTCCATTTCGGCTGGACATGGCTCTGTCCAGTTAGAGAAACAAACTAATGTAACTGGCCTTGCCCAGTGGGACGGGTAGTCACTCACTGCATCCTAACATATGTGACCAAGACCATGATTAACAAGTCTCAAAGATCTTCTAGAGTTCGTTATTTTACCCATTCTGTTCATAATTAGTTTCAATTTTAATTTGATTTTAAAGTTGCAGTTAATCAAAAATAGTTCATTTTTAGTACTAGGCTTTCATTTCCTTCCAGCCAACACTGCAATAACCAGTTTCACCAACTTATTCCTCATTAAATCCCGATTAGAAACACCTTCTCCTCTGTATGTTTTGGATGAGAGCTTGATTTTAGATTCCTTTTGCCATAATGTAATGCTAGCAATTGTCAACTGATAATCAAATTTTGGTTCCTTTTCATATGAGAATTCAAATTTATTTTTGCTTGTTTTGTTTTCATTGTCAACATTCCAGATTGAAGTTTATGTAAATGCTTCTTGGAAAATACATAAGTATTACATCAATATATAAAAGTAGGATATGCTAATAAAACTGTACTAATATATATACACACACACACACACACATATATATATATTTGTTGTTGTTAAGTGCCATCGAGTCGGTTCC
>NW_006408547.1:5640915-5653059 GCF_000296735.1 Chrysochloris asiatica | reverse complement strand
GAAACCCTGTACTAGGTCACCATGAGTCAGAACCAGCTAGCTGGCACTTAACAACAGAACTGACTCAACGGCATACAACAACAACAGTTATATATTGCTGTTGTTAAGTGCCATTGAGTTGGTTCCGACCCATTATGATCCTGTATAGGGTTTTTGAGGAGTTGCTGGTGAGTTTGCTTGTGGCTCTAACTTTGCAGTCTAGTGCATTAGCCCACAGCGCCACACCAGGACTCCATATATATATATATAAATTATTCTGTGTCAGTTTTGCTAGGCCTCTAGGTATGCTAGAAAAAATAATCTTGCCCCAAATTTGCCATAATATGTATTAGTTTAACAAATTAACGATTAGAATAAAATTAATTTATAAAAACAAAACATTACCATCAAGTCAATTCCAACTTGTAAAAATCCTACTCGACAGAGTAGAACTACCCCATAAGGTCTCTAATGCTATAAATCTTGACTGAAGTAGACACAGCTTTAGTTCACTGAGTGACTAGTGGGTTGGAACTGCCAATTGTGGGTTAACACCTGAGCACTTTAACCAATGTGCCACCAAGACTTCTAAAGAATAACTACTGTAGCCCAAAAGTCAAGTTTTATTAGGCAATACTTGATTATTCCCAACAAAATAAAGAGTGAAAAATACCCAGAATCAAGAATTTTTTAAAGAATTTGTGATTGATTTAAATCAGCACGTTCTTTCTCTTAGGGTCAGTATTCAGGGTTAAAAAACAGTTGTTTTAAAAAAAAATTACCAATAATAGAGTAATGCTTGTGGTCCTAGTGTGGTGCTGTAAGATAAGCACTGGACTGTGAACAACAACATCGGTAGTTCAAAGCCACCAGCCGCTCCTTGGAAACTCTGTGATTCAGAACCTACTCAAAGGCACTTTAACTGGTGGTGTGACAAAGCAGGATAAGCACTGGTCTGCTAACCAAGCTAACTGACAGTTCAAACACATCAGCTGATCTTGGAAACCCAATACAGGGTTGCTATGAGTCAGAACCAATTCAATGGCAAACAACAGTGATACTTGGCAGGTTGGATATTTTTCCCATTTTAAGTTTCTAGTAATCCATCCAGTGTTGAGGAAAAGTCATATTAGTAGCACTGGAATCTAAGTTCCTCCATTCAGTTAGGTCTTCCTATCTCTGTGCTCTGCTATTTGGGGATACAGGACTTTTAAAATGTCTTTGTCCTTCATCGTTGCTGTGGTTGTTGTTAAGTGCCGTTGAGTTGTTACTGACTCATAGGGACCCTGTATAGGGTTTCTGAGGAGCTGCTGGTAAGCAGCCTTGTAGCTCTAACCGACTTTGCAGTCCAACACGTTAATCCAGACCACCACCCCAGGACTCCTGTCCTTCATCGCTGGCCCCCTATTGTTCAGCCATTAAGGAATCAGAGAAACCACTGGAAATTCAGGTGACACATTTCTTCCCTGGTGAGAAATAATACTGATTTCTTAGAAGAATCCGATTGGAAAAAAAAGAATCGGGATGGGAGAAAAGGGAAGATGTTTCTCTTCTTAGGAATGGGTCTCTGAGTCTTGGTTGTTAATATCATTTCATAGCCTGTCTGCCTGGTTTCTAACTCCATCTGATTAAGGCACAGGAAATACCTGAACTTTCTCGAAGATCCGACTTATTCCCATATGTTCAGCTAGAGAAACTTAAATTCTGAAGGTTAAAAGTACCCTTGAGCTGTAATCCAAATCACAGCGAATGTTTACATCACTTCTAACACATGCTTCCCCGGTAATCAACTGTTCTTCCATGGGCAAGACACTTTACAGCCCCACAGGAAGCTCACTGAGGTGACAGATATTTTTTTTTAGTAGAAATTTCTTTTCTTCCTAACTCGTCCCTAAATGATCTGGTAGATCTTGTTCTATCTCTTGGGCTTTCAGTTCCTTGGAAACTTTTTGCATGTATGTAAAAGGTTTTAGAGAGTCTTCCTGTTTCTAGTCAAGTCAGAGTTAATAAGAAAGTCATCTTTCTTGTAAATTGGAGTTACTGCTGTTTTTAGGCCTATATCCAAATGACCCCAAACTAAAAGAAGGGCATTCATTGTTCTCTCCAGAAATTTTGGATATGTTTTAAAGTTGAAAAACTCGTTTCTATTTGCTTTTTATTCAACAATTTGGTTGCACCTTTAAATTATGCTTTATCTTAGGTGACATTTTGTAGGTCAGTTCCAAAACGTTAGTAATATATGCTGGGCTTTTTATTGCGAAGGAGACATTCTTGAAAATGCACAATTCTATTTCACATATAAAAAAGTGAGAAATTTTCAATTTCTAGCTTTAAACTTATAAAACATCAAAATAACTTTTGCTCTAAGCATTGACCATAACAAAACACAGCGGTCCTTAGTGTGAACAAAACAGCCCTTATTCTCAGACTCACATGGAAGAATATCTTGCAGAAACCACCTCGAATTACCTTGTTTTTCTTTCATACAGCCAAATCAAAATAAGCACAGATACTAGGCAAACAGAACATTAACAGCAACCATTGAAAACAGGCTTCTGTTTGCACTGTGGGCATGCACAGAAAGGCGGGGTATATAACCAATTAAAGGCTTGTTTTCTGATGTCTAAACTGGTAACATTTTCTCTCATTATCAAAAGTGTCATAATCTGTAAACTACTGCAAAATGATATTCATGACAGTTGCACATTTTTACCCTGTAATACATGTTGTTGGTGATTAAAAAATTCATAGGAGTGACAAACATTAATGAATTCTGCATGCTATAAAGGGTGAATTATCATTTCTAGAACAAATGCTGAGGAGAACCATGATAGAGAAAAGGAATATGAGATCAGGAAGTGATAGCTAAAGAATGTATACAATAGACTATCTCTGTCAACGTAGTCACACACCAACTAAAACCAATTTTCTCAATGCACCATATTCCAAGTTGCCTTCTAGTTTCTGAAATTTATATTGCCCACTAAAGAAATTGTCATTACAGATTCTATCTCTCTACACTGCAGAATGACTAATGCTCTTAGAAAATAAAGCAATAGTTGGAAGAGAGGCAATGTGTAAATGGTGGCATGGTCTATAGTTTCCCCAGGAAATGGCACTTAACTTCTATTTCACTCCAGCTAAAGATATCTGCAAATGTATATGAGCCTTCTTCTTATGAAGCAGCAGCACTCCAATTCCCACAAGCCATTGCTCCCTCATAGGGTTACGCCATTCAGGATTTTCAAGCAAGGGCATCAACAATGAATTGCATTCTGTAAATATGTGTGTTATATATACATCTGAATACACTATACTTTGTAGAAGCACACAGACCTGAAAGAAATTATATCCAACAGGACTCCTTTTTACAGTAAAATCTGTCAAGTGAGTTTTGCTTAAAATTAAATTTGTGCCTAAGTATGAACACTTAGTTCATTTGAGTTCTGAAATTCTTTTGATCTGGTTGCTTCAAAAGTACTGGACAGACAACTATAATGCACTTTATTGAATTCAATAGTTTTCTCGTTTTCTAACATGATAGACAGGAAAAGTTAATATGAAGGTTTGACTGTTTTTTCATATATAAAACTATATAGATGGGAGAATTTAAACTAAGACAGTGATGCAATGAAATTTCTGAATTGATTCTCTCTGTATTCAAAACCTTTATCATCTGCAAGGAGTTCGTTAGTTAGTTAGTTAGTTTGTTTTGTAGAGTAGAACTGCCTTTGTAGGGTTTTCAAGGCTAAGGTTTTTGTTGTTGTAGTTGTTTTTGACATGTAAGTAATTCAAACACTTTAAACACTTCAGTTCCATTCCATAAACTAGATTTAAAATGATGTTGTGAAAGACTATTTCATATAATTAATTGATGTGCATAACATAACGAGTTGCTTTCGAATCTACTCCAACACATGGTAATTCTATGATTGTCAGAGTTGGGCTGGGCTTCACAGGATTTTCTTTTCTTTTTTTTAAAGTTTTTATTGTGACTTGAGTGATAGTTTACATGGGAGAACATCAGTTTTACAGTCATTGTTTCTTTGCAATGATTACCAACTCCTCCATGCATCATCATTCAATAGCATTTTTGCTTCTCTTCCCTCTGTTTTGTTTCATTCACTCAGGAATATATAATAATTTATACAACCAAAGGGTACATTCTACAAGTCGGCCCCATGGCCACCAGCTCTCATTCCCTCTCTTTAAATGAATCTAGAGTCCTCACCTGCTTCCTCTTTCCATGTCCTCATCTCTGCCTTTATCTCTGGCATCACTGCTTCTCTGGATAGGGTCCCGTACTCCCTTTGTGCTTTTTCTCCCTTGATGGTCCTAGGGACCTCTGTTCCTAGACTATAAGATTACCTACTACCCCATTCTTGTTAACAAAACTTCTACCTTTACAATTGTGACAGTAGCAATTAGTCATGATAACAATTACTCACCATTGAATCATAAGAATCATATCCCCACTCTTCACAAGATCCATCTAGACATGATGAAAACTATTCAATGGGGAGTCTACGTTCCCCAACATGCTCTGAAACTAAACTCTCTCTTGAAAACTTCTAAGCCAGTCACTTCATGCCTCTAATTAGTCATGGATAGTGCTCTCCATAGAAGACACAAGGAAACAATGTTTAAAAAGGTGGCCTGCAAGGGGTGCCACTTTAATGAACATTGTCTTTTTAAACTCACAGACAAGAGATAAGCAAAAATAAATGTGCATCAACAGAAGTCTGTTTGAGAGAACCATTTCAATCCTTCTCTTTAGATGAGAAGTACTTTAACTGAAATAAACTGAATAATTTTTGTGCTGCTTCCCTAGACCCTTATTCTCTATCTTTTTAAATGGGTGAGAAAAAGCTTCATATATACAAGTCAGGGAGGCCATCTGCTCCATCAAAGGCCAATCAGAAGCATCTTATGGTATGAATGACTTACTTCAAGCCAATCAAAAACTTATCTGGAAAAGGGAAAATAAGACAAGCAGAGTACTTAGAAATAAAATTAAAACAAATGAGGCAAAACCAGTGAAATTAGTTTCTACAGAAAGCCAATAAACTCGAGATGTGTGTACATTAATCCCTTGCTCTATCTGAAAATCATGATTGCTGTCCTGTGAAAACTTCCTAAAAGGGAAGGGATACTGACCATTACTTCAAAATGCCAAGTATTTTTTCCCTAAATTGAGTCTTCTAAGTTTCTATCACCGATGGATAAACATGCTAAAAGTTAGAATTTACTTCCAAAACAATACTGAGTTTAAAATGCCATTTTAATGACTATGCAATCATACTAAATACAGAGTCTTGTATACAAAGCATGTTCATTCCCAAGGAAGAGAACATAAAATATGACAATATCCTTGGGATCCCTTTCCCATAGTCATTACATCACTGTGCCTTAAATCTCTTCCCCTACGTGCCTTGGTTAATGTTCAAATAGCCATCTGCTATTCAAGCAACCAAGTAGATATAAACTATTCATGTGGGAGCTCTTGACTTAATAGCCAACAAATATTACACAGATCAAGGAAAATGGTACATTTATGACAAATGACATTCTGTTTCCTTTTAAATTTATTATATCACAATAAAATTATTTTCAAGATCACACATTGAGCAATATAACGATTAAGTGTTTTCCAAAATAATATATATTTTTTATAGAAATATATATGAGGACATACAAGGAGGCAAGTAAAAAATATTGCTATAAAATCATAGAAACCTTTAAAACAAAAATATCAAAATTATTTGACATACCTCTCATCTACCTCTATACACTTCTGAAAATGATGTTTCCATTTCTCTGACCCTTCCCAAAGAATTTTGAGCTCTTTGATTTATGCCACATCAACACATCAGTTTTGACACACTCAAGAGCCTGAAATCCTGTTCCTTTTCAATGTTCTTTGACTTTGTGGAACAAAGGAATCTGAAGGCACAAGCTCAGGAATGTTGGGTGGATGAAATAAGGTTTCCCAATGAAATTCTTCTAGGACAGCTTTTACTGTTGAAGAATTGCTGCTGTTGTTGTTGTTGTTAAGTACTGTCAAGTTGGTTCTGACTCATAGTGACCCTGTATAGGGTTTCCAAGAGGCAGTTAGTAAGTTTGAATTGCCGACTTTCGGGTTTGCAGTCCAGTGTTGATCCTATAGTCCCACATTAGGAATCCACAGAGCCACACCAGAAGTCCAATTGAAGAATTAATAGGTACGTTTTCATGATGAAAAAAAATCCTCAGTGCAACCATTTTGTTTTGTTTTTTTCTCACCAAAGCAGCTTTTAACTTTCTTTATACTTCTTCATAATAAGCCCCTATGATTATCCTGTGCCCTTCCAGAAAACCTATGAAGATGACCCCTTTGGGACCAAAACAAACCAACAAACAAAAAAACACCGTTGCCATTATCTTCTGAGCTCAGTTCTCTGCCTTGAATTTAACTGGCCTAGCAGAACCCCTTGGAAGCCAAGGTGTTGATTGGGCCTTTTATATAAAGCATCGTAAAGTGCGGTCCAGTGGTTCTAACGCAGATTGACTCTATATAGGGTTTCTGAGGCTCTGAAATCTCTAGGGGAACAAAAAGCCTCATCATTCTCTGGAGGAGCGATGGGCAGACTAAACTGTGGACCGAACCGTGGACCTTATTGGTTACAGTCCAGTGCTTATCATATGGAGCCACCACCCTCCTCTAATGAGAACAATCCAAGTTTATTACTAAGGGACCTTGTCTGAAATCAAGCACTGATCACAGACACATGTTTAAACATATCTTATTTGGATGTGCATGTATGAACTGGAACTCTAGTAGCAATAGTTTTAGACTTGGTCTAGTATTTTTTATTTCATATGATACATTTTCCATATAAGTTAATAAACTCTGTCAAAATTAAAAGCATAGAGACGGGAAAACATACAAACACACACACATTGAAAATGTTTTTGAATTAGTGAGCTGAAAAAAAAAATGGAAAAAATTCAGTAAGAATCTCAAAATAGGCTATAGAATTATTTCTGGAAAGAAATCTATGTAGAGGTTCTTAAAGTGCCTGACCCAGAACTAGAAAGTTTACAGCTATGATCAATTCTGAGTAATTGGTTGTCTCCATTGCATTGGCCAATGTGTGTGACCTCCTTACCCATACCATAAATGCATGATCGATCTCTGTCTCTAACACAGACTAACAGCAGCTACTTAGACAGGGCATTTGGATGGCTGTGAATGGTTTCTTAAGTACCATAAAGTGTCTAACTTAGCATTTAAGAGGTCTTTCCTCTTCTTCCTTTTTTTTTCCTTTTTTTGGGGGGAGGGGAGGGGATGGGGTAGGGTGTGTGTGTATAGTGAAGATATATCATGACTGAGTTCTAGTAATATATTTACCAAAGTGCTGACAAGACACCTTGGCCAAAGTGCAACATCCCATTCTCTTGGCCTTTCCCATATTTCTAAATTTATTTCTATCTCCCAGAGGGATTCAATGAGCAGTTAAAGATCAGGCTTAATAGCCCTCTGATATAAGGAAAAGATTATATTTAATAGGTTTAAATATCCCTTTCCTATCATGCTTAGCATTTCAGAATTTAGGACGTTAATTGGTTTGCAAATGTACAAGGGGGAAGAAAAAGGATGTATGTATTTTATATGTAGTACTTTCTTGCCCTCTACTGGAAAATGTAAGCCTGACATGCTAAAAAATTCTAATTTAAAAATATTTTTTGATTAATCTTCCCTACAAGACAACTCACCAGCCTTTATATCTATTTTAAGAGAACATGAAAGGTAGTAGGTGTAGAAAAAACTTAGTATAATCAGCTTTGCATTTTATTGAAAAATAATGAATTTTGGGAATCAAATTTGTTTTAAAAATAACAAAGCAATTCAGTAATACAAAAGTCAATTTTCCAATAGCATAATAAAAATAAATCCACTATCTCAACTTGAAAACAATACAAGTCTTTGTAAAGAGAGCTTAAGATGAGCTTAATATTCAACTGAATTTGCAAAGATTATAAAGGGGAGTATATTTTTCTGCTTTCTAAATATTGTTCATGACTTCTTGAGCATCAAAGAAATCCCACTGGAAAAAGTATTGCAAGAGCAGCTTTACTTTTGAGAGCAGCTTTTTCCTTCAGAAAGACTTTCTAGCACGAAGCACCTAATGTCTGGTCACTTTCCAATCTATTTTTCTTCTAGGAGTATATTATCAGCATTCTTTCTTATTAAGAGATGATGATACTGGTTATTACTTTCATAAACTACTCTGTTTTTATGATTCAAGACCTTGAAAACATTTTTAAATAAATAAAGATAATCATGAATAACAGCCCCTGTCATAATTTACATTCTCCTCAGACCAACATTCTTTCTCAGCAGATTCCAGCGCTTGTCAGGCTGGTAACAGATCTGACCAGGCCTCAAGTAAAGAAGAGGTTGTTCTTTGCCAAGCATGCTACTGAGACAGGCTTCTCTGACCTACACGTATCTTTCAGCCTTTCCGTCTAACTATAGATCCCTCCTGGATGCCAGAGCTCTCTGCAGTAACTTTCTGGGTCATATCTAACACACAGTTTGTTACTCAGTAATCTTAATCTTTAAAACGGCAGGACATTTCCATGGAGAAGAAAATGTGCTCCTACACCCATATCCAGGGTGAAATGGCTCCTATGAACACTCACGTGTACCCTATGAAGAAAGGAAACTTCTCCAGGCAATGCTTCTTGATGGTAACTGTGTTTACAAGTCAGTTCTTAGCTTGAAACCAAGACAAGCAGTGAGCTTGAAAGACACCAAGCAGACATCAGCAGGCTAAGATGATGAAGGACATTTACACTCCTCTTAACCTCTTATTTCAATATGTGGAGCATTTCAAAACCCTTGACATGGGAATGGAAAAGATTACATTCTTTCTCAGGGCTCTTCCCCCATCCAAATTGCTTACATGCAAAGGATTATGCAGGTGACACCGAGGGATATTATTATCTCTGATAATAGCCTTTGAAATCCAAGTTGCAGACATCTGCTCTAGCACAACAAACACCCCTTCGTGGCTGATGCCATCTCTGGGTACAGAGGGTAAAATTCCAAAGATTATCTATCTTCAAAGAATGCCTGAGAAGGGTATCGAACCTTTTAGGGCTAAGTCATTCAGTTCAGTTACAGACCTGAGTGATGCTTCCAAAGAAAGATTATTGTTGTTGTTAAGTGTCGTCTACTCTGTTCAGACTCGTGTGACCCTTTATAGGATTTCCAAGGAGTGGCTGGTGAGTTTGAACTGCTACCTTGCAGTTCAAACCGAAGATTACCAGCTCTATAAGTAGAAAGTTCCAGTTCTCTAAAATGACTTTTCAGTGACCTATACAAGATGAATAATTTCCAATAGATTTCCTAGCAAACAAGTGTGCATATTGCCAAGTTCAGTCTCAGAACCCTACCCCTTACAGTAGTAAAGGTGGGAAATTATGGACACTCAGAGGGTTAATTATTCAAGTTGAACTCAAGTCTGAATAAATGAAGTTCTTTGGTTATCTGGCCCTGCATCCTGCTTCAGAAGAGGGTTAAGTGATAAACCAATTTCAAAAAAACATCAAAAGATGAACATTGTTTCAAAAGTGTATCTAATAGCTGGGCTCTACTCCCATAGGGAGTTGACTATAAGGACAATCTCTGAAGAAAGAATCAGTAGCGATGCAAGGTCATACGTGTTTTCCCAATCTTTCTCCTCCTGATTTGTCCCCGTGAGTATCTCGTAAACATTCACTGGTCCAATTTCAAGAAAAAGAAAAGTAACATTGTATGGTGGCATTAAATCAAATCATTTGTACACCCTGAGTATAGTTAAAATAAATTTATTAGTACATCTGGAATTAATGTGCATAGTATTTCCACAAACATCAAGTGCTTTAGTTATCTGTAGATGGAGGAAAATATATTTTATCTGTTCTCTGAATCGGGCAAGCCTAGTTTCTATAATTTGAGATCCAGAGTTCTAAATCTTCAGCTGAACACCTTATCGCGAATTTCCACAAACTGCAAAAAAACATTTTTGGAGAAAAGCTTTATCCTACTTACAAAGAGAGGGAAGGGGTACCTCTGTACAGGAAATAAAATAAGGTTTTGTTAATCTTCATAAGCATACCAGAATTATCTCCACTTCTGACAAACCAATGAGTATTATCTAATAATCAACAAAGAAAACCTGCAAGTCACGCCTCTAAACACTTCTTCCTCAATCTCAACTGAAAAGTCTTCATGTCAAAAACTCAGCTGAAATCACTGACTTTATAAGACTCTGTGGCTTGTTAAGCAAACAGTAGGTCAGGCAATCTGTGGACCAACTTCTGATTTATGGAGGATTTCTACTTACCTTTTAATATTATAAAAATTTGCTCTCACCTTGGTAAGATTGAACCAATCGCTTCTTCCAACTAATTCTTCATCATAATGACAGTCACTTGTTAAATCATTGAAAAGCCTTCAAGTGTGCTTTTTTTTCTCACTAATCAAACCAAACCCACTGCCATCAAAGCAAACTGCCATTCATATCAACCCACAGGACAAAGTAGAAGTGTCCCATGGGGGTTCCAAAACTATAAATTGTCATGGGCGCAGAATGCCTCATCTTTCTTTCAAGATTTGACTGGTGGGTTTGAACTGCCAGCATTTTGGTTTGCAAACTAATGCTTAATGTACAAACCCACCAGGGCTCCTTTTGCACTAATCTATCAACCCCACTGCCATTGAGGGGTTTCTGACTGATCGTGACACTGTAGGACACAGTAGAACCGCTCCTTTTGGTTTCTAAGACTATAAATCTTTACAAAAGGGGAGAAGCTCATCGTTCTCCCTTGAGCAGCTGGTAGGTTTGGACTGCCACGCTTTAGGCTAGCAGTCCAGTGTTTAACCCACAGCACCACCTGGTGGAATCACCTAAATATTTTAAAGACACAATAAGCAACAGATTTTGTTCATAACCCAGGGACTGTCTGTACTCTTAATAATCCCTGTTCTCTTCTCCATAAAGTCACACTCTGAGAAAAATATTCAATCAATTAACCAAACTAGAAGGAGCCCTGTTAGCACAGTGGATTATGAGTTGGGCTGCTAACCAAAAGGTCAGCAGTTTGATTCTACTAGTGGCTCCACAGGAGAGAGATGAGGTTTCCTGCTCCTATAAAGACTTACAGCCTCGGACACCCTATACAGGGTCACAATGTGTCAGAACCGACTCCACGGCACACAACCACCATAACACTTAACAACAAGTGGCATCTCAGAAGGAAGGACTGGTGATCCACTGAATAGGATTTCCCATTGAAAATCCTGCAGAACACAGTTCTGCTCTGACACACACATGGCCATCGTTTCGTTAATAATGTAATTGAATTACTGTGTACAAAATGTCATGATACTCATTTTTAATACTGAAACTTACCACTTTAGAAGTCCTGATGTGGTGCTGTAGGAAAGGTCAATTTGAACTACAAGATCAGTGATTTAACCCCATCAGATGCTCCTGGGAAACCCTATACAAGGTTGCTATGAGTTGCAGTCAGCTGATGGCACTTAACCACAACAACATTGTTATTGCTAGCGGCTTTGATGGCACTATAGGATAAGCACAGAATTACTAACCCCAACATCAGCGGAGGGAAAAAGATGTGACTTTCTACCTCTGAGAAGATTATGGCCTCAGAAACCCTATGGTGGTGGTTATGTGCCGTGGAGTCGGAACCGACTCATAGCGACTCTGTACAGGGTTTCCGAGGCTGTAAATCTATATGGGAGCAGAAAGCCTCATGTTTCTCCCACGGAACTGCTGGTGGTTTCAAACTGTTGACCTTAAGGTTCGTAGCCCGATTTGTAACTACTACGCTACCAGAGCTCCTTTAGAAACCCTATACAGGGTCATTATTAGTCAGCGCCCACTGGACAACACCTAACAACACTTGTTATTGTTGCTTCTGTTTTAATATTAACATTCTTTGTTATAATGATGTTATATTTCTGTTGATGTAATCTACTGTAGCTCATCTACTAGGTAGACAGCATGAGAACTAAATAAATGATATGAATAAGCATCTCTAAGACAGAAAGAAAGGTAAAAAGTAATGGCCAATGATATAGATATATATATTTATATATAAGGAGTTCTGGTA
>NW_006408547.1:5610041-5639441 GCF_000296735.1 Chrysochloris asiatica | reverse complement strand
AAACTACCAGCTGTTTCATGGGAGAAAGATGAGGCTTTCTGCTCCCGTAAAGATTTACAGCCTCAGAAACCCTGTACAGGGTCGCTATGAGTCGTCGGAACCGACTCCACGGCACATAACAACAACAACAACAACAAAAGGCATAGTTTAGAGATTAAATACATCTAGAAGAAATCTCTATCGGGGGTATTCCAGGAAGATTACAATGTTGTCTGAGACACGGAGCCATTCCTAGCCCTGGCAGGTTGTCAGCACTGAGACATTTCTGGATTGGCCATTTCAATGCTTTGAGAGATTTAAAACAGAAGACATCTTGGTTAGAGGAATACCCCTGGGATTTGTTTCACTTGTTTTGTTGTACTACATTAGCAGATGAAAGTATGATGGATAAATAAATAAATGTGCCACGTCTTGGAAGCGTCAGACATTTTCTTTGCCTACATCTTTGTTCATTTCATGTTACTTTCTAAAGTAGTGAAAACAACAGTTAGAAGTCTAGCATCATTGGATCTTTACCTGAATGCTAGTGTGTCACTAAAAGAACTGCTGATTACAATTAGAAAACAAGCACACGAGCAGGGGCCAATACTAACAATCAATCTAAATAAAGGTTGCTTTGTCCCCCTCAAACATTCATGCAGCTCTCCATGTAAGGTTTTACAGAGAAAGCCCTGATGCTTGTTCCCTACATTGCTCATGTGCAAGGACATAAAAACCATTAGAAAAGGAATATATTAAAATCAGCCTCTCAAATTCTTATTTTTCATATGAAATGCCAGGCCAGGCCTCTTCTTCAAATCCCTGTGCTTCATCCATCCGTTGTTTTCTCACATTCCCCTCTAACGTTCATCTTTTGTGCCTCGTAGCTCCAAAGCTCTTAGTCATTACTAAGATTAACAGACATTTATATTTACTGAAATTGTTATTGTTGTTATGAAGTGCCATCGAGTTGGTTCTGACCCATAGCGATCTTGTATAGTGTTGCCGAGGAGAGGCTGGTGAGCTTGAATCGCCGACCTTGTGGTTCAAACCAACTTTGCTTCCAGCACATTAGCCCATAGCACCACACCAGCAATTAATCAAATAATTTACTTTTGTTTTATAATTTTATCCAATAATAAGTTTACTTCTTCATAATTTATTCAATCACCATTTCATCTTACAGGAAGGTTCTGACCGTACCATAATTTTTGGACAATTCTTTTCTTTTTGGGGAGAAATAGTGTTGTAGCTAAGCCATCCTTTAAAAACATAATAATAAGGTAATGATGGCATTTTTCAAAAACAAAATGTGAATAACTGAAATGAATTTTTATTTCTTTAGACTGCACAAATTATTTTGAAACCTAACAGCTCTGCACATTTTAAAATAGATTCAATCACTCAAACTCAATCACAAAATTTCTACCCCATAATAATTTCTAATCATTTCACAGTGCACACACACCCGCATCTAAATGCCTTCCTCCACATGTCAAAATAAAATTCATATCTATTACCACACCTCTGAACCATCAAAGCACTGAAAAAAAGATCATAAAATGAAGATATATGGAAATGATGTCTAATTCCTCAGTAAAATGTATTCTGTAGAGGTGAGCTTTCCAAACTTCAACATCACACTTCTCAATAGGATTCTGCCATTGAAAGAATTGTTTTTAACTTTCTAGATACTTTTAAATATTTATAGCGTAAACATAACTTTTGATTTTAAAAAATAGCCCCGATTTGTGTTGGAGAGAATCCCCTATCTCTCATTCATCATCTACAGAGTAAATACTGTATTATTAGTACTACCCCTCATACATCGAAGCTAAGTTCCATCTCATTTACAAAGGCATTGCATAAAGTCATGAAGATGCTCAGATTATAGGAAAAAATAATCTATCTAATCATTAACAGAAATACCTAGTGGCCCATGCCAAATTGATAGGAAGACCGATTCTTCCATATACACTTCCCTTTTCCTATGGTAGTAGGTAGTGGTGGTGTGCTGTGGAGTTGGTTCTGACTCACAGCAACCAGGCAGAGACTGTAAAACTATACAGGAGCAGAACACTTCATCTTTCTCCCACAGAACAGCTGCGGTAGTGTCAAACTGCGCACTCTGAGGTTAGCAGCCTGACTCGTAACCACTACACTACCAAATGACAATAATTATAAAATGACTGATTCCTTTCAAATTTCTCACCTTTGTACTCTTACCCCTGTGAAAACACACACAGAAATTCCCAAGAACACACATACATACTTACAAATATGTATACATGCCTGCACTCACATACTACACACACATATTCATGCTCCTACATGCCTACACTAAGGGGCTCTGGTAGCGTAGTGTTTACGAATCAGACTGCTAATCTCACAATCAATAGTTCAAAACTACTAGCCGTTCCGCAGGAGAAAGATGAGGCTTTCTGTTCCCATAAAGATTTACAGCCTTGGAAACCCTATACAGGGTCACTATGAGTCAGAACCAACTCCACCGCACATAACTACCACCATCAGATGCCTACACTCACATGTAACATATTGTTAGGTGCCATCAAGTTGGTACCGACTCAGTGACCCTATGCACAACAGAACAAAACACTGCTGAGTCCGGCACCAGTTGGCACAATCGTTGCTATGCCTTAACCCATTGTTGGGGCTCTTCCTCTTTTTCTCCGACCCTCCACTTTACCAAACATGACATCCTTCTCCAGAGACTAGTTTCTTGTGATAATATGTCCAAAGTATGAGAGACGAAGTCTGGTCATCCTGGCCTCTAAGGAGCACTCTGGCTATACTTCTCCATCACGGATCTGTTTGTTGTTTTGGCAGTCCATGGCACTTACAATAATCTCCTCCAACACTATAACTCAAGTGTATCAATTCTTCTACGAGCTTCTTATTCACTGCCCAACTTTCACATGCATATAGCGTTCTTGAAAATACCATGGCTTGGGTCAGGCGCAACTTAGTCATACTGAACAACATATATACAGACTTCTACAAGCCTACACGGAGTCCTGGTGTGGCACTGTAGGTTAATGTGCCAGACTGCAAAGCTGTTTGAACTGCAAGGTTGGCAGTTCAAGCTCACCAGCTGCTCCTTGGAAACCCTATACAGGATCACTATGCATCGGAATCGACTCGACGACAGTTAACAACAACAAGCCTACACACACATACACACACACACTCATACATGCCTACACTCACATGCATATACAACATGCATATACACATACATACACACAAGTGAAGATGATCCAATAGTTCAATCTGAACACGGCCTTGATGGGGCTCTCTGACAATACACCACTACTCCAGGGTTTGGGTTATGAAACAACTCATACCTTTTTGAAACCTATTTGTGCCTGTGGATAAAACTACTAAACAGCAAAAGGTACCATGACCCAAATCATGCCCCAAACAAAACGTGGCTGCATGTGTTGCGTGCTTGTCCCAGTGGTGGCAATTACCCATGCTAAGTCAGTAATTGCTTCTGCTGGCATTGAAGTACACTCTTCTTCAAGAGGAACCAGTTTGCCTAGGGAGGACAATTTCATTCTTTATGAAGAGCCATGTCTCATTTTCTTTATTTAGCCGGGATACCCCTTTCCAAATATCACTTTCTTGTCTTTCTCTGATTAAATCAACACACACTGAAGGATGTTCAAGGTGTAAGCAGTTTTCCATCTGAAGGCTCCAATCAAATGCTGAGAAACGACACAGAAATAAAGGACTTGTGCTGTCCTGGTATGGTTAACTCATTCCCAAGGACCATTCAATAGGATGAGATCTCACTGGCTAGGCCCAGACAGAGTTTGGTCAGCTATTTCCTCCCCATCTCCTCTACACTGGCTCTGTCTTTAGTTAATCCCGGATCACATTGCTTTCCTCCCCACCCCTCCAAGCATGCCCCATCCCTTTCTCTGTATAGAAGGATCCTGGCTCTTGTCTTGCCTTGAATGTCTTACAAAAGTCCCCATCTTAATGTTACCCTGCAAGGCCAGTGGTATCTTTCCAGCTCTGACCAACTTATTTATTAGAAATAGCCTTGTTTAACTTTATGTAACTCACTACATTGTTGTTGTTGTTAAGCGCCGTTGAGTCAAGTTCTGACCTATAGCGACCCTCTATAGGGTTTCCTAGGAGCAGCTGGTGAGCTTGAACCATTGGCCTCCCAGTTCACAAGTAGACTTTGCAGTCCAGCACATTAACCAGAAGTATCCATCCAGAAAATATCCACCCAGATATCTCATAATGCTCTTGAACTTCCACACATTTTTATTAGCTTTATTTTTAAATTAATATATTCTATTTCATTACATTGCGATATAAGCCACACTGAAGGCTATGGTCTTTGATCGTCATGAGTAAGTATTGTAAGTCCTCTCTGCTTTCAGCAAGCAAGATTGTATCATCTGCATATTGCAGGTTATTAATGAGTGGGAGCCCTAGTGTGGTGCTACAGATTAATACGGTGGACTGCAATGTCAGTTTGGACCATAAGATACACAGTTCTAGCTCACCAGCTGCTCCTTGGGAACCCTACACAGGGTCGCCATGGAAACTCGATGGCACTTAACATCACCAACAACAATATTTAAGTATCTTAGGAATAAAGCCCTAGCCATCTACTTTCAAAAAAACTTAAAAGCTATTAGTCACAATGTTCCAATCCTATTTGTACATGAAGTTGACAAGAATCAGAGGCTGCCTTGATGCCAGTAACTACAGCAGCAACATTTGGGCACCTGCTGGGAAATCCTCTTTCATTATTTCAATATAATATGATTTGAGAAATAACTTGTGTTCCTGGTTAAATGAAATTTTGTTTCTTATTTACTCATTTAAACAACTTAATATTCATCTAGAATCCACTGATCCCTTTTTAAGATCCTCTAAACTCCCAGCCCCAGAAAGGATGTGATGGGGTTTACATTATGCAGCCTGACCCTCTTCAAACTTACCCAGACCAAGTTCGTAGGCTATGACAAGCTATGGACAACACTGCAAAGTCTGAGTATTTCAGTACTCTGAGTTGTGCTCATAGGGACCCCATACATAGGCCAAGAGGCAGTTGTTCAAACAGCACAAGGGAACACCAATTGGTTTAAAATTAGGAAAGGTGTGCACCAGGGTGATATTCTTTCACCATACTTATTCAATCTGTATGCTGAGAAAGTAATCCAAGAAGCTGGATTATATGAAGAAAAACATGGCATCAGGATTAGAGGAAGACTTATTAACAACCTGTGATATGCAGATGATACAACCTTGCTTGCTGAAAGCAATGAGGTCTTAAAAATACTTACTGATGTAGATCAAAGACTACAGCCTTCAGTATGGGTTGCATCTCAACATAAAGATAACAAAAATCCTCACCAATGGACCAATAATCTACATCCATGTAAATGGAGAAAAGATTAAAGTTGTCAAAGACTTCATTTTGCTTAGATAAACCATCAATACTCATGGAAGTAGTCAAAAAATCAAATGATATATTGGACTGGGCAAATCTGCTGCACAAGACCTCTTTAAAGTGTTGAAGAGCAAAGATAACAGTTTGAAGACTGAGGTGCTCCTGACTCAAGCCATGGTATTTTCAATAACCTCATATGCATGTGAAAGTTAGACAGTAAATAAGGATGATTATAGAAGAAATGATGCATTTGAATAATGAAGGAGAATATTGAAAGTGCCATGGACTTCCAAAAGAACAAACAGATCTGTGGTGGAAGAAGTGCAGCCAGAATGCTCCTTGGATGTCAGGATGGCCAGACTTCGTCTCTCATATTTTGGACATATTATCAGGAGGGACCAGTCCCTGGAGTATGATATCATATTTGGTAAAGTGAAGGGTTGGAGAAAAAGAAGAAGACCCCCAACGAGACAGATTGCCATAGTGGCAGCAGTGATGGACTCAGTGTAGCAACAACTGTGAGGTTGGCACACGACGACCAGGCAGTGTTTCATTCTGTTGTGCTTAGGGTCGCTATGAGTTGGTGTAGACTCAATGGCACCTAACAACAACAACTACAATGTTCCTACATTGTCAGTAAGGAACACAGATACAACCGTATGTTTTCATGGTGATGGAGAGAAAGTCCAGGGAATTGCAAAGTCTGATTAGAGAAAGCTGTATTTTTTTTCTCTCTGGCATTTTTTTTTTTTTTTTTTCAAAGAAAAAAAATCAGTATCTTGCCACAATCAGGAAAGGCCACTTTTCTGGTCAGCTGGATACGTTTGTAAGCAAAAAATAAAAGGAAATCATAATAGTCAAATGTTCAGCCTTATGGAATTACAAGTAAATATATGCCTGCTGGCCCCATCCCCTGAAATCTATTTTCTAAAATAATAAACTATGCTTGTGATAATCCATATGAATCATACTGCTATCATTTACCTTTCCAGAAGGCATTTTAGCAAATAACTTCCTCTCAAATCAAACTATTTAAAGTATGAGTTTAGCTTTCCTTTCAAGATCTTCTAAATGTAACTCAAATTTCCTGCAGTTTTGTTTGATCACATCTTTTCATAGTCCTACAAAGTTCTGAGCACAAGTCACATTCACAGAAACCCACTCTAAGAAATATGCATAGTAAAGTTTCTAGTGAACATAGTTGCAGAGCTGGACATTTATTTCATATTCTGTTCATTTATTAATTTGTTCAAATAATGTCTCTTCTGCATCATCAGATATTAGCATGCTGTAAGTTGCAAAGCTAAATAAAATAGTCTTAACTTTAATAATAGTGCAACCTTACGAGGGAAACTAAAAGAAAGTTTATTCACACAAAAAAGTAAGAATGGTGTTAATAAAATGTAAAAAGGGGAGAGTAGTTAATCTTACAGTTCAGGAACAGAGGACCCTAGGACCATCAACGGAGAAGAGCATGAGTGGAATGTGGGACCCTATCCAGAGAAGCAGAGACACCAGTGATGGAGGCAGAGATGAGGACATGGAGAGAGGGAGCAGCTGAGGACTCTAGATTCATAGAAAGAGAAAGGCTATGTGCTGGCAGCTAGGAGGCAGGCTTGCAGAATATGCCCTTTGGTTGTTTAAATGATCATATATTCCTGAGAGTTTTTGCGTACATCCCACCCCCCAATAAAAAAAGAAAAGAAAAACCAACAGAGAATAGAAACAAATACTGTTGAATGATGATGCATGGAGGAAACTGTAATCACTCAATTCCCAATAAAAATTTAAAATTAAATAAGAACAGTATTAATAAATGCATTCGCGTTCAGAAGATGTGGAGATGACATCAATTCTAACTAATAAGGTGAAGGAAGATGTCGTGGAAGCTGTCGCATTTGAACTGGGCACCATAGAGTAGGATTTCATCATTTGAGAGCAGTAAAGGGAGTCACAGCAGAGGGAAGAGCATTAACCAAGGTAAGAAAAGGTGAGATTATGTGTATAAAGACGTGAATTTTGTTTCATTTGCCTGCAGCAGTAGTTCATGTAGAAGAGTGCTGGAAAACACATTTGTTAGAACATGTTGAAACCAGATCAGAAAGAGAGCCTACTGTGCTAAGGAATGGTTCCTAGTTTTTTAGAAAATGGGGAAGGGGGATGAAATCACTGAAAGGTTTTAAGCAAGTGAATAAATATTCAAAGCCTGCTTCAGGAAGAATGCAAGCGGCTTATAAGAAGTAGAGTGGCACATAATGGGAGACAAGACCCATTAGGAAATTAGACCACCCAAGAGAGGAAAGGAGAAAAGTTAAGAGATGAAAAGAGAGAGAGACCACAGAGAGGCAGAGAGATAACAGAAATCATAAAGAGGCCTCAGTAACTGGAGGGGAACAGGATGCATTCAGAGGCAGCACAAGAAAAGGAAACAAAGACGGTAAATTCATTTCTATATGTATAAAGGTGTCTGTGTTTCTGCAAATTGTATTCAAGTTGTCTATGAAGGATTTCTATCTTGGATAAATGCTATTCATATTAATCCCAAAGCAACACTTGCCCTATAAATATCTCAATATGGAGTCCTGGTGTGGCAATGTAGGATAAACACTGGACTGTTAACCAGTAGGTCAGCAGTTCAAACCCACCAGCCTGTCCTTTGAAAATCTATGAAGTATCACTATGAGTCAAAACCAACTCAACAGCACCTAACAACAACAAAAATGGTCCTGAATCTGTTTCTACTACTTTTTCTTGCTGATTTCCCACTAGCTAGTCTTTCCAAGGAGTCTTGGTAGCATAGTGGGTTACAAATTGGACTGTAAATCACAAGGTCTCAAATCCACCAGCCGCTCTTCAGGAAAAAGGTGAGGCTTTCTGTTCCTGTAAAGTTTTCTGTTGGTATTTCATACACACCACGGCCATTTACACAATTAGAAAAATGAATGGGGTTCCTGTAGTGTGCACTTGGCCCCTCAGAAACATTGGTGGCTCACTTTGACCCCAGCAGCAGCAATACCCTTTAGAATGGAGCCCTAAGACGTTCAGAGGTGCTGAGATGTTATAAACAAAAGTGAAATACTCTCTCATTGACTTCCAAGTGACTAGTTCTGGTAGAACATAACTCACATCTCAACGGATACAGTAAGCTGTATGGAGAGTCCAGGTTTCTGCTACTGAAAACCATCAAGGGAGGAATTATGCAGAAATGAGAGCCGGGTATGGATGGGGTAAGAGGTTGAACTTGTGCACACTCATCAAAATTAAGGAAGGAGGGAAAATACTATAATAAATAAGGTTTTATTACATTTTATTTTTAAGGACCTCTGGTAGCGTAGAGGTTACGCATCAGGCTGCTAACTTCAAGCTCAACAGTTAGAAACTATGAGTGGTTCTGTGGGAGAAAGATGAGACTTTCTGCTCCTGCAAAGATTTATAGCCTCAGAAACCCTATACAGGGTCACTATGAATTCGAGCCAACTCTATGGCACATAACCACCACCACCACCACACTTTATTTTAAATGGCTATACAGGGTCACTATGGGTTGGAACTGACTTGATGGCACATAATAACAATAACAACAAATTATGAGTAAAGTCCTGGTGTGGTGCTGTGGGTTAATATGATGGACTACTAAGTCAGTTTGAACTGCAAGGTCAGTGGTTCAAGCTCACCAGCCATTCCTTGAAAACCCTATGGGTCGGAACTGACTCGATGGCACTTAACAAAAACAACAACGTTATGATGTGTTGCTCCTTTTAAAAATTATACAAATCACTTGTTTCCATGGAAAATAACTCGAATTCCACTGATCACTTTCACCAGTTTCAAAATTATTTAGAATTATTATGTATTTCATACTAGAACGTGTCATAATACAAGCATGTAGGTTGAGAAGGAGAAACTTTGAATCTTAAAACAAGGCCTTAATATCTTTAAATTGAAGGTCATCTGACATCAGTGGCTGTTTCCATGGAAGTCTTGCCCTTTTGTTTGCCAAAGCTTCAAAAATTAAGACTATGAAAAAGAAATTATTGTCGTGAAAGTTCTATTTCTGGGGTCACAGCTGCAGGATTAACATATGCTATAGTTAGAGTTAGACTTACTGAAGGTTGATTGTGCAGCATCTTTTAAAGTATACTTTCATCACCCAAGAATGCAGAATCAAATTCCAAATATATTTAAAGCATGAAAAGTATTTATGTAATTATTACCACATCAGAGAAACGTTATAATCCGGAATCACTTCACTTAAGGTCCCTGAACCTAGGTATAGACTCCTACTCTTTTACCAGGCAATCCTTCAATGCTTAGCAAAATCCCATTCATCCACACAGGTCCAGTTCAAATTCCAAATCCTCCTAGAAGCCTTCCGTTGCCCTAACAGGACTTAACTGTCACCTCTGTGAAACCCAATAGCACTCTGTCTCACTAATGGGGCACTTATGTGCAATGGCTGGTAGTTATCGGTACATGCACATATCTATTTTCCTTACTTTCCTACTGCATTGTACAATCCCCTAGGGAAGGGACCATACATAACTTACACATCAGTATATCTGCTGCAAGAGCCTACTGAAATTCATCCTGCTTTGGAGGTGTTAAATATATATTTTCAAAATGAATGATGACAGTATGAAAATTCTCAAGAGGACTCAGCTTTTCCGTTTATAGTTTTGTCTTAGAATATGGAAAGCAGGATTCTGCTGGTTGTGTCGAGCCTGCGGCTAGTTCTTCACCGCTAAATCACAAATGAATACCATCTGCTATTCCTCTCCAAAGGGTCCCTCTGGTGGTCCCCTTAGGGAAACTGGTCACTCTCTCTTCTGGCCTTGGATTTCTTTCTGTCCTTACTCCTCGGGAAACCGCAGTTGGGTCAGGGGTCGAGGATGTTGGTTTCTAAGTAATATGCTCAATACCATATGCTTTTCCTCTTTAAACTCCTAATTATTACCTTCTTTGTAGTTATCTTCGTTTCCTGAAATGTTTCTTTTCCAGGTCTGTCCTGAAACTGTCTCCTTTGCGTCATCTACAGAACATAAGGCTAGCAGATGGTACTGTGATTACATTGCTAATTACCCCCTGAGAAAAGCAACCTTGATCCCAATTTAGACTAAAATAGAATTTTTGCCAGAATAAACCTGGTGAGTTAGGGTGCTGAGCTATAGACATAAAATAGTCTATTTTGTATAGATGCAAACATCATCATTAGTTTTTTAAAACCAGGCTGTCAGCCCCTTTCCTGAAGGGTGGCACCATCTAAGGTGTAGAATGAACTACTTTCTTTCCTAAAAGGAACTCTTACAGGCTCCACACACTCCCATATCCATTTACAAATAACGAATCTACAAGGTTACATTTCCTGAAGATTAAAATTGCCAGATTATGCAGAAGTTGGCTTCCTCTAAACAAGTTATGAAAAAAGGCCTTAATAACTCCCCGAAACAATTCCACCTCAAATGATTTATTTTGGACCAGTAGGGTCACAGAAGGGGCACTCTTGAGGATTTACTCTGTATTGCAATAATATCTCCTTCTTTTCACTTCTAGCTTTTACAGTGCGGAAGTCTTTACAAAAACCTTTGTAAGGTGGAATCCTGTCAGAGAAGGAACACTCAAACATTTTCCACTAAAATGAATAATTGTTGTTGTTGTTGTTAAGTGCCATCGAGTCGGGTCCGACCCATAGTGACCCTGTACAGGGTTTCTGTGGGTGTAAATCTTTACGGGAGTAGAAAGCCTCATCTTTCTCCCGCGGAGCGGCTGGTAGTTTCAAACCGCTGACCCTAAGGTTCGCAGCCCGATTCGTAACCACTACGCTACCAGATAGTAAATCTGTGCCCAAAGAAAACTTGCGAGACCTGGAAAAACATGGCAGTCCCATTAGGTTCCAGCTCTCGCAGGTTTAACTGTACCCTCCCCTCCTAAAATAAATAGAACTCCTGATGCCATTTTCATCAGTATGCCTATTATTTTGACTCCTTAGTAAAGTCAGTATCAAAGCCTTAAATTCAGTCAGCAATAATGGGACAAACTCCCTCTTTGTTTCAGAGCAAACCAAATTTTACCTGCATTTTCACAGATTTCTGATTCTACCATGATCTGAACTCCTTTTCTAAAAGAAGACTAACTAGAACGCTGTCAGTCTATGACATTCAGCAAAAATGGTAAAAGGTCATGCAAATGAACTTTATTGAAGAAAAGGTGAAGCAGTGAGAAATGGTAATTGCTCTTTTCAACCCAGACCAGGTCTAATGACCTAATGACCATCAATTCTTTCTGGTGATGTATTTTCCTCTCTTTTTTAACCTAGTGTCGACTCAACTTGACGGCACTTCACAACAACAATAGTATGATATTCCAAAGGCTGCAATTTAGTTGTTTGTTGTTAAGTACCATCAAGTTGGTTCTCACCCACAGTGACCCTGTATATGATTTATGAGGAGTGGTTGGTGCACTTGAACCGCCGACCTTGCAGTTCAAATGACTTTGTAGTTGAGTGCCTTAACCCATAGCACCACACCAGGACTCCTATTTAGTTGTAGAGCTCATTAAAAAGAAGACTTGTATTTTAATATGTATATCCAACATAAAAGCAAGATATTTATTGTGCTTAGCACACTGCAGAAGTTAAAATTTCATTGAGGAGATTTTTTAACGATTAGCATAACTATTTGAGTCTACCTCTTTCTTCATCTCTTCAAGAATGCAGAACAGCACAAGAGAACAATAAAGATGAAAAAGTTTATTCTAAACTTCTCTGTCTCATCAATATTATAGCTAGGTGACAATCAATTTTATAATACAGTGCCTGTGATTTTTGATTCTTAACATAAACACTGTTTTGTACCATTTGATCATCTTTTTATCCTCCACTTTTTCTGATGCTACAAATTGCCCAGAATGCTTATGTTTTCTGTTTATTCAATCTTGTAAACTGCCATCTACACTCTGGAAAACACACTGTGAATATTTTTTTAAATGAGAAAAGTGAACAGATGTTTTATCTTTTATTATTCTATGTCATAAAATCTCTTAAGAAATCATTTTGGTGTTTAAGTTACTTACCTACATAGGAAACTTATATCACAGTGTAGCTTTCAGAAGCATTGGAACCTCACAAGTCTTATCATTTCAAATAAGACACAATTCTATGAAGTCTGACAAAAAACAGCGGCCACAGAACTGAGTCTGACTCATGTCACTTTTGGATGTATTTGAACCTCCAACCTTTCCAAGAACATTAGCCATTTGGACCACCCAAGGACTCACTTAAGTCTGGTAGCTACAAAATAATAATAATAATAATAATAATAATAATAATAATAATAATAATAATAACACTTTTGGTCATTCATAAGTGTGAACTTGATCTGGATCTTTCTGGTTAATATTGAGACTAGCTGATTTATTTACTGGGGAGAATATCAGAAGAGCAGTAGAGTTTTAGTGTAAAGAAAGTAATTTATTAAGAAACAGTAATTAATTAAAGGAAAGAGCCCCTGAGTGGGTTAAATAGCTAAGTGCTTGACTACTCTTCAAAAGATCAGCTGTTCAAAACTACACAGAGACACCTTGCAAGACAGACCTGGAGATGTATTTCCATAAGTCCCAACCTTGAGAGCCCTGTGGAATACACACGGGGTCAACATGAGTCCGAATTCAATCGATAGCAATTAACAACAGGAACAACAGTTAATTAAAGGAGCCAGCAGGATGTGTAAAGGATTAATATGCTTAGCTTCTAATCAAACTATTCAAGGTTTGAGTCCACCCAGAGTCCCTCTGAGGCAAGGCCTATCAATCTACTGCTCCCAAATCAACCACTGAAAACCCTATGGAACATGGTTCTTCTACTCAACATACATAAGGTTGCTATGAGTTAGAAGCAATTCCATGGCAATTGGACTAATTAATTAATTAATATTGTGACTGATACCAACTAACTAATATATGTCAGTAATTAAACACATGGGCTCTACTTTCCATGGTGCTATAGGCTAACTACTGGGAGGTTAACAACAAGGTGCACAGTTGAAACATACCAGCCCTTTCAGAACACCCACATACAGGGTTGCTTTCAGTCAGAACACACTCAAAGGCATACAACAACACCTAACGCAAGTAGCCGTATTTTCAACATAACTTACAGCTGACAATCGTTTTTCTCATTACATTTAATTAGAGCCTGAAATCAGTACTTGGTAAAGCCTTGGAAAGTTTTACAGTTCATGTTCAAGGTGTGTTGGTATTAGGTACCATCAAGTAAGAGTGATCCTATGCACAACAGAATGAAATACTGCTCAGTCCTGTGCCATTCTAACAATTGTTGCTCTGCTTGAGCCTGTTGCTGCTGCCACTGAGCCAATCTATCTCATTGCACGTCTTTCTCTTTTTCTCTGACCCTCCATTTTATGATGTATGATGACCTTCTCCAGAGACTGGACACTCCTGATAATATGTCTAAAAGTATGAGATATGAAGTCTGATCAGCCATACTAATAAGAGGCATCAAGATTGGAGGAAGAATCATTAACAACGTGTGATATGCAGATGATATAACCTTGCTTGCTGAAAGCAAAGAGATCTTAAAATAGTTCCTGATGAAAAGACCACAGCCTTGGGTATGTGTTGCCCATCATGAAAGCAAAACAAAAACTTTCACTAATGGGCCAATAAATAATATCATGATAAATTCAGAAAAGATTGAAGTTGTCAAAGACTTCATTTTCTTTGAAAGAGCTATTAAAACTCATGAAACCAGCATCAGTCAAGGAATCAAATGACATTTGCATTAGGCAAATCTGCTGCACAAGACCTCTTTAGAGTATTCAAGAGTCAAGGTATCAGTTTGAGAACTAAGGTGTGCCTGACCCAAGCCATGGTATTTTCAGTAGTCTCATTTGCATGTGAAAGTTGAACAATGAGTAAAGAAGACCACAGAAGAATTGATGTATTTCAGTTATGATGCTGGAGGAGAATATTAAAAGTACCATGGATTGCCAAAAGAACAAACAAATCTATGTTGAAAGAAGTTCATCCAGAATGCTCCTTAGAAGCCAGGATGGTCAGACTTTGTCTCTCATATTTTAGACATGTTGTCAGAAGGGACTGGTGCCTGGAGAAGACATGGTGCTTACTGAAGTTGAGGATCAGCGAAAAAGAGGAAGACTCCCAACGTGATGGATTGGCACTGTGGCAGCAGCAAAGGGCTCAAGTGTAGCAACAACTGTGAGATTGGCACAGGACCTGGCACTGTTTTGTTCTGTTGTGCATAAGGTCACTATGAGTTGGTATGGATTCGATGGCACCTAACAGTAACAACAAGGAGCATTATAGCTGTATTTCTTCCAACATAGATTTATTTGTACTTCTGGGAATCCATTGTTGTTGTTGTTAAGTGCCGTTGAGTCAGTTCCAATCCATAGGGGACCTATATAGGGTTTCCATGGTACTTTCAGTATTCTTCTCCAACATCACAACTCGAAGGCATCAATTCTTCTGTGGTCTTCCTTATCCACTGTCATACTTTTCACATGCATATGAGCTATTGAAAATATCATGACCTGGGTCTGGCGCATTTTAGTCCTCAAAGCAATGTTTTTGCTCTTAAACACTTAAATAGGTCTTGTGTAGCAGATTTGCATAATACAAAATGTCCTTTGGTTTCTTGACTGCTGCTTCCATGATGGTGGATGCAAGCAAAATGAAGTCTTTGATGACTTCAATCTTTTCTCTGTTTATTATGATGTTATCTATTGGTCCGGTGGTGAGGATTTTTGTTTTCCTTATGTTAAGGTACAACCCAAACTGAAGACTATGGTCTTTGATTTTCATCAGTAAGTATTTTAAGTCTCTCATTTTCAGCAAGCAAGTTTATATTATCTGCACATAATTGGTTGTTAATGAGTCTTCTACAATACTGATGTCATTTTTCTCTTCATATAATCCAGTTTCTCATATTATTTGCTCAATATACATATTGAATAAGTATGGTGAAAGGATACAACCCTCTTGCACACCTTTCCTGATTTTAAACCATTCAGTGTCCCCTTGTTCTGCTAGAATGCCTATGTATCGGCTCTTCATAAACACATTTAAGAGTTCTGGAATATCCATTTTTCACAATATTTTACATAGTTTGTCATGATCCACATGGTTGAAAGCCTTTATATAAGCAATAAAGTACAGGTTTCTAGTATTCTCTGCTTTCAGCCAAGACCCATTTGATATCAGCAATGAAATTCCTAGTTCCATGTCCTCGTCTGAATTGAGCTTGAACCTCTGGTAGTTTGCTATTGATGTACTGCTGCAGCCTTTTTTAAATTATCTTCAACAAAAATTTACTTGCATGTGATATTAATGATATTAGTCAATGAGTTCCGATTCTGTTGTGTCAACCCTCTTTGGAATGGGCACAAAAGCATATTTCTTCTAATCAGTTGGCCATGTAGCTGTCATTCAGATTTCTTGGCATAGATGAGTGCCTGCCTCCAGTACTGAGTTTGTTGAAAGATTTCAATTTGTATTCTATCAATTCCTGGAGTCCAATTCTTCGTTAATGCCTTTTGTGCACCTTGCTGATTCCTTCAGTTTTCAAAGCTATTTGATGTTATTCGTAATACAATTCATGTCATATTGAAATCTGTTTTAGATAACGTACATCGCTGCTAACCTCAGAGTCAGCAGTTTGAAACTACCAGCTGTTCTGTGGGAGAAAGAAGAGGCTTTCTGCTCGCGTAAAGATTTACAGCCTCGGAAACCCTGTACAGGGTCACTATGAGTCGAAACCAACTCCATGACACATAATCACCACCACCATATCAGGATAGACACAGCCTGTGCATTGATTACTTAAACACAGCCTGTAAAACTTGCACATTAAAAATTAACAATTTGTTTAACTGGGGGCCAAATGTGAAGTGCAATTGTTAACAATAGTAATTTATTGCTTTGAACAGAGGCGATGTGTTGCGTGAATTGTCCTTTGACATACTGCAGACTAATGTCTGCAGCCTAAAACTCCTCTGAGTGAATATTAATATTTAGTATTTGTCAACTGACCAACAAATGCCATAACAGGAATACACTAAAATAGCTATTCACAAAATATGGTCCTGGAAAAATAGCATCAACATCACCTGGGAACTTGTTAGTTACACATACAAGCCTGTCAAACCCCACCCTAGACCTGCTGAATCAGAAATTCTGGGATGTAGGGAGCGGCAATTTGTGTTTAACAAGCTCTCCAGATAATTCTGATGCACACTCAAGTTCGACATGTGCATGCAAAAAATGGTTGAAAGGGTAAATACATTGTTATATATTTTACCACATACATACAAATCTAAGAACCACTACACTAAAATAATATTATTCAAAATGTGGTGTAAGGACCATCAGCATTAGAATCCCCTGGAGTACTGATTCCTGGAACCCACACTGACTTATTCAATGTTGTTGTTGTTGTTAAGTGCCGTCGAGTCGATTCTGACCCATAGCGACCCTGTACAGGGTTTCCGAGGGTGTAAATCTTTACGGGAGTAGAAAGCCTCATCTTTCTCCCGTGGAGCGGCTGGTAGTTTCGAACCGCTGACCTTAAGGTTCGCAGCCCGATTCGTAACCACTACGCTACCAGAGCTCCTTATTCAATGAGAACCTCTAAAATCTATCATTTCCAGGGCTTTGAACCGGTTCATTCTGGTTCAAAGCCCTGACAATTTCACAAACTCCTTAGGTCACTCTATGTATCTTAAACTTTGAAAGGCACCATGTTAGATTTGACCAAATAGATTTTTCCACTTAAGGAGCTCCCCGCTCCGCGGGAGAAAGATGAGGCATTCTGCTCCCGTAAAGATTTACAGCCTCGGAAACCTGTACAGGGTCGCTATGAGTTGGAACAGACTCGACAGCACTTAACAACAACAATAACTGAAACACAAATGGAAGGTAAGAAATTTACTGATAACGTTTCATATTTGAATATGCCAGTGTAAGTTTCTTCCTAAAACTAAGTCCAGATAAAGAAAGTTTATCTTTGGTTCATTGCTGTCCAGTTGGCTGGAATCATGGGGTCTTCACAGACAATAGGAAGAAACATTGTATGTTTCAACCCAGTGTTGGAGCCACTGTGCATTTTTAGTGACTTCCCAGCGAGGGAGCTCATCTCTCAACACTATATACAATTATCTTATTGTGATCCATGGAGTTTTCATTGTTTAATTTCTTAAAATAGATCACCAGACCTCTCTTCCTAGTCTGTCTCCGATTAGCACTACTGGTAAGCCTCTCCACCAAGGGTGAGCCTGCTGGAATTTGAAATACTGCTGGCATAGCTTCCAGCATCACCGTAACTTGAATGTGAAGTGGAAGTATGGCCGACTGGCAGCCATTTTGGTGTATAAGAAATAAAGAATACTCTTTCACTGTAACTTCAGTAAAAGTTTTAGTCAACAGAGAGAGACATTATTTTCTCATTGGAAAAAAAAATCAAAACGACCACCAACAATGCTGAAATAGAACTAACCTTTCAGTGTCCCCAGATCATTCTGTAATTAACATTAGCTTGCAAATAGCCCAAAGACTGGAAACGTTATAAATTAGATATGTCTTTTATAGTCTAGAAATGCTGCTGGTGACAACACCAACACTCCTACCTGGCACATCAAGCAGCCACATTGTCCATAGTAATGTATTTAAAAACACCCTCTCTCCATCAAAACACAGCCACAATGGGACATGCTCACACCCACTGCCACCCCATACCCCCAGCGGGTGGTGGAAGATTTGCTGGCAGAAAATGTCCCTAAAATTATGAACATTCAGAAGAGAGTCATCCAAGCAGCTCAACAAACCCCATATAGGATCTCAAAAAAAAAAGCCACCAAGAGATATCATAATAAAACTTTACAAAACCTAAGACAAATAAAGAATCCTGAGAGCAACCTGGAAAAATAACTGTCACCTAAAGGAAAACCAACAAGACTAAGTTACTTGGCTGAAACCATATTGGGGGGAAAATATGTCAAGAATTATATATACAACATAATGATCTCTCAAATATGTTGTCAAAGCTAGGATTTTTCCAGATCAACAAAAATAGGAATTTGTACAAACTAGTTCAACTGTAAGAAATACTACAGGGAGTTCTTCGAACAGAGATAAAACATCAAATTACAAGATGCATAACAGCATCGTCCAGATACCAACCAAGATAAAGAATTTTCAAAAATAAAACAAAGCTACTAGACTGAGAACAGGGAGGCAGAGATGTCAACATATAAATGACAATTGCCAAAAACCAATGTAAAGGATATAAATGATGTATTTAAAGAACTCCCATGTGAAAAGTTGTTAAGACAATATCAAGATGTAATGGACTGTTTTAAACTTAGGAAAATAGTGGTAAACCTGGGGTCATCCTAAAAACAAAACAGAGAATTAATAAACCTTCTCATCACGATAAAAACCAAGAAAATCATAAAGACTCAGTTTTAAATGAGCAACAATAAAGGAAACAAAAAGAAAATCTGCTAATCAAAAGAACTTAGTAAAGAAAAATAAACAGAACATACAAATCAACACCATAAAAAAACACAAATACAAATCAACACCATAAAAAAACACAAACCAAAAAACAACAAAAGTAAATTTACACTTACCAGTAATCATAGGGAATACAAATGGGTTAAATGCAAAAGGCATGACAGAGAGTAAAAGATGAATTAAAAACAAACAAACATGATCTATCAATATGTTGATGACTAGAGACACACCTTAGATACAAAGATATAAACAAGCTAAAAAATAAAGGATGATAAAACAAAACAAATAGCAACAAAAACAGAGTAAGAGTGACAATACTAATTTCTAATGAAACAGAGGATATGGGTAAATCCTCCACTGTAGACAAAGAAGGATATTATATAACAATTAAAGGGCCAATTCACCAAGAGGATATAATCATAATAAACCTTCATGCACCCAATGACAGAGCTCCAAAATACATAAAACAAAATCCAACTGCATTAAGAAACGAAACAGTTCCACAATACTAGTTATTTAGTGCCATCGAATCAGTTCTGAATCATAGGATCGTTCATTGAGTTTTTGAGGAGAAGCTGGTGAGCTTGAACCACTGACCTTGTGGTTCAAACCAACCTTGCAGTCCAGCTCATTAGCCCGCTGCACCACACCGGGACTCCCTGTTGTTGCTTATATAATAGTATCATTTCCTTTTTCTGAAAGAAGTATTTTAAAGTCACATACAACAATAAACCTCTTTCAAAAAAGGATGGAACAACTAAAAAGAATATCAGCCAAGATACAGAAGACCTAGACATCACAGTCAACCAAATGATTCCAATCACATATAGAACACTTCACCCAAAACACCAGAGAACACATTCTTTTCCAGTAAATATGGATTGTTCTCCAGAATAGACCATATTTTAGGTCACAAAGCAAGCCTCAATAAATTCCAGAACACTGAAATAGTACTAACCATCTTCTCTGATCACAATGCTATAAAACTTGAAAGCAACAAGAGGGAGAAAAAGGGGGGGGGGCGGGAATCAAGCATGTGGAAACTGAAGAATATTTGATAAGTTCAACACCTATCTTTGATGAAAAAAAAATAATAATACTGTCAGTAAATAGTAATAGAAGGGAAATTCCCCAACATAATTAGGGGCATATGATGCTGTAGGATAAGCAGTGGACTGAAAAGTCAGTTTGAACTGCTATGCCAACAGTTCAAAGTCACCAACTGCTCCTCAAAAACCCTAAACAAATTCTTCACTAGGAGTCAGAACCAACTGAATGGCACTTAACAAACACCAAAACAAAGGTTCCTAGTGTGGTATTATAGGATCAGCTTTGGACTTTAAACCACAAGGTCAGCAGTTCAAGCCCACCAGCTGCTCCTCAGAAACCCTATATAAAAAGTCACTATGAGTCAGAATAGCATAGCGGTTACAAATCAGGCTGAGACCCACAAGGTCAGCAGTTCAAAACTACCAGCTACTCTGCGGGATAAAGATGAGGCTTTCTGCTCCCATAAAGATTTACGACCTCGGATATCCTGTACAGGGTTGCTATGAGTCAGAACCGACTCCACGGCACATAACAACAACAATAATGAGTCTGAAGGACTCCACTGCACTCAACAACAACAATATGAAACAATAAACCAACATTATACTCAAAAGAAAGAGACTAAACACATTCCCTCTTCTAACTGGAATAATGAAAGGATTCGCTTTGTTACCATTCTTCTTCAATACTGTAATGGAAAGTCTAACTAGATCAACAAGATAAGAAAAGGAAATTGTATCAGATGACCTGGTCAGATATATAGAGAATTCCAGAGACTCCACAAGAAAGTTACCAGAATTCATAGAAGATTTAAGCAAACTAGCAGGATGCAAAATCAGCCTACAAAAAACAGTTGCATTCCTTACATTAACAAAGAGAACTCTGAAAAAGAAATCAGGAAAACAATATCATTTATAATAGCCCTCAGAAATATTAAAAATTTAGAAATAAGTCTAACTTAGCATGTAAAACCATATGCAAATAAAACTACAAAACAATACTACAAGGACCCAAAGAGACCTATATAAATGCAAAAACATATGTGTTCATAGATTGAAAACTTAACATTGTGAAATTGTCAATACTCTCCAAAGTGATTTAGAAATATGATGCTATCCCAATCCAAATTCCAACAACATTACTTAATGAGATGGAAAAACTGATCACCAACTTTATATGAAAAGAGACCCCAGATAAGCAAAGAACTATTGAAGAACAAGAGCCAGGTAGGAGGCCTCATATTCCCTAAAAGAAATCGTACAAACTAGGAAAAAAAAAAAAAAAAAAAAATTGACTAAGGCATATCTGACAAGGATCTAATCTCTACAATTTATGGAAAGCTTCAACACCCCAACAACAAAAGACAAATGATCCAAATTAAAAATGGGCAAAGGACAAGATATTCAGGTGGCTATCAAACACCTGAACACATATTCCTGATAATAAGTCATTGTTACTGTTGTTGTTAAGTGCCGACTCATAGCAATCCTGTTAAGGGTTTCCGAGGAATGGCTGGTGAGCTTGAACCACTGACCTTGTGGTTGAAACTGATCTTGCAGTCCAGCACATTAAGTCAGAGCACCACTCCAGGACTTCCAATAAGGCATTTGTTGTTGTTGTTGTTTTTAAATGCCTTCGAGTGGGTTCTGACCCATAGCGACCTTCTATAGGGTTTCCAAGGAGCAGCTGGTTTGCCGGAACTGCAGACCTTGCAGTTCAAACTGACTTTGCATTGTTGTTGTTGTTATTGTGTGCCGTGGAGTCGGTTCTGACTCATAGCGACCCTGTATAGGATTTCCGAGACTATAAATCTTTACGGGAGCAGAAAGCCTCATCTTTATCCCGCGGAGCAGCTGGTAGTTTCGAACTGCTGACCTTGCGGTTCACAGCCCGATTCGTAACCACTACGCTACCAGAGCTCCTTTGCATTTAGAGAGATGCAAATAAAAACTCAATGAGGTACCACCTCGCTTCAGCAATAGTGAAAAATACAGAGAACAATGTTGTTAAGACTAGTGGGAAAACTAGAACTCTTATGCACTGTTGGTTCAAAATGGTCCAACTATATGGAAAATGGTACAAAGCTTCCTTGAAAAACTAGAAATAGAATTACCATACGGTCCTACAATCCCAGTCCCAGGTATATATTCTAGAGAAGGAAGATTCATGACACAAATAGATGTATGCACGCCCATGCTCATTGCAGCATAGCAAAAAGATGAAAATAACCTAAGTGTCCATCAACAATGAATAACAAACTGATATATACATACAAAAGAATACTTGTTTTAAGTACCGTGGAGTCGGTTTCGACTCATAGTGACCCTGCACAAGGTTTCCGAGGTTAAATCTTTACGGGAACAGAAAGCCTCATCTCTCTCCTGTGGAACCTCTGGTAGTTTCGAACTGCTGACCTTGAGGCTGGCAGCCCGACTTGTAACCACTACGATACCAGAGCTCCTTACAAAAGAATACTACACAACATTAAACAATAATGATGATGCTGGAGAATACTGATGTTGTTAAGTGCCGTTGAGTCAGTTCTAACTCATAGCGACCCTGTACAGAGTTTCCAAGGCTGCAAATCTTTACAGAAGCAGAAAGCCTCTTCTTTCTCCCACAAAGCAGCTGGTAGTTTCAAACTGCCGACCTTAAGGTTTGCAGCCTGATTCGTAACCACTATGCTACCAGAGCTCCTTACTGAGTGAAATTAGTCAAACACAAAAAGACAAATACTGCATGATACAACTATTATGAAAAGTCAAGAATAGGGTAAAATACAGAAAGCAACATTCTTGGATGTTACCAGGAAGGGAGGGAGATTCATGAAATAAATTGTTGTTGTTCTGGTTAAGTGCCATCTAGCTGGCTTGGACTCACAGCAGCCCTATATAGTGTTCCAAAGAAGCTGGTCATTTTGAACCACTGACCTTGCACTTAGCACTCCAGTGCTTATCCTACAGTTAATTATGGTGAAGGGAAAGGAACTATGCAATATGCAGTAAGTCAGCACAAAGTGACAAGGCAAAGCAAAGTACCTAGAGGTGTGTTGGTAGATTTTTCTACATACATATTTGTAAATGCTATATATATACTAAGGAGTTCTGGTAGCGTAGTGTTTACGAGTCAGGCTGCTAACCTCAAGGCCAGTAGTTCAAAACAACCAGCCATTCTGTGGGAGAAAGATGAGGCTTTCTGCTCTTGCAAAAATTTAAAGCTTCAGAAACCCTGTCCAGAGTCACTGTGAGTCAGAACAGAGTCCACAGCACACCACCATCACCACCACACATATATTCATAAATATAATAGAGCAAACACTGTTATAGAAAGTACTTAGACAATGGGACTGAACCACTGAGCATAAAGTCTAAGGACCAAAGCCTTGGGAAAACAAGAGGTCATTTGTCAAAACTCAATCCATAAAGAAAATGTTCTATGTTCTAGTCTGGGGTCTTAAAAGCTTGTGAGTGGCCATCTAAGAAGCAACCATTGGTTTCTTTCTGCCTAGAGCATAGTAGAATGAAGGAAAATGAGACCTCAAGCGAACAATTCGATCACAGGACTAATGGCCCACATGACCCATAGCTGCCTCTAATCTGAGGCCAGAATTACATGGTGCCAACTACCACTACTGACCACTCCTCTGACAAAGACTACAATAGAAAGTGCAGTTGAAATGGGTAAAACAAATAAACAAACAAAATTTAGAACAAAATTCAAGACTTACTGATCTTAGAAATCAGAGGGACCCTGGAGTCTTAAGAAAACCTTCTAACTTGAAACTGAAGATGTTACTGAAGGCCATCTTCTAGCCAAATAATAGACAGGACCATAAAACAGGCAATGTGAAGAATGTGCTGCTCAGAACAATCAAACTATAGGGGACCAGCAGGTGACATTTGCTCAAGAACAAAAATGAGAAGACAAGTAGGGGTCCGGAAAACCGAAAACTGGAAACTAGGAACTCAGGGAGGAAATTGGGAAATGTTGTGACACATTTAGGAATAACAAGCAAAGTCATAGAACAATTTGTGTGGTAACTATTGATTGGGAAACAAATTTACTGTGTAAAATTTCACATAAAGCACAATAAAATGTAAAACAAAACAAAACACAGCCCCAAATACTTTAAAATGTTTGCCAATACTAACAAATAACTGACATATGTGAAGGGGAAGCAGATGTTGAGCTAAGGGACAGTGGAAAAGCGAAAAGGAAAGTGAAAACTGTGAAGGAGCTAGATTAAAAGATGGAAAGCAGAGCCCGTATGAACCTTAATAAAGTCAGTCACCTCCCCTCTGCCTAGCTGAGGGAAAATAAAAATGTCTGCCAGGACATTAACATTCCTCTAACTGTGATTATAATCACTGCAGTAGCCTCAAAACCTAACCTCTTCCCCTGAGGTCTCTCAAATTAAAAATCCACAGAAAACAAGGCATTGCATAATTTAAAGATCTGCAAAGTATAAATGATGGACATATCCCTTTTTCTAAGCATTTTCATATATCACATAGCCTTTATCAAAGTAGTACATGTACTTTGCCAAATTAATCCTTTTTTAGTCTTATCATTGTAAATGGATGTGTCTACTCTCAGACATTACGAAGAACAATAAGAAGCAGACTAACCGTTCAGATATTGTAGGGAACTGCTTTTTCACAGACGAAAATTGTTATTTTGGAGAAAGCAAGCTATTTGCAAAAAGAGGGTCTAGGTTCAAATATCTACTTTCCCTTTAGTTGCAGTGCAAGTCATTGAAACCAACCTGAGTTTCAATTTCCTATACTCATATAAAAAGGCCCTTTTAAAATGTTGTATATCAGACAATGTCTTTGAAATTTAAAAATACAGTGTTTTCAAATTTTTTATTAGACTAAAAGTCCTGATGTAGTGCTGCAGGATAAACACTCGACTGGTTGGCAGTTCAAATCCACCAGCCACTCCTCAGAAACCCTATCCAAGGTCACTAAGAGATGGGACTGACTCAACGGCATTAACAACAAACTACTTAAATTTCCTAATGTTAGAGATTGTATCTTTTCATCCTTTTCTCCCTAAATGTACTTAACACAAAATTAGCTGATCTTCAATGAGGTTATATCTGACTTCCTCTGATGGGGTCTGAGTTAGCCCCAGAGGAGTGCCAACCAGACTGACAGTGGGAACCAGGGTTCAGAGTCACCCCCTACAATAGCAACTGATATGCATAGAGGAGCTGCCAGTCAGGTGACTACAGAGGGAAAGTGTCATCTGGACTAAGGACAGGTGTAAGACTGAAATTCAATGTCATCTCCAAGTGCCTAGGAGTGAGCAAGCACAGGAATGAGAAAGAGAGAAGACTACAGTTAGAGGACCTGAAATGTTACTAAGAACATGACAGAAATACCCAAAGAACCATTATATTGGCTGGTATATCAGACAATGGTACATGAGAGTCAGGTAGGATTCCCTGAAGGCTAATCTGATTTACCCTTAGTTAAAAATGTAGGATCATTGCACAGACTTGGATTTTTTTGTGTCATTTTTATTTAGCATTATTTGAAGGAGTCAGCATAGTATGTTTGTAAAAAAAAATGAATAAGTTTTAAACCAGACAAACCTAAGCCCAAATGCAATTTGGTAGTTGACTAGCGGCATGGTCTTGTTTTGGGTATCAATTTTCCCATCTTCAAAACGAAGAAAATATCCTTCTCATAGCGTATTTGTGGATATAAAAATGAAATCAAAGTCAGGAAGGTAATATAATGATGTCTCACACCTCCTGCACTCAACCAATGTTAACTTCCTTCCTTGCCATAACTCCTAGCCTACACTCCTTGCCTACATCCCTTGGCAATGCTTTAGCTTGAGCTATTAACCCAATTTCTTAATGCTATTTTATATCCTTATACAGATTTTAGTCAGTAAATGCTTGTCAGTATTTTTTTTGCCTGACTTCAGGACCTGACTCTGACTTCAACCATATCCATCCCTTTACCCATTCAAAGAATCTCCTGATTCTGCTCGTAGTAGACAGTAGCACAATGCTGGAAAACCATTCATAAGAATCCCCAAGATTAGAATCTTCCATAAAAGAAAATATATTTTCTCAAACTGATTAAATATGCCTGGATAACTGTTTCATAAAATAGAAGCTTTCTCATGAATTTCATTTTTCCCCTATATTGTGAAATCATGGAAATAGCCTTCACAAGTGAAATACAGAAAGATCATGAGTGTTGAGAAACATTTCAGTTATTCAGCATACATTTATTGAGATTGTTCTGTTCTACACATTGGGTTAACAGCTCAAGCTAAAGTATTGGAAAAGATACACACTGTCTCTACCCTCAGAATGTCTAGAGATTGCCAGGATAGTTAACTCTAGGCTGCATAATAAATGAATCTTAAAATCTTGGTAATTTATGAAAACACAGAGGAATTTCTTATTTGTGTCACAGTCCAATGAAGATCTGGAAGCTCTCTTTCAAGTGATAACACGCAAATCCAAATTTCTTCCATCTTTTGATTCCACCATCATAAACACACCACGTTTGTTTTGATGACCACAATCAAGGTCTTTAAAGAAAGAAAGAGAGTAGGAGGTCATGAGCTCCACCTGGAAGTGGTTTGCAACAACTCACTCATATCCCACTGTCTGAAATCCAATCGCATGGCCCAACCTAACCGCAAGAAAGGCCAAAGTGGTTTTCCTTCATGGCAGAGAAAAATATAATACAATGGACTACAGTGGACACATACAATTGTCTCTAGAACACCTAATATTTGCAAACTATTGTATTAGTATATGAAAACAGACACAATCCTTTCTTCTAGTCCCGTGTGAGATGATTTCAATCAAAAACTCGTTGTTTTCAATATTGATGTTAGGTGTTGTAAAGTCAGTTCTGACTCACAGCAACCCTATGTGCAGTACAGTAAACACTGTCTTGTCCCGCACCCTTCTCACAATTGGTATGTTGGAGTCCATTGCTACCGCCATTGTGTAAATCCATATCCTTGGGAGTTTCCTGTTTTTTGCTGACTCTCCATTTTACAAAGCATGATGTCCTTCTCCAGGGGCTGGTCCCCCCTGATAATATGTCTGAAGTATGAGAGACAAAGTCTTACTAGTTTCCCTTCTTAACAGGATGTCACTGATTAGTGACAAATATATGCATAAATAGAAGTTCTGGTGTGCTGCTGTAGGATTAGCACTAGACAGCTAACTATAAAGTCAGAAGTTCAATCTACCTGCTGCTCCATGGAAACCCTACAAAAACTGAGTCTACTGAAGAAAAAGTTCAATGTGAAAGTAATTTGGAGAATGTGGTAATGGAACTGAAGTTTACAGAAAGGGACTTTGGTAAGTCAATATGAAAGAAAGGGCTCTCCAGCTGAAGGAAAATAGTTTAAGAAAAATAAGTGTTCAAGAAATGGTGGGCCTAGGACCATCAAGGAAAATGAGCACGAGTGGAATGTGGGACCCTATTCAGAGAAGCAGAGACACCAGAGATAGAGCCAGAGATGATGACATGGAGAGAAAGAGCAGCTGAGGACTCTAGACCCATCGAAAAAGAAAGGCAGTGTGCTGGTGGCTAGGAGGCAGGCTTGCAGAATTTGCCCTTTGGTTGTTTAAATGATTATATATTCCTGAGTGTTTCTATGTACATTCACCAAAAAAAAAAAAAAAAAAAAAAAACAGAAGAAATAGAAGCAAATACCGTTGAATGATGGTGCACATAGAGGATTGTAATCATTGCAATGAAATGAGTGTAAAACCGATGTTCTCCATGTAAACTATTACTCAATTCACAATAAAAACTTAAAAAAAGAAGAGAAAAGCCAAAAGAAAAGAAATTGTGGGAAACAGTAAGGCTAGAGTATAACTTATATGACACAGGATAAACTTTAAAAAAGGAAAGGCATGGGTTAAAGGAGTGCTTTAACTGTCACTCTTTAGATTCTGAAACAACATCAGGTACAAGTTGTTGTGAGATGCCACCAACTCTGTTCTCTTTGTGACACTTTGTACAACAGAACAAAATACTACCTAGTCCACCTTCCTCACAATCATTGCTATGTTTGAGCTCATTGTGGATCCAGTGTGTCTTTCATCTCATCGAGTCTTCCTCTCTTTTACTGATGCTCTACTTTACCAAGCATGTTGACCTTCTACAAGAACTGTTTGTTCCCTCCTAATACCATGTCCAAAGTACATGAGACAAAATCTTGCCACCCTTATTTCCAGGGAGCATTCAGGCTGTACTTTTTCCAAGACAGATTTATTTGTTCTTCTGGCATATTATATAATTCTTTGTCAAAACCGCAATTCAAAGGCATCGGTTCTCCTCTTTAGTCATTGTCCAGCTTTTGCAATCATACCAGCCAACTGAAAACACTATGGCTTAGGGCCAAGCACATCTGAGTCCTCGAGGTGAGATATTTGCTTTCTAACACTTTAGCAAGATCTTTTGCTACTGATTTTCCAATTCAATATGCCATATGGTTTACCAACTGTTTCCATTATGGTGATTGCAGGTGAAAGTAAAATGAATATCTTGACAATTTTAATATTGTCTGTGTTTATCATGATATTGCTTATTGGTCCAGGTGTGAGAATTTTTGGTTTTTCTTACATTGAGGTGTAACCCACACTGAAGGCATATGATGTTAAGGATATTGATTGACATTTTCCACTTTTTGTTGTGTCATCATTCTTTGGAATGGGCACAGATATGAATCCCTTCTAGTAGGCTGACCTGGAGGCTGTCCTCTACATTTGTTAGCATAGATGAATGAGCACTTCCAGCATTGCATCTGTTTCTTGAAACTTCTCAATTGGCATTCCATCAATTCCTGGAGCTTTGTCACTAATATCTTTAGTGCAATTTGGACTTCTTCCTTCAATATCGTCAGTTCTTAATCATGTGGCACCTCTTGAAATGACTGAACATCAATGAATTATTTTTGGTACAATGATTCCTAATATTTTCTTTTGATACTTTCTACATCATTCGTTATTTTGCCATAGACTCTTCAAGAGTTTAACTCGAGGCTTGAATATTTTTCATCCATTCTTTTAACTTGAGAAATGCTGAGTATGTTCTTTTCTTTTGATTTTCTAGCTCCAGGACTTGAACATTTTATTATAATACTTCCCTTTGTCTTCTCCAGCAACTTTCTGGAAGCTTCTATTTAGTTCTTTCACTTCATTATTCCTTCCATTTACTTAAGCTATACTGCATTCAAGAACAGGTTTCAGTCTCTTTTGACGTCTATTTTGGTTTTGTTTTTTTCTTGTTTTTTTCATTAACTGTTTGTGTTCTTCATGGATGTTACGCTTGATACAATCCCAAAACTGGTTTAGTCTTTAGTCATTAGTGTCAAATCTTTTTTTTTTTTTTTTT
>NW_006408547.1:5602101-5603955 GCF_000296735.1 Chrysochloris asiatica | reverse complement strand
GGCACATAACAACAACAACATTGTATCTTGTAATCTACCTGACATTCTCACCACCTGGATCTCTGTTTGTACATTTATCCCTTCCTTGACATTGATATTTTGACCTTCAATTGACCTCCCAGCTCCTTTGAATTCGTTATTGTAGTTTTGTTCTGTTCTGAACTCTGCTATCTGTCTAATGATTTCCAGGTGGTATTGCCATGCCTGTCAATGTCTAGTTGTTGTCTGTTCTTGTTGGTTTTCAGTCCAAAGAACTCCCTTTAGGATGTTTTGAAGTGCTGGATTGATTTTGATAAAATCCCTTAGATTCTGTTTATTCTGGAATGTTTTGATTGCACCATCATATTTGATTGATAGTTTTGCTGGACAGACGATTCTTGGTTGGCAGATTTTTTCTTTTAGGGTTTTGTATATGTCTCCCCATTGCCTTCTTGCCTGCACAGTTTGTGCTGAATAGTCACAGCTTAATCTGATTTGCTTGCCTTTGTAAGTGACACTTCTCTTCTCCCTGGCCACCTTCAGGATTCTTTCCTTGTCTTTTATTTTGGACAGCTTGATTATTATATGTCTTGGTGACTTTCTTTTGGGGTCTATCATTCCTGAGGTATGTTTGGCTTCTTGAATGTTTGTCTTCTCATCTTTCAAGATGTTAGGGAAATTTTCTTACAGAACCTCTTCAACTAACTCCTCTGTGGATTTATCTGAACAGGAACTCTTCCTGTTCCAGAACGCCAATAAGTGTTAAGTTGTTTCTCTTCATGTTATCCAGCATGAATCTTAGACTCTCTTCAGATTTTTTAATCCTTTTTTCTGCTTGCTCTTCTATCTTACCAGTATTGAGAAATTTGTCTTCCAGCTCACTAGTTCTGGCTTCCATCTCTTCTATTCTGCTCCTTTCTCCTTTCAGTGTATTGCCCATTTCTGATATTTTATTAGTAATCATCTGCCTTCTGGGGAGCCTTTGTCTGTCTCCAGTGCATTTGTCTCAGTTACTCTTTTCTGTTTATGGACATGTTGTGAGATCATTTGCTGTGTTTGAGATCTTTTGTTTGTCATTTCCAGTAGTTATGTGGGTTTTTAAATGCTTAAATGAATGTTTATTATTGTGTTATTAAGCTTACTGGGTGTGTCCTGGTGGATATGATCAGGAGATATGCTTCCCTTTACACATGTAATGCTTAGCAGCTGTTATTTGCTCTTGTCTCAATGGTGGAATATTATGGGGTATGCTTGTAGTTTGGCTATATGGCCACGATTGCTGTCTCTTCTTGGGTAATGTAGGGAGAAAAAGCTCCCCACTCGAGGAAAAATGTGTGATCAAAAGGACCAAAAGCAGAAGCAATATAAAAGCAGAGACAAAAACCACCACTTTGTAACAAAAATAAAACTGTAGCCAACCGTCCAGTCACCTTGCTACACAGGCAGTGTGTGTGCACTGTAGAAGCCTCCAGTAGTGGGTGAGGGTGTCCGCTCACTCAGGCCCTCCGCTAGTCACCACTATGGAGGTGCACAGATAGATACTGAGAAGTTAATGGGAGAAAGATTGTCCACTATTTTTGTCTCTGAAGGTCAGTTAGGTATCTGCGTGTGCACAGAGTAATTCACCTTGGTGCAGGTTTTCCAAGGACCAATTGGTGGGTTTGAACTTCTGATCTTGCAGTTAGCATTCCAATGTTTATCTTCAAGCACCACACCAGGACTTCCTAAAAATAGTAAATATCTTAAATGTACTGACAATTGTCCAATATATAGAGGATTCACATAAAGATACAAAGATAGATAGACAGATAGATATAAATAATAGATACATATATAGCCTTATACAGGGTCACTATGCATCAGAATCGAATGAAC
>NW_006408547.1:5600080-5602001 GCF_000296735.1 Chrysochloris asiatica | reverse complement strand
TTTTTATTGTTAGGTTTACATGGGAAAACATCAGCTTTACACTCATCCTATTGTATTTTGTTTCATTGCAATGATTACAATCCCCTCCATGCATCATTAAATAACCCCAAAGGGTACACCACACAGGCCCACCCCCCTGGCCGCCAGCACACAGCCCTTCTCCCACCCTGAGTCCAGTGTCCCCAGCCATTCCATCTGTCCACGTTATCATCTCTGTCTCCATCCCTGGCATCACTGCCTCTCTGGGTAGGGTAATGCTCTCCATTCTGCTCACTTGATGGTCCCAGGGACCTCTGCTCCTGGGCTGCAAAATCAATCACTCTCCTCTTTATGTCAAAACACATCTACCTCTATATTTCCTAGCCTCACAGTCAGTCCTGATGGCAATTATTCACTATTGTACCACAAAAGTCTTATCCCCATTTCCTTTTGCCAGCCCCATCCCAATGGACTGAAAACCATTCAATGGAGATTCTACCTTCCCACACCCCATCTGGAACTAGGCTCCCTCTTGAAAGCGTGTAAGCCAGTCACTTCTTGCCTTTATAGCCTCCCCCCACATACACCTTTTTGGGTAGCTAATGTCTACATTGCCCATCCCTGTCAACCCTTTGTACCAAGGGGGTGAGATTTGTTCCCTCTTTTGAGCTACTACATCCATAAGTATAGGTAAAGTTCATCAAATTGTAGCAAGCTACGCTTTCCCCCCCTCTTTTTTCTTCTTCTAATCGCGTTCTGATCCTCCAGCCATAGAAGCCAGGTCCAGTGGGTACTATCTACAAGTATGGGTGTTCTTGTGCATCTTCCCTCACTTCATATCAGCTGGATACTTCACTCTCCGCTCTAGTCCTCTGTGGCCATGTCACTGCCTCTGGGCCCAGGAGTCCCCAGGTCTTGCCGTACTGCTGGTCATCCAGGTCTCTAACTGGGTTCACGGGGGTCTATGAATGTGGTCAGGCTTAGCTCACAACTTCATTGCTGTTTTCCCCCCTTTTCCCTTATCAGTGACCAACATGGTCACCAGCCAGATCACATGCCTGCTCATGTATTCCCCTTGAGTGTCAGTCTTGGAAAGGTGTTTCCTCTGAGGGGTCCCGAACCACTTGGCTTGATGGCTCCTGGGCGAACAGCTTACTTGTTCTTGTAGTAATCAATCAGACTGCCATTATTGTTTCAGATTTTTCCAGCCAGTATTTCTTTCACAAAGTATCTTCTGTTCTTCTAGTCGCTCCAGCCTGGTCTACTCATCCTTTCCAGTGGAAATCTCCTAACGCAGTTGGTTCTGGATGGGGTTCTCGATTCCACCTATGGTCTTGTGCAATGTAAAGGCTCCACAGGAAGCCTCTTTCATTGGGCAACTTCTAGCCCCCTTTAAGGTATTCCAATCAGTTATACGCTGAAGACAGACTTACAAGCTTTCTGTAGGGATGATTCTGGCTATTCCTTTCTCCCCACCTCAAGTGTCTATTTTACAATAGTAGGCAAGGGAAATGTAGAGTCAAAAGACAGTCAAGCATTTTAACACTATTCCCCTCTTTTACCTCTTCAAATGGTGCCTCAATCCCTGTATCCCGGAGCCCTGGTGTTCCAAGGTTGTGCATACATCATCATTTACCCCTGTCCGACTTAGCCCATGTGAACCTGCCTAACTGTTCTCCCATCAGCCTTGTTCTTCCATTCCCCTCCCCCTTCTTGTGTACTGCCCCCCGCCCCAATCCCCAAGCGATTCTGTGTCTGTTCCTTACTCTGTGTTCTATCTTCCCCCCCTCCCCTCCTCTGGTGATCAGCAAATATATATAATTTTTTTTCCCCTTTTGGCGTGGGTTCTTTTTCTTACTCTTTTACAATAATGGTCCTATGCAGTATTTCTCCTTTTGTGACTGACTAATTTCACTCAGCCTAATGTCCTGAAGGTTTATCC
>NW_006408547.1:5592042-5596441 GCF_000296735.1 Chrysochloris asiatica | reverse complement strand
AGAGAGAGAGAGAGAGAGAGAGAGAGAGAGAGAGAATTGATAAATGGGTATACAGAGATATAGACATGGAGATAGAGATAGATAGAGTCCTGATGTGGCACTGTAGAATAAACACTGAACTGTTAACTGCAAGGTCAACAGTTCAAATCCATCAGCAATTCCCCAGAAACCCTATACAGTGTTGCTATGAGTTGAAATTGACTCAGTAGCACTTAACAACAATAACAATAAAATAGACTATGCAGCATACATAGGTAATGACAAATTGAAGAGGACTGGAGTCACATCATCATAAAAGGGCAATTATGGCCTTCAAGTAGAGAGGACAGATAAATGGAAGCAGGGACATTGGTTAAAAGATGAAAGAAATCTAAAGCCATAAGGTCTGCAGCCTAAAATGATTGTCCAGGTTGTGGTGCACACTTGAAATGCTAACTGAGTCTGATAGGTAGCATTTTCATCAGCAATAGAACCAATTTCAGACCCAAAGCAACTTTTGCCTTGGGCTCTGCAGTTGTGATTAGCTTATGCTACTTGGCACCTGTAGGGATTAAACCACACTGTAGGGAAATTTAATTAAAGAATTAGATCAACAAAGAAATGTCTCCCTTTCTAAATGAAACCAAAGTGTCATGAAAAATAAAACAATTAAGCAGAAACAAAGGCATAGATAAAGTATTCAAGCAGAACAAGTTAATACAAAAACATAATGAGGGTTCATTATTACAAATCAAAAGGCCGAAAGGCAGCACACAGGGTTCTCCATAGCTACCCTTACCGGTAACTCAACTGTGCTGAGAGAGGAAAAGGAGCAATTAGGCAGAAATCATAATCTTCCAGACCTGTGTCATGTGTGGACATTTATAGGGTACTGTGTAGGCAATGTCTGCTCTAAGCCTTACTGCAGTCTCTCTGAAAATGTTTGTTTCATTTTATAGGTAACAAGTCTTGTTGTGGTGCTGTAGAATAAGCACTGGACTGTTCACCACAAAGGCGACAGATCAAACCCGCCAGCTGCTCCTTGAAAACTTTATACAGGGTCTCTATGAATCAGAACCCACTCGATGGCACTTACAACAACAATTGATGAGAAAACAATGACTTAGCTACCTTACATGACTTGCCCAAGTTCATATAACTCTGAAGCAACAGAAGAAGAACTCTAACCCAATTGACTCACCTCAGGAATCAGGTGCTTCTCACTATGTGGCAATTAAATCCTAAACTAACCTGTATTTGTTTGACGGACTTTATAGATATAAGCTAGATATTTTCATTCAATTCCAAAATGGAATATTTATTGCATATCTGCTATGTTCAAAACACTATGGTAGGTGATGGGAAGAAAATGTTAGGGAAGAGAGATATAGTCCTTCTCATAGAAGCTACATTTCTTCTTGGGGAAAAATTATAATGCTTAAGTACAGTAATTTTAAAAGCCTAGAAGTGTTAGGACCAAGGAATAAAACTGTAATACCTGTCTCTTCCTGGACTTCCTAGAGCTTTGAAATGAGTCACACTTACCCAAAGAGAGTCATATCAACATCAACGAATAGGTTACTATGCCAAATATAAACTGAACGCTGACCATGCAAATACCAACAAGATAGACCTCACCTCTGCAGAACTCAAGATATATACCCTGAGGAAGGACTACATCAAGATCCATAGGGAGATATCTCTGAGAGAAGTTTTGTTTGTTTATTTTGTTTTATTGTAATATATGTGTCTGTGCTATGTATGTATACATGTGTGTTTATGGGTATGGTAGCTAGTAGCTGTGTGCCATGGAGTTGGTTCTGACTCCATGGGTGATTTGTAAAAAGAAAACTCCTATAAATGTAGATACTCAGGTCAGTGAGGAATGACCCTGAATAGTTAGTATAGTTAGTATAGAAGTATGTTGTTGTTGTTAAGTGTCGTCGAGTCGGTTCTGATTCACAGAGACCCTGTATAGGGTTTCCGAGGCTATATATCTTTATGGGAGCAGAAAGCCTCATCTTTCTCCCATGGAGCAGCTGGTAGCTTTGAACTGCTGACCTTGTGGTTTGCAGCCCGATTTGTAACCACTACGCTACCAAACCTCCTTAGGAGCCATCCATAGAAGTACGGATGGCAATAAATTGGAACATTGCAGCAAATATATGCCCAAAGGGAGGAGGAGTTGCAATAAAGGTGGCAACCAATGTCATGGATAGAGTCACAAAAATAAGTTAGAAAACTAAGAAAGAGCTGGCTCAGACTCAAGGGGAGAATTGTTGTTGTTGTTGTTAAGTGCCGTCGAGTCGGTTCCGACCCATAGCGACCCTGTACAGGGTTTCCGAGGGTGTAAATCTTTACGGGAGTAGAAAGCCTCATCTTTCTCCCGCGGAGCGGCTGGTAGTTTCGAACCGCTGACCTTAAGGTTCGCAGCCCGATTCGTAACCACTACGCTACCAGGGGAGAATACTGATAATCAATAGACATAGAGAAAATGTCAAAGAAATGTAGCGGGATAAAACAATTAGAGAAATGGGGGAAATAAAGGATCTAAAGTCTTCGTTAGTCAGGATCCTAGTAGGACATTGAGGGTACACTGCATTAAAATAATTCAAAACCAAAAAAGAAGGAAAAAAAAATCCAAATCTACCATCAATGAGTCCATTCCAATTCATCCATTCCAACTCAGCAAATCATGGTCACCCCTATATGAGGTTTCTGAGGCCTCATCTTTCTCCCAAGGAGTGGGTTCGAACTGCAAACCTTGAAGTTAGCAACCCAATGTTCATACTACAATGCAGAGTTTTAAAAAGAAATCATTACAAAAATAGAGGCATAATATCCAGAAATCATACTAGAGAGTACAGGGTCCTGGGGCTAGCGAGAGTCTGAGGAGCTGTTTCCACCCTAAGGGTTGAAGAGATTTGAAGAAAGAATAGTAACCATACCCTAGAAGGTGAGACTTACAGATGGAGTCCCACCTTGAGAAGAGCTTGATCTTTGATGGAGGAACATAGACTCCTGACGTCACCCTGCAGGGAGAGATCTTGGGGAGTGAATACTCCAACTTCACTCTCCTCTGTCTCTGATCTTTTCCTGACGAAATCCACCTGGAAACCAAAGGGCTAGGGTTTCATTGATGTGATTCATGCAAGGTGACCTCATCAGTCACAGAACAAAGAAGGGAAAGATGGAATAGGATCTAGAAGCACAAATGGAAGATGTGCAGCATAGAAACCAATAGAAACCACCATTGAAACCACAGAAACCAATCAAATTTAGGTTCTCTCACCTAAATTTGATTTGGGCAAATGAAGAACTTCCAGCTCTCAAATCTGAACAGAAATGAGGAAACTGAAGGTGAAAGACCACTAACTACATTTAGAAGCTCTATGTGGAAGAACAAAACATTTCATTTATTTATAGGTAGTCTATTTGTCAAAAGAATTGTTTATATATATACACACTGAGAAAATTTACCTTATATTGGATTTGGAGTGCCTGGGTGATACAAATGGTTAAGAGCTCAATTGTTACCCAAAGAGATGGCAGTTCAAGTCCAACAAGAGGTGATTGATTGGTGAGTCAAAGAAAGGCCTGTAGATATCCCCACCCCACCCCCAAAAAAATCAGTCATTGAAGATACTCTGGAAATAGTTCTACTCTGATACTCTAATGTACTTGGGGTCACTTCAACAGCAACAAGTTTATGCTTTCACACACACACACACACACACACACACACACACACACACACAGAGTGAGCTCCAACTTGAGAGGACCTTAACCTTTGATGGAGGAATATAGGTACCCGAGGTCAACCTGCAGGGAGAGATCTTGGGGACTAAACACTCCAGCCTCATTCTCCACTGCCTCTGATCTCTTCCTGGCCAAATCCCACTAGAAGCTACATGGGACTGTGGTGACTCTGTAGGATAAGCCCTGAACTTCAAACCACAAAGTCAGTGGTTTAAAGTCCAGGGCTTGTGGGAGATGAAGCTGTCTGCTCCCATTAAGATTTATAGCCTTGGAAGTCCTGTACAGGGTCACTACGAGTCAGAACATGTACATATATGTGTGTGTGTGTGTGTGTGTGTGTGTGTGTGTGTGTGTGTGTAAACCAGAAACAAAACAACCACTGTCACCAAGTCGATTCTGAGTCACAGCGATCCTATAGAACACAGCAAAACTGCTCCACAGGGGTTTCCAAGACTGTAAATCTTTCCACGAGCCTCAACTCCCTTAGAATGGCTGGTGGGTTTCAACTGCAGACCTTGCAGTTATCAGTTCAGTGCTTAGCTCATTAACCCATTATGCCACTAGGGCATTCGATAGATAGATAGATAGATAGATAAATAGATAGATAGATAGATAGATAGATAGATAGATAGATAGATAGATAGATAGATAGATAGATAGA
>NW_006408547.1:5565096-5590926 GCF_000296735.1 Chrysochloris asiatica | reverse complement strand
GGTTCAAACTGACCTTGATGTCAAGTACTTATCGTAGAGTGCAACACTAGGGCTCCAAATATATATATATTTGTTGTTGTTGTTGCTAAGTGCTGTCAAGTCGATTCCAATTCATATCGACCCCGTATAGGGTTTTTGAGGAGCAGAGGTTGGGTTTGAACCACTGACCATGCCGTTAGCAGTCCAACGCTTCTCCTACAAAGCCACACCAGGACTATTAATATAAGAAAGCATAAACCCGTTGCCATTGAGGTGACCCCAAGTGCGTCAGAGTTGATCTGTGCTCCAAAGGATTTTCAGTGGCTGATTTGGGGGGACCTGTATCTGCAGGTCTTTCTTTGAGTCACCTCAGGTTGGTCTTGAACTGCCAACCTTTTCAGTATCAACTGAGCTCTTAACCATTTGCATGACCCAGGCACTCCATGTATAAAGTAAGCTAAATTGGCTCAGTGTGTGCATGTTGTTGTTGTCAGGTGCCATCTAGTTGGAACCGACTCATAGCGACTCCATGCACAGCAGAACGAAACAATGTCTGATCCTGGGCCAACCTCACTACCGCTGCCACACTTGAGTCCATCAATGATGCCACCTGGCCGATCCATCTCGTTGGAGGTCTTCCTCTTTTTCTCTGACCCTCCACCCTACCGAGCATGACATCCTTCTCCAACGATTGTTTCCTCCGGACAATATGTCCAAAGTATGAGAGACGAAGCTTAGCCATCCTGGCCTCCAAGGAGCACTCTGGCTGCACTTCTTCCAAAACAGATCTATTGGTTCTTTTGGCAGTCCATGGCACTTTCAGTATTCTCCTCCAACACCACAACTCAAAGGCATCAATTCTTCCTCGATCTTCCTTATTCACTGTCCAGCTTTCGCATCCATATGAGGTTATTGAAAACACCACGGCCTGGGTCAGGCGCACCTTAGTCCTCAAGCTGACATCTCTGTTCTTCAATACTTTAAAAAGTTCCTGTGCAGCAGATTTGCCCAATGCAATACGTTGTCTGATCTCTTGACTGATGCTTCCGCGAGTGTTGATAGTTGATCCAAGAAGAATGAAGTCCTTGACAACTTCAATCTTTTCTCTATTGATAAGAATGTTGTTTATTGGTCCAGTGGTGAGGATTTCTGTTTTCTTGACATTGAGATGTAATCCATATCGAAGATTGTGCTCTTAGATCTTCATAAGTAAATGTTTCAAGTCCTCTTCACTTTCAGCGATCAAGGTTGTATCATCTGCATATCGCAGGTTGTTAATGAATCTTCCTCCAATGCTGATGCCATAGTTATTTTGAAAAGTAACCTATTTGTGGCTAGCTGTCTGGCACTTATCCTACAAAACTACAGTACAACCTGTGAATCCTGGAAGCTGTATTTTGCAGGACCGTAATTGCTTTTGTTGTTGCTAAGTGTTATAGAGTTGGTTACTTACTACCCATAGCAACCCTGTATGGGGATTCTGCAGAGTGGCTGGCGAGCCTGCACCGACAACCTTGCAGTTCTAACCAACCTTTCAGTCCAGTGCATTAACCTGCAGTGCATTATTTGAGTTTTCAGAGGAAATCACAGAAAAGTGGTAGGACTGAACCCTGTCAAAGGTGGAAAACTCACAAGACCTACAAAAGCCAGGCAGTCACACCGAAATCCGGCTCTCATAGGGTTAACTGTGTATTTGCATTTTCCTTCTCTAACATAGTTTCGCTTAACACATGTTGCAGCTTTCTCAAACTTTGCAGTATATTATAACTTATTTTCTTGCTATAAATAATTTTAATCCCAAGAATAGAATATACTCGAATTTATCTGTTGAAGAAAACAACAGAATATAGCCAGGAAGAAATTGATTCATTAATAGTAATCATAAAATAGCCAGGAAGAAATTGATTCATTAATAGTAATCATAAAATAATAATTCTAACATGTTTCTTCTGCCATACGTTTCAAATACCTTATTCATTCTGCAAAAATTAGAAAGTTAGACTCTAGGTCTCTACACCGCCCTATTCCAGGGTCCGGGCAAGCTGGCAGTCTGCGTAGGTCCACTCTCCTAACTCATTAGTACTCTGTCTTTCTAAACATTGAACTTCCCCGCTCATCTCTTTCACTCAATTGAGAGTTCTCTTTGGAACATGACAGGCTGAGGGGCTAGAAAGTAAACACTAGGATTTTCTTTTTCTTTTTTTATGTTTCAAAGAATTATGAATGTGGTCATTTCTGTCCCGCATGGCCATCATTAGTTTCTTATGATCATGCACTTCTCATTTATTAAAGACAATTTGATTTAAAATGCAATCATAAAAAAGTGGTTTTCTACCTATGGCATCAATTATGTAGATTGACTTTTCAGAGAGGGGAAAAGAACACGACCTCATCAGTAGTCTATGAATTTCTAACTTAATTCACACATTTACCATGTTAGTATAACTTATTATTTGATACCCAAGGTTGATGAATTCTCCGCAGGCTGTCAGTAATTATTCTCAAGTACCTATTATGAGGACATTGAAAATTACTATTATATGCTGACTCAGTAGTGTGTGTGGAGTGCTCCCTTCCTGTTCCCTCTCCAGGCTCTGAGATTTCACTGTGATATATCTTAGCTGATTCACACAGGAAAGTTCTATTAAATTTCAAATTATCTAATCATAATACTGATGTTATGTTCAGATATAAATAAGCAGGACTATTGACCTGATTTATTTGTGCATGTCACCCTCTAGGAGGAAAAATACAAAGTGAAACTTTAGAATCACATAATTAACAACCACAACAAAAATGTGTCTGAATCTCTGATGTTGCTTTGTCTCCTTATGCCAGGATCTCAACTTTTACTGGCACATGAGACCCACCAATAGGGCACCCTAACTGCGATCTTGCTCAAGTCTGAACCCTCTGTTTGCAAAAGTGAACACTCGCCACCTCATACTTGTCAAAGCACACCTTAGATCTCATAGCTGAGAAGTCTGGGACTCATGAATGACAGAAGTTCAAATGATGCGTCAGTTTGCTCTCTTACCACCTCTGAGATCTGTATTTTCCCTATATGCCTTAGTTACCTTGTGCTGCTATAACATAAATATAACTAAATGGCTTTAAAGAAGGATATTTTATTTTCTCACAGCTTGTTATTGTTAAGTACCATCAAGTCGGTTCCAACTTAGAGCAACCCTGTATACGGTTTCCAAGGAGTGGCTGGTGAGTTTGAACCATTGACTCTGTGGTTCAAACCGACATTGAGGTCGAGTGCTTATCCTACGGTGCCACAACAGCACTCCTTGTTGTTGTTGTTAAGTGCCATCGAGTCAATTCCGACCCATAGTGACCCTGTATAGGGTTTCCAAGGAGCAGCTGGTGAGTTTGAACCACCAACCTTGCAGTTCATATGACTTTGCAGTCTGACACACTAGCCCACAGTGCCACACCAGGAGCTCTGGTAGCGTAGTGGTTACGAAATGGGCTGCTAACCTCAAGGTTGGCAGTTTGAAACTACCAACTGTTCCATGAGAGAAAGATGAGGCTTTCTGCTCCCATAAAGATTTACAGCCTCGGAAACCCTGTACAGGGTCACGATGAGTCGGAACCAACTCCACAGTGCTTAACAACAACCCCAATCCAGCACTCCTTAGGAGACTATAATTCCGAATTCAGAGCAATTCCGAATTCAGAGCATCAGGGCATTGGCTCTAAAGCTTTCTTTCTGTGGGTTCTTTCAGCTTCTGTTGCCTCAGCATTCCTTGGTTTCTTGGTAATCCTCCTATGGCATCTATCGTCTCTCTGCCTGAATGTATGTCTCTATGTTTATGCTGTTTTTTATATAATTTAGGCATGATTTATTTTGGATCCACCCTACACTGGCATGACCTCAACAGATTGATTATATTACATTGGGTTACAGGGTGGAAGATGCTGACATTACATAAGAATAGCATGCTTAAGCCAGGCATGGGATTCAAACACCATTTTGGAGGTTACAATTCAGTCCATAACACTGTGTATTTGTTTTGCTCTTGCTAATTGCACTCAGGTTTCTCCTTGAGGCATGGAGAGGCAGGATTTGGATGAGAGTCATACCTCCTACGTATGCAGGGCCACACACCCACTTCCATGGCCTGAGATGGCAGCAAGGGATTTGGCATTGTCCTAAAGGACATTTATATAGTTCTAGAGTAGCTCTAAGGAGCTCTGGTAGCGTAGTGGTTATGATTGGGGCTGCCAACCGCAAGGTCAGCAGTTTGAAACTACCAGCGGTTCCGCGGGAGAAAGATGAGCCGTTCTGCTCCTGTAAAGATTTACAGCCTCGGAAACCCTGTACAGGGTCACTATGAGTCGGACACGACTCCACGGTACTTAACAACAAAAGTAGCTCTGGTAGCGTAATGATTACGAATTGGGCTGCTAACCTCAAGGTCAGCAGTTCGCAACTATCAGTTGTTCTGCGGGAGAAAGATGAGGCTTTCTGCTCCTGTAAAGATTTACAGCCTCGGAAACCGTGTACAGGGTCACTATGAGTCAGAACTGACTCCATGGCACATAACCACCACCAGAGGAGTTCTGGTATGGTGCTATGGGTTAATGCATTAGACCACAAAGTCGTTTGAACTGCAAAGTCAGTGGTTTAAGCTCACCAGCTGCTCCTTGGAAACCCTACACAGGGTTGCTATGAGTCAGAACTGACTAGATGGTACTTAACAACAACAACAATTAGAACTATTTAAGCCAAGAAATGGGCAGTTCCTGGGAGGAAGGGATGGTGATTACCAAGAAACTAAAGTGAAGAAAATAATGATGAACAAAACCAGATATTGTCTAATGTGGATTTTAATACCACAGACCACAAAGGCTCTCCCCATAATGTTGTTGTTGTTGGTAAGTGCCATCAAGTCAGTTCTGAATCATAGTGACCCTTATAGGTTTTCTGAGGACTAGCTGGTGGGTTTGAACTACAACCTTGTGGTTCACATTCTAGTGCTTATCCTACAGCACCACACCAGGACTCCTCCGACAATTTCTCTGGGCTTTCAAGGAGGTAAACATTAGATCCTGAGCACTACCCAGAAAGTTAGAAGGCCTTCAAAAATTCAACACAAAGCAGTTGTTCATTGCTCTTTTCCCTTCATCTTCAACACTACCAAAAGAACTGAGAGAATTGCAGCCCTTCGGTAGTACAGAGGGATGAAGCATCATAGGATGCTGCCAGTGCCCAGGCTGGTAGTCGTCTCTTGGGGACACTTCAAGTGCATTCACCTTTCTTTCTCACTGCCCAGATGCAGATCAGCAAACAGAGGAAGCTGCTGGTGGTGGCAAAAGGAACACAAAGATGATTGTCTGTAGCCAAATGACTAGCTGAGTAGGTGTACTTCCAAATTAAAAAAGAAACACTCGCTCAGAGAGATTCTCTGCAGTTCTTGGTAAACTCAAGGTCCTACAGGGATCAAGAATTTGTGGACCACACAATGTTTTTGGATAAGATATTTTAATGGCTTTTCCCTTTTTTAAAAAAACACAATAAGGTAATGTAATAAGCCTTGAAAACAGGTCCACAGGGACCTGACTGAATATAGAAATAATCTTGTCTTTTCCTGCTTGAAAATAGCTCTCTTGGTAAGCATGGTGGAAAATACAGTGATACCAAGCTGGACAAGATTAAACTGTAGCCAGCGTGTTTATAGGAAGATCTCATATTCTAAATTAGAGGTGGGCAAACTTTTACTATAAAGGGTCAGATAGCTAACTTATGGTCTCCATTACTGTAGCGTTAAGGTAGCCAGCCATGTCTAATATGTAAATGAAGAGAGAAGACAGTTTCAATAAAAGGATCCCTGGTGGTACTGTGGGTTAGGCCTTGGGCTGCTAACTGTAAGGTCAGAAGTTCAAATCCAACAGCTGTTTTTCTAGAGAAAGATGAGACTATCTGCCTCTGTTAAGATTTACAGAATCACTAAGAAAAAGAACCCACCCAAAAGGGGAAAAAAAACCCAACTATATATATAATTGCTGATCACTGGGATGTATGGGATGAGAGGAAGGGAGGGAGGGAGGGGAAAACAGAGAACAGGGTAGGGAATAGACACAGTATAGCTTGAGTATGGGGGGAGCAGTGAGGGGAGGTAATACACAAGAAGGGGGAGGGAAATGGAAGAACAAGGATGATGGGAGAGCAGGTAGGCAGGTTGCCATAGGCTAAGTGGGACAGAGGTAAATGATGATGTATGCACAACCTTGGAACAACAGGGCTTCAGGATACAGGGCTTGAGGCATGGTTTGAAAGGGTAAAAGTGGGGAATAATGTTGAGATGCTTGGCTGTCTTTTGAATGTTAGTTTCCCTTGCCTACCATTGTGAAATAGACACTTGGCGGGGTGGGGGAGGAATAGCCAGAAACATCACAATAGAAAGCTTGTAAGTCCATCTTCAGCCTATAACTGATTGGAATACCTTAAAGGGAGCTAGAAATTGCCCAGTGAACTAGACCTCCTGTGGAGCTAGTGCATTGCCTAAGACCATAGGTGGAAATCAGAATCCCATCCAGAATTGTCTGAGATGGGAAATTCCCACTGGAAAGGATGAGTAGAACAGCCTGGATGGCTAGAAGAACAGAAGATACTTCATGAAGAAAGACCAGCAGGAAAAATCAGAAACAATAATAGCAGTATGACTGATTACTACAAGAACAATTAAGCTGTTCGCCCGGAAGCCATCAAGGCAAGTGGTCGGGTTCCCACAGAGCAAACTCCCTTCCAAGACTAAGACTCCAGGGGAATACACGAGCAGGCATGTGGTCTGGCTGGTGACCACGTTGGTCTTCGATAAGGGGAATAGGGGGAAAAAAGAGCAATGAAGTGGGGATCTAAGTCTGACCACATTCAATAGACTCCTGTGAACCCAGGTGGAGACCTGGATGGCCAGCAGTTACGGCAAGACCTGGGGAACTCCTAGGCCCAGAGGCAGTGACATGGCCACAGAGGACTAGGGTGGAGAGTGAAGCATCCAGGTGATATGAAGTGAGGGGATACGCACAAGAACACCCATACTTGCAGACAGTACCCACTTGACCTGGTTTCAATGGCTGGATAATGAGAACTTGACTAGAAAAAGAAAGAAGAGGGAGGGGAAAAAAAAAAAAAAAAGTAACCCATTACAATTTGATGAACTTTACTTATACTTATGGATGTAGTAGCTTAAAAAAGGGAGTAAATCTTTACAGCAAGGATCATTCCCACCCCCTCGGTACATAGGGTTCACAGGGATGGGCAACTTAGACATTGGCTATCCAAAATGGCGGGGAGGGGCTATAAAGGTAAGAATTGACTGGCTTACAAGCTTTCAAGAGGGAGCCTAGTTCCAGATGGGGCAGGGGTAGTTAGAACCTAAACTGAATGATTTCCAATCTGTTGGAACCAGACTGGCAAAAGGAAGTGGGGATAAGACTCTTGTGGTACAATACTGAATAATTGCCATCAGGACTGACTGTGAGGGTAAGAAATATAGAGGTAGATGTGCTTTGACAAAAGGAGAAGAGTGACTGATTTTGTAGCCCATGAACAGAGGTCCCTGGGACCATCAAGTGAGAAGAGTGGAGAGCGGGAGCTTACCCAGAGAGTCAGTGATGCCAGGCATGGAGACAGAGATAATAATGTGGACAGATGGAACGGCTGGGGACACTGAACTCACGGAGGGAGAGGGGCTGTGCACTGACAGCTGGGGGTGTGTGTCTGTGGGACGTAACCTTTGGTTATTTGATGAAGCATGGAGGCAATTGTGATCATTGCAATGAAACGAATACCATAGGATGAATGTAAAAACTGATGTTCTCCCATGTAAACACACATAATTCACAATAAAAAAAAACTTAAAAAAAAAAAAAAAAAGATTTACCATCTTAGAAACTCTGTATTGAATCCTTTTGGGTCCAAGTCAATCCAGTGGCAATGGTTTTGGGTGTTTCTGTAAACTGTATTTAGATACACTGAAATTTTAATTTTATTAATTTTTATATGTCACAAAATATTACTATGTTGTTGTTTTTCCCAACCACCTACAACTGTAAATTCCATCCTTAGATGGAGGACTAAAACAACAGTAACAAGCCATAGTTTGCCCACTTCTGCTCTGAAGGAAAGGTCTCTGGGTGGAGCTCACTGTTCGCAGTTCTCTGCTAAGCAAAAGGTTAGAGTTTCAAACACATCCAACTGTACCACAAAAGAAATGTTTGACTATTTGCTTTCATACAGACCCCTGGTGGCACAATAGTTAAACTCTTGGCTGCTAACCAACGGTTAATGATTACAAATAGACCAACTACTCCACAGGAAAAAAGGCCTGCCAATCTGTTCCTGTAAAGACTTTGTTGTTGTTGTTAAGTGTTGTTGAGTTGGCTCCGACCCATAACGACCCACTATAGGATTTCCACAGAGCAGCTGGTGAGCTTGAACTACCGACCTTGCGGTTCAAATCGACTTTGCAGTCCAGCGCATTAACTCACTGCACCACACCTTAGGAAACCTTATGGGGAAGTTCAACTCTGTGCTATAGGATTGTTTCTGAGGCAAAATTGACTCAATCATACAAAACAACAAACGTAGCATCTGTTTCTGTAAGGTTACCGCCAAGAAACCATGGAGCGACTCTACTCTGTAAATGTGGGGTCACCATCAGACGGAAACTCTACGGCAATAGGCTCTAAAGGAAATGCTATATGTCCACCATTAACGTCATTTTCTTGCCTTTCATCAAAACAGGAACTAGTCAACAGGAGAAATATTCCTGTTAGTCACACTGACAAAAGGAGTCAAATCTTCTTAAGTTACGTTGCCAAAGAGCAAGGCTCATTCATAAGCGCCTCGTGGTGTAGTGCTATGGGATCAGCACCGGATTTCGCACCCCAAGGCCGGCAGTACAAACCCACCAGCTGCTCCTCACAAACCCTATATAGGGTTGCTATGAGCCGGAACTGATTCGATGACACTTAACAACAACTACAGCAAAAACAATGACCACTTAGCATATTCAACACAACCTTGTTGAAGGACTGCTCTGTGCTACTCATACTGCTGGCCACTAAGAACATACAGAGCAATCACCACAATCCTGGACCACATCAAACTTACACTCAGTACAATTGTTCTCTAGCCTCAGTGTCTATTAGATTCAAATACGTCAATTCTGACAAATACAGATAGGAAGTATTTTTCAAAATACTCCTCAGGAACAATGAATACACAATCTCTGAGGCAGAACCTAGCCTCCTTCTGGGTAATATGCTTCAGAAAACTCCACCGTGTAGGTTATAGTCTCAGAAGTTGATAGAATTGCATTGCGGTGGGCCTTGGAACAGGTAGATTTTAAAGCTCTCCATGTGATTCTAATGTGCAGTCAGAGCTATGAACACTGACCTGGATTTTCTGAGTAGGCAAGTTTGATACATGAGACTCAAAGGACCCATTAATGACTCCCACACCTGAAAGCAGTTTGGGGAGGAGTGCTGTGGCCACCTGCTCATGCCTTCAATTTCAAGGGCTTGTCCCAGAGCAGATTGTGAGCCTTCACCAAGTTCAAGCCTCCATCTGAGACCCAATTCTCTCAAATCCTTCCCTTGTTTCTCATGCTCATACCTCAGTTTCTCCTTTCCCCCCAAAACACAAACTTTAAAACATACGCTCTTGCTATCACATTCTGTGTGCAGTACCTGAGAGCACAGAAAAATGCACTCCGTCAGATCCTATCCCAGGTCTGTGTTGCTGTTGAGTGCCGTCAAGTCAGTTCTGACTCAGGGAACCTGGATGGGGTTTCCAAGGACCAGCTGGTAAGTTTGAACAGCTGACTTTAAGGTTCAAACAGACCTTGCCGTCCAATACTTTATCCCACAGCACCACACACCAGGACTCTTACCTATAGAAGAGAGCAGTATAGTCAAACTTAGAGGTTTAAGAGTACAGAATTGTATCTGTTAATCCTTTTTTGTCATTTTTAGGTGCCATCCACTTGGTTCCGACTCATAGCTACCTTCTACACAACAGAAGGAAACACTCCCTGGCCCTGCCCCATCATAACATGTTGTTGGTGTTTGAGCCCACTGATGCGAACACTGGAACAACCCATCTCATTGGGGGTCTTTCTCTTTTTTGTGGCACTGTAGGATAAGCACCAGGCTACTAACCACAAGTTCAGTGGTTCAAACCCACCAGCTGCTCTAAAGAAACCCTATGTAGGGTCACTAAGAGTTGGAACTGACTCAACGGCACATAACACATCACTTTACCAACCATGATGTCCTTTTTCCAGGGACTGGTCCCTCCTGTTCCCATGTTCGAAGTATGAAAGGCAAAGTATCGCCATCCTCATTTCTAAGAAGCATTCTGACTGCACTTCTTCCAACACAGATTTGTTTGTTCTTCTAGCAGTCCATGGTACTTTCAATATTCTTCTCCAACACCATAGCTCAAATGCATCAATTCTTCTACTGTCTTCCTTATTCATTGTCCAATTTCATATGCATATGAGGCTATTGAAAATATCGTGGCTTGGGTCAAGTACACTTTAGTCCTTAAACTGACATCTTTGTATTGAACACTTCAGATTTTATGCAATACATCATTTGATCTCTTGACTGCTGCTTCCATGAGTTCATGGTGGATCCAAGTAAAATGAAGTCTATGACAAATTCCATCTTTTCTCAATTAATCCTGATGTTATTTGTTGCTCCAGTGGTGAAGATTTTTGTTTTCCTTACATTCAGCTACAACCCTAATAATAATAATCCTAATCAGAAAATATTTTAAGTCTTCCTCATTTTCAGGAAGCAAGATTGTATCATTTGCATATTTCAGGTTGTTAATAAGTCTACCTCCAATCTTGATGCCACGTTCTTCTTCAAATAATCCAGCTTCTCAGATTATTTACTCAGCATACAAACTGAATATATATGGGGAAAGAATGCAACCCCAGCATACACCTTTCATGATTTTAAACCATTCAGCGTCCCCCAAGCCCTGGTATTTTCAACAGACTCATATGCATATTAAAAAAGGAAGACTGTAGAAGAATTGATGCATTTGAGCTATGGTGTTGGAGAAGAATAATGAAAGTACCATGGACTGCTAGAAGAACAAACAAATCTGTGTTGGAAGAAGTACAATCAGAATGCTTCTTAGAAATCAGAATGGCGATACTTAGCACAGTGACAGCATCAATGGGCTCAAGTTTAACAATGATTATAAGGATGGCACAGGGTAGAGCTGTGTTTTGTGTTGTTGTGCATAAGGTTGCTAAGAGTTGGAATCGACTTGACAGTACCTAACAACAACAACCAATAACATATAGAAGACTGGGGTTCAATTGCAGCCAATTGCATCTATTAATCAACGGTAGCTTGCATGATACTATGATGCTGAGCAAGTTTCATCTGAGCTTTCAGACTAAGAAAGACAAGGAAACAAGGCCGTGCAATATACCTCCAGAAGTCAGCCCCACACACAATGAAAATCCTGTGACTCAATCTCCAATCATCAGTATCCTTCAGTTCTCTCATACTCTCATGGCTCCAAGACTCTGGGACTAATTCGATAGCAGCTGACAACTCTCCCCAGCCCCCTCCAAAGAGCTGAGGTATTCCTTCAAGTCTGAGCTCTGTTGTTTATCTACATATCTCAAGTTAGACATTGTGATGGCACATAACTCATGTGTACACTCTGGCTACTCACCCCACTGGATAAAAACAACGTGAAATGCATGCACTGGTGGTCTCTGGTCAGCAGTAACCGACTCTGGACTGTGGCTTCCTGGCTCAACATCATGAGTACTTTCTGGTGTGTCAGAGCAGGCGCAGGTAATCCAGACAAAGCAGTTCCAGCCTTGACAGAGACACCAACAGATAAAGTGCCTAGTTGTGCTCTAAGGAGTTCCATTAGCGAACGTGATCCTCCCTCAAATCAAACCATCTGTTTAGACATTTGAGTCCTACCTTTCCTGTGTCATACTGTGTAAAGAATTTTTTAAATTCTCAAGCTAACCAGAGCAATGATATAAGAAGGCAATGAGCAGAAGTGAATTAAGAAAACTCTCAAAGACATTTTTCTCTCAGAAAAAGTGGGGCATCACCCACAGCTGCCTCTACCCAGGAGAGAACCTGTTTAGAAAATGCTGATACACCCTGAACCTTAAAAGGAGAGTTCACAGACACATTTTCTCTTTAACTTCAGTAAGAGAAACACAACACTAAATATTCCAAACTGCTGCTCTAAATTTGTCAAAGAGACAAAAGAAACAGTAGGGAAGTTAAAGGCACAGTCATCTAAACACAACAGAAGGTAAAAAGCCTGTCTCCTGGGGTGGAAAATTTTTGAAAAATAAACAGTGCACAGCAAATATTATTAAATGGCAAAGGCAAACACAGAGAAATGCAGGTGGAAAATATATTTTAGGTTGTAAGCAGGCTAGGAAACCAAGACAAATAGGATCCTGTAAAAGACTCCAGAATATAATTAGTAGAACACTAAGAAATAGCTGTCAACTGACACGGAGGTATAAAGTAAGATGTACTCAGGGTATGTAAGGAATGAAGTTGAAAGAATAGGGGCAAAATAGTTCTCAGATTTTGACCCTCAGTCTACTGTTCCCATTAAGTTCTAATTGAAACCCAAGAGCATCACTTTTAAGAAGATTTAACAGTGGAATGTTGTTAAGTGCCATCAACTCAGTTCCAACTCATAGCAACCCTCTATAGGGTTTCTAGGAATGGTTGGTGAGTTTGAACTGTCAACTTTGCAGTTAAAACAGACCTTGAGGTTGAGTGCTTATCCTAGGTGCCACACCAGAGTAGATAAAATTCAATATTTACCTAAGAAATTAAACTGAACCAAGATTCTTTCTGTTCTTTTTCCTGTTTTCTGTCTAGTGTTACATTTGATCACACCCTGAGCTCAGAGAAACCCAGCTGCAAGCACTGACATGAAGCATGATCATTGCTAAAGGCACAACCTAGGAGGTTCAAGGATGTTGTAAGTTAAAGAGTGTACATCCCAGGCAGTGGAGACTTCCCACAGATTGTTTGGCTACCAAGGGCAAAAGGCAACTTCACCGTTGGTGCCTTGAAATTTTCCCTGAATCAGGTAAGAGGAGTTCCCAGAGAGCAGTGGGACCAGTAAAGGGGATGTTGAGGTCAATCAAACATACAATTCTGAAAATCCAGAATGAAAATGTCTTCAGCGTTCTGGAGGCTCTGTGTTGAGTGGTTCTCAACCAAGGGTAACTTTTTGCCCTCTGGAAGACATTTGCTAATTCATAATTCAAGGACTGTGCTTTTGGCATCTACTATATAGAAGTCAGAGAGGCTGCAGAGCATCCTCCAATGCACAGGACTACCTCCCACAACAAAAGCCAAGTTTGAGGAACTTCAATGAAGATCCAGAAGTAAAAGCATATCTGAAGAGTGAACAGGACTCATCTTGTGGCAGAAGGGTGAAAAGGGCTCATCATGAAGGCAGAACTTCATATTCAGCTTTGGAGGGATGAAGGAACAATGAGATATCAAATCATCAGGGTAGTAGACATGTGATAATATGAGGGGGATGTTGTAGGAGGAATGGTCTGGTGGTGGTTGTGTGCTGTGGAATCTGTTCCAACTTATAGCGATCCCTGTATAGGTTTCAAAGGCAGTAAATCTTCACAGGAGCTTTAGAAAGCCTCATCTTTCTCCCACGGAACCACTGGTAGTTTTGAACTGCTGACCTTGAGGTTAGTAGCCCAACTCATAACCACTACACTACCAGAGCTCCTTAAAGGCGGAATCAGAAGTCATATTATATCTCTAACATGCTGACTAGTTAAACAAGGTTGCACTGGATCCTTGACATTTCTTAGGAAATAAGATGTGATCCTGATCTCCTTGTAAGTATTAGATAGGCTTATCATACAGGAGAAGACTTAAGCCATTTTAATGAGAAATACCTGAGCATTTTAATGAGCAATTCCTAGATTCAAAAAAGGAAGGTCTGCACACTCCCTTTGTCATTCAGGAACAATGTGTGGTCTCTTTGAACTGCTGTCTTTGAGCTGGCTCTGATTCACGGGAACCCTATGTGTGTCAGAGTAGAATTGTGCTTCATAGGTTTTTCAATGGTTAATGCATGGAAGCCAATCACTAACATGTCTCTAGTTGACATGAACAGCCAACCTTTTGGTTAGCAACCAAGTGAGTTAAGTTTTAGAATAATTTTATTCACATTACTTTAGAAATAGTTTCTTTTATAGAGGAAAGCTGAAAGGAAGGAGTTCTTTGAAAAGGTAGAATTTAACCCCAAAATACTGATTTATCTAGGTAGAAAATTAGAAATTACAACAACCACATGCAGTTTTTGTTAGTTTCCTTACAAACACTTGTCGCTAGTTTCATTATGTTGGTTCTGACTCATGGAGACTTTATCCAGAATAGTATGGATTACATTTGAAAATAAAGAAAATGAATACTTTCACAACTCGACCAATAAACAACATCATGATAAAGGGTGACAAAATTGAAATTTTCAGATATCATTTTACAGGGCATATAATATCATCTCATTCTACAAGAGTATCCCAGACTGCAAAGTTTGAACTGCAAAGTCAGTGGTTCAAGCTCACCAGCTGTTTCTTGGAAACCCTATGCAGGGTCGCTTTGGGTCGGAACTGACTCGACAGTACTTAACAACAACAATAGCTCTCTGGGATCCAGAGGCAGACAATCCAAACTGACTGTAACAGTTATCTATAGTAAACTGACCACATGAGACAAGTGGTTTTTAAGGTGTTGCTGTCATTCTCTTTCATATTGACTTGTCCTAATAGAGCCAAGCACAACAGCAAGTTTAATAAATCACCCAGATTGTGGTGCTTAGTTCAAATCTAGTGTGTTCCACTAGTGGATTTTGTTTTTATCATGCTTAAGGCAGTCTCTGTGGAACACTCAGAGTACTATGCCTTCTTTTTATTTTTAACAAATTTGTGTTCACTGATCCATAGATGTTGTGATACCATCATAAATCTCTACAATACTAGGCAAGCTTTGAAAGATATTATTTTTGGTTGCTCCTTTATTCTCATATACTTTGATGTGAAGCAAAACCTTTTCACAAGTTTCAAAGGGCTATAACATTAAAAAGATTACAATGGCAAAATGTCAACAATTTTGCACAATGCGCTGAGAAATGTTTCTCAGAAAACTGCTCTCTTTATCAAAAGAGAATACAACCTAGTTATTCTGAATCCATGTCAATTTCCATGGAACATCATCTCTGAGAGCCAGGTTATTTTGTTTTCTGCATTGCTGTGGCGAGAACAATTCAAATACATATCGTTGAGACGACACCTCTATAAATGCATTAACAATGAAGGGCGTTACTTACCAAGGCTGGAATACACAAAGTGTTGTCATCTTCCAAACCAACTTAGGCTGAACCGTCAGAAAATACTATATTCATCCCGAGATAGCCTGAAAAATTACAGTATAATTTAAAAAATAAGGCATTGCTGCAAAAAAATTTATATAAGCAAATTTTATTTTGATGCATATGCTTTCTTCAAAGACTGAGATTGTTCATTATTCTGGGTAATTCTTTTGCTTCCATTTCATCTTAATGAACGTCACACATTAAAATTGTTGGCCTTGATTTTATTTTAAAATGAGTCCTAAAAAACACCCACAATCAAGCCTAGAAAGTCCAGTTTCCACTGTACAGGATCAGACTAAACTTAGGAAAACTTTAAAGCTTGCTGCAGTTAAAAAAAAACAAAGCGTTACTTTAAACAAACTTAGAGCAACCTACAACATACATTAAATAAGCTGGAAACTGTCTATTTAATATTCAATTAAATATTTTCATAGGAGCCTATGAATTAACATAAGACAAATAGTCAATCTAATATTTCAAATCTACATTATTTTTTATATAGAACTATTACAAGGAGCTCTGGTAGCTTAGTGGTTACGAATTGGGATGCAAACTGCAAGGGCAGCAGTTCGAAACTACCAGATGTTCCGCAGGAGAAAGATGAGACTTTCTGCTCCCATAAAGATTTACAGCTTCAGAAACCCTGTACAGGGTCACTATGAGTCGGAACTGACTCCATAGCACATAACCACCACCACCATTACCAACCACATAATTCAAATATCAATACACAAATAAATTAATATAAAAAAATGTTACAGGAAATATACAGAAGAACTTATACTAACCAGGTGTATGATAACAAAGACTTAAAATAAGCTATCCTGGTGTGGCACTGTAAAATCAGCATTGCATTGCTGGCCACAAGGTTGGGAGGTCAAATCCACCAGTTGCTCCTTGGAAATCCTAGACAGGGTTGCTCTGAGTCAGGACAGACTCAACAACACTTAACAATAGCAGCAACAATATTTAAATAATGTTAACAACAATTTTGGGAAATATCTACATGCCATTGAATGTAAAGTCAAAACTATAAAATCTGATTTCTATTTAATCGGAAGTCTTTGATCTTACCAATGCAAAAGGAGAAAAAGGAAAAGAAGGAGAAAATTCTGGAAACACCCACCATACTCCAGACACTACTACACTGCTCAGTGCTTTATAACCATGACCTCATTTCATCCCCAGAGCATCCATGTTGTTGTTAAGTGCCATCGAGTCGGTTCCGTCTCATAGTGACCCTGTATACGGTTTCCAAGGAGCACTGGTATGTTTGAACTGTTAACCTGTGGTTCACCATCCAGTGCTGATCCTACAGCACCACACCTGAAGAACAGTCATGTAGGATAGGAACTTACACATGAGAAGATCAAATCACACGTTAACTTAGTCAACGTCTGGCAGCTAAGAGTCTCCTAAATATAGCATGGTTTCCCCCAACGCCATACATTATATTTACCACTTGTCATGGCGCTGGATCTCATAGTGACACTATATGTGTCAGAGGAGAACTGTGTTTCACAGGGGCATTATTGGCTGATTTTTTCAGAGGTCGATCACCAGGTCTTTCCTCACAAGAGTATCTGAGTAGCTCAGTTAGCAGGTAAGTACATTAACCATTTGTACTATCCAGAGACTGGATGCCTTTTCTTCTACCCCAGAATTTTCCGGTGACCTACTTACTCCATCATTTCTCCCAATTAATTTAGCCACAGAACCCTTTTGTTTTTCCTGCAAACAGCCATTTAAATAATATATTATACCACTTTCTAGAGTAGGTAAACTGAACCTATTACTGGACAAACCTTATACATTTGTCATTGTGTAGTCAAAAAAGAGCACATGAAAAAATTTAGATCTATAAGGTGTAATGCTATATTTCACTTCCTGGCATTTTAATATTTTAGGATTCCCAACGAACCACAAACAAGTCACAACGAATTGTCCAGGCTTAGTAGACAGTACTCCCCAGAACATATTTGCACATTAAAAAGGGAAATGGTGAGGGTTTTATCTTTTAATCAAAAGACAAATTTCGGCTCCACGAGTTCCAGAGCAAGCTTTTCTGGGACACCTCACAACTCAGCACACCCTAGAATACTTACTCAGCAGATTTCCCAAACGGAGCATCCCTGCTTGACCCAATTATGTCCTTGTTCCCTCCTTAGTAAATACGAGAAACACGATGTCACTTTCCACAAATATACAGAAATACTTGACAAATGAAGGAGTTGCTTGTAAAGCAATGTGAGCTGCAAATGTGCTGAAGAGAAAAAGATGTCAAGCCCATTGTCCTCCAGTCGATTCTAATCGATTGCAACCGTATAGGAGAGAGTAGAGCTGCCCCACAGGGTTTCCAAGGCTGTTACTCTTTAGAGGAGTGGACTGCCTTATCTTTCTCTTGGTAGAAGAGAAAAAGATGTAGAAATAAAAGCTGTTTCTAGCTGGTAAAGCAACTGATTTTAGTTAAACTATAGATTTTCATTTTTTAAAAAATCACATAAACAGTGATTTTGTATATCTAAAAAGCATTATGTGAAAACTACTACTTTATTAAATTAGGAAGAAAAGCTGAGAATGTTTTCAATTACAAGTATGTTAAAGTATGACGTTGTTACTAGGATTTCCATATTTCAACATAAAGTAAACACATAATTTTACTTTGAGAAAGTAAGTATTAGGAATCCCAAAGGAATTGAAATGGAAATAATCTCCTATTTTCTTCTGATTGCTTTTACACAAAAAGACTGAGAAACTATCAAGCATATTACAGAAGTGTAATATTTAGAATTGTAACTCTATTACTATCTTAGACTCCTCTATTTGTAGGACATTCTCTTTGCATTATTCTGTTAAATACTGTGCTAAAATGCCTAAAAAGAAAAGAAAAAATTTAATCAAAGTTTTAGGAACTATAAAGGCATTTACTGTTCTCCAATACTTATTTATTTGACAGAGTTAAACACAAACTATTCTTCTAAAATTTCAGTTACTCTAATACTTTAATCCATAGATCTTTCTTACCTATTAATTATGGGCCAAATCTGTGCTAAAGACACTTTAGGAGCACACATAAAAATATATAACATGATCCCTGCCTTCACATAATTTATATTAAGTTTAGAAATAAAATTAACAAGAGTGAAAATTGCTCACCATGTCACTACAGAATAGATTTGGGGTAACATGAAAAAAGAATCCAGAGCCTAAACTGCAGGCTACCCCTGCTTCTGGGTGATAAAGCAGGTTCTTATACTGGCCAAGTAAATCCCTGGCCTACAACACATGAGACACCAAAGCATGACTTAAATATTACAGTTTGCTGCAAGTTAGGAGCCTTGGAATGACATAGAAAGAAAAATATAAATGGTACCTTCATGAATGCCAATGTCGATAATGTTCAAATTAAATCTCAAATTCTGCAATATTAACAGTAATAGAAACATAATTCAGGTATAAAGCACATATGTAATCATGTATTCATAACAAATGTTACAGAGCATCTATGTACCTGGAGTCCTGGCGTGGCGCGATGAGATCGTGTGGTTTAGACTGCAAGGTCAGTTTGAACCACAAGGTTGGCAGTTCAAACTCACCAGCCACTCCTCAAAATCTCCATACAGGGTTTCTATAAGTCGGAACCAACTCAATGACACTTAACAGCAACATGTACTTGGCAACTGGGAATATAAAAGTGAATGAAAAAGACCGAGACTATTCTCTCATGAAACTGACATTATAAAGGGAAAAAACTCAAAATAAATCACCATTAGCTGACACTATCTATGGAGTCCTGGTGTGATGATGTAGGATAAGCACTGGAATGCTAACCATAAGGCTGGTGGTTCAAACCTACTAATCACTCCTCAGAAACTTTTACAGGGTTGGAACTGACTGGATAGCACTTAATAACCACAAGTTGGTGTGGGGGCCATAGACAATGCTGGAAATGTTGTTTATATGGAATAGTGAGGAAAGACTTCTTGAGAGTTTTGTATTTTAATAGAGAACTAAAGATGACAAGAGCACCCCAAACACAAAGGAAAGCAGCTGCAAAGTCCCTGGATGGGAAGAACAGCAAAAAGGTCCTTGTGGTAGGAGAAAAGCAAGGAGGAGAAAGATCAGAAATGAAGACAGAAGTGTCTCTGTCGGGAGTGACTGGTGAAAGCCAACTGTGTTGGGCCTGAAGCAACATGAGCTGTTGTTGTTGTTAGGTGCCATCGAATCAGTGCCGACTCATAGTGACCTTATGCAAAGCAGAATGAAACACTACCTGATCCTGGGCCAACCTCACTATTGTTGTCATGCTTGAGTCCATTGATGCTGCCACTTTGCCAGTCCAACTCGTTGAGGGTCTTCCTCTTTTTCTCTGACCCTCCACCTTATCAAACATGATATCCTTCTCCAGTGACTGGTCCCTCCTGACAATATGTCCGAAGTATGAGACACAAAGTTTGGCCATCTTGGCCTCCAAAGAGCACTCTGGCTGCACGTCTTCCAACACAGATCTGTTCTGAGTTATCAGATATCAGGACAAAGGGCAGCTTAGCATGGATCTTAAAGGATAAACGAGATTTGCCCAACCAATAGGGAAGTAAGTAAATTTGAAATTCTTTTCTCTGTTACCTGTCTGATTAGTAGATATTTCTGGAGCATTATAAAGAAGATCAAAGCTTTTACTCAGGCTTGTATTCAAAATTAATCTTCCATTCCTGGCAATATACTTCTGCTAAGGCATCTTTATAGGAGAAAGAGGTTTTCTGCTCCTGTAAGGATTTACAACCCCGGAAATCCTATATAATAGTTACTTGACTTGATGGCCGTGGAATTTGTGTGACATCTTTAGCAGTGAGTTTAAGGCATCTTCTTGGAGTCCACTAAATCTCACCAATTTTTGAACTGCCTCATTTTATCCTTGAAAGCTCTCCACAATGTGAATGTATAAGCAAACTAGTCACATATAGCTCCATGTTAAAGTAAAATGTCTGAAAAACTATTTAAATGTCTGATTAAAACATTTTTCAAGTCCATGGTGGCCTCAGTCGGCTACCAGCTTAGAGTAACAGAAAGTTCAAGAATGTTTTTTACATTTTTTGTTGAATTTTCAGACGCCTGTCTGATGAAGGTGTTCAAGCATAGCTTGGAAAGAAGTCGAGAACTAATCAAGTAAGCTGATCTCATACTAAATATATGTTAATTTATGAGGTGTTAACAACATGAGGATTAACTTATGAAATAGCTGCTCATTTTATTAAGGAAAACGGGATCAGAATGTGCTACTCTCGTTATAAAGAAATATGAAGTACCTGATGCCAAAAGACAAGTAATGACTGAAATGGGTTTTCTAAGAGCAACATGAATTACTAAGTGCTCCAACCCCAACTCACAGTAACCCTGAATAAGGTTTCTGAGACTATACTCTTTACAGGAACAGAAAGCTTCATCTTTCTCCCATGGAGCAGGCTTGTTGTTGTTAAGTGCCTTTGACTTAGTTACAATGCACAGCAACCCTGTGCACAGTTTCAAGAATCAGCTCATGAGTTTAAACCTACGATCTTGTGGTTCAAATTGACCTTGCAAATCAGTGCTTTATCCTACAGGCTAGAGGGTCTGAATTGCTGGCATCTCACTTGTTATTTTTAAATGCCACTGAGTCGGTTCCAACTCCCCATGACTCTAAGGAACAGCTGGTGGGTTTGAACAGCAAACCTTGTGGTTAGTCATCCTGTGCTTATTCTACAGCACCAGAAGAGTTTCTTACTAGGTAAGCATAGAAGAGTAAGGATTTCTGTTGATCAATTTCCTCAGTTATTCATAGTGGGAAACTACATTTTACTTCTTTCCAAGTCCTGGTATGGTGCTGTGGGTTAATGTACTAAACTGCAAAGTCGGTTTGAACCACAAGGTCGGTGGTTCAAGCTCACCAGCTGCTCCTCGGAAACCCTGGGTTGGAACCGACTCAACAGCAGTTAACTTAAGTGATATCTTTAGTGTTTTTCCTGCCTACCAACTGCTAACTTTTATGGTTTTCTCTTGTGTCTGTAGACCTCAAAGCGATCACTTGACAATTCCAAGTCACAACTAAATAAATGGCTACCTTTGTTCCTCTGGCCTAACTCCTCCTGACCTCATCAGTCTTATCTGTTGTTACGCACACTTGCGTGGGTCCCAACTCACAGAGACCCTGTATAGGAGTTCCAAGGAGCGGCTGGTGGGTTTAAACCTCCGACCTGCAGTTCAGTACTGACCCTACAGCAGCACATCACATCAGGAATCCTCTCTATCTTTGTCTTATTCTTGTCTAACATAGTTTCCCTATTCATACTTTTTTATTATATTGTATGTGTTTGCTCAGCTACAAGATGTTTAAGTTGTCTAAATACATGAAAAAGATAAATTAGCTAAATGTTGAACACTACCTGATCTCCTAAGGGATTAATTTTCCAGTTGGATTATTGTTTTTTAAAGCCTCTGACTAAGAAAAGAAGTTAAAAGCAAAAAAGAAGACAATTGATCTTTATTTTTTTTACCATTTGATTATGTGCTATTAGGAATCCCAGGGTGGCGTCAATGGCTAAACACTAACTGAAAGGTGGGCAATTTGAACCTATTCAGAGGCACCTTGGAGGACAGGCTGGGTGATCTGCTTTTGAAAGGTCCCAGTCTTGTAAACACTGAAGAAATTCTACTCTGACACACACGGGTTTACCAGAGTCAGAATCCACTGGACTGGATGATAACTAACAACATTATACCACTAAATAGAAAAACCTACAAATCTAGCATTCTGAAAGAAAGAAAATGTTTTTATTTATTAAGTTAAATAAGCCCTTGCATAAGCTTTGTCACGGTATAGAGAAAAGAACTGCAGAGAATTTGAAAACAGCCATCAGCGGTCTCACTAGTCTTCTGGGTCACTCATTCTCCATGAATACCTTGGCGTTCTCATTTCAATGTGTTTAACAGGAAATCAACAATTCTTTAAAATCCTGAGATTTCCATCTTGGCCCTATCACCTTATGAATTCTCTTAATGGTTTGGAGCATATAATTTTGTACGCATGGGAATATCCCCGAGTCATAGAGGCTGAAATTTTACCATAAGACTTTCTTCACAGAAGATATACCAAAGCACCTGGTCTATGAATTCATGTGTTTGAAGTCCCCATCCCTAAACAGAGTAACTTTTAAAATTGAGACTGAGTCATTTCTTCAGGACTTTTTCAGAAAAATGCTGATCCGAACTGATTTGCTTTAAAAAATCTGGATATGATTTCCATAACATTTCCAGGGCAAAGCGCCAAATGCTCAGAACTATTAAAGGCACTGTAAATGACCAAGCAGACATAAAGAAAACGTTATCAGCTATAAAAGTTGTCAACAGGAAATGTTTCACAATTAACTCTGGCATTTCCTCAGCTACACAGACTTCTTTCACAAATTTTGTTGTCCTTTTGGAGTCCTGGTGTGGCTCTGTAAGAACTGAACTGAACTACTAACCAGCAAGTTGGCAGTTTAAACCCACCAGCTGCTCCTCAGAAAGTCTACGCAGGGTCACTATGGTTCAGAATTGACTTGACAGCACTTAACAACAGCAACAACAACAACAGTGTCCTTCAAGTTAAAAAGTAATGACAGTGCTGTTGGAAAGGTGAGAAGATTTGCACTACTCTTGACACGGTGAAAGACATCCTATGGCCTGTACAATAAGACATTGCTGCCTACTATGAGTTTTAACCAGGATTTCAGGGAACTGGCACTGTAGGGTAACTCGACCGCAAGATTAGTTTGAACCACAAGGTAAGCAGTTCAAACTCATCAGCTGCTCCTCAGAAACCCTATACAGTGTCATGACAATAACAACAAACTCTGATATAGGTGGTTGAGTACACTGTGAAAATTTATCAAACTGTATAATTATCTGTTGTATACTTTTTAATAGGGAGCTTTGCGTTTCATGAAGGAGATCTGGCTTCAATGCCAAGTCCATTAACCTCATGAGCAGCTACCACCCATCTGTCTTGTGTGTTGTTATGATATTGAACAGTTTTCAGCAGAACTTTCAGATTAAAGCAGACCAAGAAGAAAGGCCTGGTAATCTACGTCTGAAAATCAAAATGGTCCAACGTACAATGCCTGATGGGATGGAGGAGGACCAGTTTATCATTCCATTATGCGATGGGCTCACCTTTGAGTGTGGACAGCTAGCCAGAACTCAGCAGCAGCTAACAATCACAACAACATACTTTTTATGTGTAACTTGTTGTTGTTGTGAAATGCTTTAGAGTTGGTTGCAACTCATAGTGACCCAAGGAGTAGCTGGTGAGTTTGAACTGCCAACCTTGAAGTAGCAGCCCACTGTTTATTCTACAGTGCCATACTAATTTAAAATATTCTTTCAAAAAACTTTTTTTTAATAAGTAACACTTGCTATGAGACTGCAATACCTTTTTATCTAACATATTTGGGTTTAAGAAGATATATGGTGCTTTCAAGATACATCCATCTATTTAAGTTCATAGATGCTAAAATAGTCTTGCACTATACCCGTGTTATGTACAAATCAATCTGAAAGTTGTATTGAATCTTGTATGTTTTGAAATATGAATCAAATTTATAACAGGAAATAATGATAAGTATGTGGTTCATGCAGGCACCTTGCTTCTCTTCCTCTGTTTTCCATCTTTCAACTATTCTCTGCTTAGTATGTTGTTGTTGTTGTGTGCCATGGAGTCGGTTCCGACTCATAGCTACCCCATACAGGGTTTCTGAGGCTGTAAATCTTTACGGGAGCAGAAAGCCTCCTCTTTCTCCCGCAGAACAGCTGGTAGTTTCGAACTGTTGACCCTGAGGTTCGCAGCCCGATTCGTAACCACTACTCTACCAGGGCTCCTTCTGGTTAGTATACGCTCTTCCAGATAGGGGGGCAGGACCAGGAAAAACACCGATGGGGAGCACTGTAAAAGTCATCTAATACTTTGTTCCTATAATGGATACACCAACCATCTTTTTCTATAGAAGAGGTAAAATATATTTCCTAAAGGAAATTTGGTGATAATCAACAGTTCATTTCAATGATCACTCATTTGTGTGATACTCGAGAAGTATTCATTAATCAGATACTGACAATTATACAGCATTTATTAACAATGATTTCATATTTCATATGTCCTATTTGGATGCCCAGTCAGTTTCTCTGTGCTTTCATTTTTCCTAATACGAATGTTTTATCAAGTAACTTCTTCTTTGCTTTGTTCTCCTCTTTCTGTTCCAGAAAGGATATGGCAGAATTAATCATTCTTAACACAATACTTGGACACCCAGAGTGGCGCTGCAGGATAAGCAATGGACTGTGAACCACAAGGTCATCACTTCGAGCTAACCAGCTACTCCTTGGAAACCCTATACAGGGTCGCTATGGATTAGAACTGACGTGACCACACTTAACAACAACAGCAATATCTGCAGTCCTGGTGTGGCACTGTAGGAGAAGGACTGGATGGCTAACTAAAATATTCATGGTTCAAACCTACGAAGCGATCCTCAGAAACCCTATAAAGGGTCACTATGAGTTGGAAGCAACTGGACAACACTGAACAACAAGAACTACAATACTTACTCATTTTAGTTTGAATTCCCAGATTTCAGTTCCTGGGGAACCTGTTATATGGTCCCACATCCTTCTCTTGAACCTTATGGGTTAAGAGATTTACTAGGTATCAATTTGAAGTGATACTTTATAGATTTTTCTAGTCAAGGAATTCTGACTGGATACAATCTGGGTTTATTTAAAGCGATATAAGGAGTCCTGATAGCATCATTGGTAGCATGCTGGACCGCTAACCACAAGGTCAGCAGGTATGAACACACCAACCACTCAGAGAGAAAAATGAGGCTTTCGGTTCCCATAAAGATTTACAGCCTCCCAAATCCTAAAGAACAGTTCTACTCTGTCCTATTGGGTCATTATGAGTTGAAATCAACTCTGTGGCGGTGTTAAAAGAGGATTGTAAGAGATGTACATAAAAGTGGAAAACAATCAGTTTAGGTCTCTGTGTGTGTATGTGTGTTTGTGAGAGCGAGAGCAAATGCTGAACCCTGCTTCTTGGAAACGGGTCATTCCACATTTCAATTACCTCTAGTTGCCATTGAGTTAGTTCTGACTCAAGGCAACACCACGTGTGTCCCATTGGATTTTCAATGCCTGATTTTTAAGAAATAGATTGCCAAGTCTTACTTTGAGACACCTCTGGATGACCTCCAACCTCCAACCTTTAACTTAGGTTTGTTTTTCTTGTTTTTTTTTCTCTACTCTAAAATTATCTCTTTTTTTTAATTAAATGTTTTTATTTTGGATTGAGTGAAAGTTTACAGGGCACATCATCAGCTTCACATTCATCCATTCATATA
>NW_006408547.1:5548722-5564681 GCF_000296735.1 Chrysochloris asiatica | reverse complement strand
ACGCTGCCTGTCTTAGGTGGTCAGTGTTTAACTTAGTTTTAAAAGTTTTATTTCAGAGCATGACTCAAGCTTTTGTCAGTTTTATATAATATTATTGGGCCTGACTCAAGCTTTTATCAGTTTTACATAATATTATTTATCACAAAAAGTGTCATGTGTGGTATAAAAATTTAAACTATGATCAATTACTTATGAGATTATTAGATTTCAAGTATTAATGGACTAAATTAAAGGTCATAACTTTATCAACATAAAATGCCTTTCAAATACGTGATTAATAACAAAAGAGGCTATTTGGGACTTCATTTTTCACTACATTCCAGTGTTAAATGGTGATACTCATATCACAAACATGATAGGTATTCTTAATCAGTCATCCTAGAGTTCTCATTAGGGCTCTGCACCTTAGGATAACCTTGAGAAGTGCACAAGATACTAATGAGTATATGTTTTCATTGTACAATTCTGATTAATGGGGATGGAATTTATATGCATACAGTAAGCAAAGATAGTATGGATAAACTATAAAAACAGCAGTGATTAGGACTCCACATTCAATAGTAAAATAAAAACATATGTATTGATTTGCTAACAAAATAAAAATGTCTACATAAAGCCATATGCAAGATAAAAAGTAGTTGAAAAAAAGAGCATTAAGATACAGGAATTAACATCTGAAGTTTTCAAAACAAGGGCAACCTTTCAGAAGAAAGCAATCGTTTAGGATGGTGTAAAATTTTGCAGTAAAAATTCATAGCCTATCTAGTTAGGAGTGCAGCTGGGTAATGGATAAACTTCTTCTCCTCTCTGTTTTTGTTTACTGTTTTTGTTGTTTTTCTTATTTAAAATATGCCATGTTCAACAGTCCTTGCTAGAGGAAAAGACATTGTGTTGTGGTAGTGTGCCATCAAGTCAGTTCCAGCTCATAGCGACCCTGTTTAGGGCTTCCAAGAGCTGCTGGTAGGTTTGAATCACTGGCTTTTTGGTTACCAGTCCATTGCTTACCCTATAGCACCACACCATAATACAAGTCAAATAAAATCATGTTGTTGTTGGTAGGTGCCATCAAGTTAGTACTGAATCATAGTGACCCTATGAACAACAGAACGAAACAGTGCCCGATCCTGGGCCAACCTCACAATTATTGCCACGCTTGAGCCCATTGATGCTGCCACTTTGCCAATCCATCTCTCTGGGGTTCTTCCTCTTTTTCTCTGACCCTCCACCTTACCAAACATGATATCCTTCTCCAGCGACTGGTCCCTTCTGACAATATGTCTGAAGTATGAGAGACGTCTGGCCATCCTGGCCTCCAAGGAGCACTCTGGCTGCACTTCTTCCAACACACATCTGATGGTTCTTTTGGCAGCCCATGGCATTTTCAATATTCTCCTCGAACATCATAACTCAAAAGCATCAATTCTTCTGTAGTCTTCCCTAATCATTGTCCAGCTTTTGCATGCATATGAGGTTACTGAAAATACCATGGCTTGGGTCAGGCACACCTTAGTCCTCAAGCTGACATCTTTGCTCTTCAAACTTTAAAAAGCTCTTGTGCAGCAGATTTGCCTAATGCAATGTGTCATCTGATCTCTTGACTGATGCTTCCGCGAGTGTTGATAGTTGATCCAAGAAGAGTGAAGTCCTTGACAACTTCTATCTTTTCTCCATTGATAAGAATGTTGTTTATTGGTCCAGTGGTGAGAATTTTTGTTTTCTTTACATTGAGATGTAATCCATACTGAAGGCTGTGCTTTTTGATCTTCATCAGTAAATGCTTTAAGTCCTCTTCACTTTTAGCAAGCAAAGTTATATCATCTGCATATCACAGGTTGTTAATGAGTCTTCTTCCAATCCTGATGCCACGTTTTTCTTAGTATAACCCAGCTTCTCGGATTATTTGCTCAGCATACAGGGTGACTAAGTATGGTGAAAGAATACAACCTTGTTGCACACCTTTCTTAATTTTAAACCATTCAGTGTTCCCATGTTCTGTTCGAACCACTGCCTCTTGGTCCAGGTAGAGATTCCTCATGATCACAGTTAAGTGCTCTGGAATACTCATACTTCGCAATGTTGTCCATAGCTTGTCATGATCACACAATTGAAATAAAATCATGAGTTAGCAGTAATTAGAGCCTGCCTGTTTATTTCTTGATTGTGAACATAATTTAACTAAGCTAACAATCTAATCCCTATCCAGCATGGGGATGGTACAGGACCATGCCTCCTTTTCCATTGTTCATAGGAGTCAGCATGAGGCAGGGCCCACCTTGATGGCAACAAACAGAACAACATCTGAATAAATAGTACACAAACAATTTTTCAAGTACACAATTTTTCACTTTTCTGCAAGTGACATTTCAAAAATCTTCTGAAAGAACTGCTCATGACCATTATTCTCTCTCAGGCATTTTCTTTCTCCTGGTTACCAAAAGGGTCCTAATGTACTAAAATTATATTTCTTCTTAAATCTTTTTTGGAGATGAAGAAAAAAGGGTCACCATCTTGGGACAGTAGAAGCTTAGATGTGGAAGAGACTGAAGAGACTATATATACCAAATAGCAATATAAAAGGATGATGGTTCCAATTGTTAAAACATTCCCACTGAATTAACTGAAGTCTACTCTGTAGGTAATTTCCATCTAAAGAGCCTTGCTCTGAAAGCTTAATAGAATAAATTTAATTCCTCTTCCACATAAAAGACCTTAAATACACGAAGACTCGTTTCTGTGCTGACGTCTCTCTTGCCCACAGAACATTTGCAGTAACTTCAACCATTGCTTATATAAGATAGGATTCATTACCCACTGACCTCTCTGGACAGATGTCAGGGAGATGCGCTCCTGCTTCAATAAGGCACCTAGAATTAATGACAAATCTCCTGCTGTAGGTTTAGTAGTTCTGAGTACGGGGAGCTTATTATCTTCTGTGAACTGGATACCATTCTTCTTTCTATTAATGCAGCCTAGAATTGCATTAGATCTTTTGTCAGCCTGCTCACCTCGCATAACCCTCCAAATCCTTGGCTATATTACCAGGAGAGAATTGAGAGGAACTTTTAACAGACCATCTAATCTGCCCCCCTGATACCTTGATCAAATAGAAGCAGCACTTTTATAGCATGCTATCTGAAAACCTATAAAAATGGGTCATTAAAAACACTGTAGTTTTTGAGCCACTATTAAAAAAAGAGAGAGAGAATATTCGAACATCCATCTATTTATTCCAGTACTCATGAATTCAGTATTTATTATTCAGCAAAAACTGTGTATCATCCTCTGGACAGACAGCTATAGAACAGACCCCTGGCTCTCTGTAGTTCCCAGATGTGTCAGATAAGCAAATCAACACCTAACACTGTGTGTCAATGTAACAGCAATGAGACAGTACAGAGGAGGGGCATCTAATTCAGCTTAGGGAAGACATGAGCAACAGAAATACCCCCAAATGCCATTCTGAGTTGAATCTTAAAAAAAAGTGAAGGTTTTCCTAATCTTTCATGGCAGAGACTTATGCCCTGTAGCAACCTATGTTTACTGCCTTGTGGTTGTTGAAAGTGCCAATGATTTGGTTCTGGCTTATAGCGACCCTGTATAGAGTTTCTGAGGAGCAACTATTGGTTTGAACTGCCGATCTTGTGGTTCACAGTCCAGTGCTGATCCTACAGAACCACACCAATAAACAATAACACAAATCAAAATATATTTAAATTTACTGATTTATTAATGGAGTCATTAAAAATAAAGAATATTTCAGCCATGTGCCAGTCATGGAAATGAGAGTTTCAGTTAAGTTGTAGGCTGTGTTTGTGGAGTGAAAACAAGAAATGAGACAAAAGCTCTATAAGAAAAAAAAGAAGAGTGGACAGTGAGTGGCTAGATGCTGAAGGACAAACCAGTGCTGCTATTGCAAGTGCAGACAGGAAAGAGAGAAGGGAAGAAAAGATGGAAGTAGATTTGAGAGACCTCAAGGAGTCTGGTAGCGTAGTGGTTATGAATCGGGCTGTGAACCGCAAGGTCAGCAGTTCGAAACCACCAGCTGTTCTGTGGGAGAAAGATGAGGCTTTCTGCTCCCATAAAGATTTACGGACTTGGAAACCCTGTACAGGGTCACTATGAGTTGGAACCAACTCCATGGCACATAACTACCACCACCACCAGGACCATACTGATACCAGAGGTAAGGGGTGTTGTTACTGCTGAGTAGACTTTAATTCAGGGTGACCTTATGTGTAACAGAAAGAAACATGGCCCAGTCCTGGTTGGTTTTGTTAGGATAAGCACTGGTTAGCAGTTCACACCTACTAGCCACTCTTTGGAAACCCTAAGCAGTGTCACCATGAGTTGGAACTGACTTGACGGCACACAACAGCAACAACACCATCTCCTTATAGGCATGGATATGTTTGAGTCCATTGTTGGAGCTTTTTCATCAGCCCATCTGATTGATGTTTCCTTCATTTTGACAGACACTCTACCCAACACCCACACATCCTTTTCTTGTTCAAGAGAAGAGTGTGAGACCATATAACAGGCTCCCCAGGAACTGATGATGTGCTCAACACGTGACCTGACCTCAGATCATCTTTGTGTCGAAGGGCCATTCCGGTTCTAGTCTTTCTAAGACTGCTTCCTTGGTTCTCATGCAGTACACGTTATAGTCACTCCTCTTTGTCAACACTATAATTTGACTGCCTCATGAACATATTGGAGGGATACCATTGGTGTGGATGATGTTCACCAATAAAAGTGCACAGTGTGAAACCACAAGGCTTAGAGAACAAGGTCCTAAGGAAATGCCTATGGAAGAGATGCTTACATACAGGACTTTGAATAACAGTTGGAGACCTGACTTTTGTTAAGACCTTCTTACCTACAGGACTTTGACTAACAGAGACCTTACTTTTGTATACTGTCATATTCATGGTTCCCACTCAGTTCCTCAATGTTAAAATTTCTCTCTAAAACGTTCTAGGAACACTGAGGTGGGAGAAGAGGCTAATGGGTTTCATTCACTGTGAAGTAGGAAGCTCTAAACTACTAATGTTAAGCATCTCTAGAGTGCAATGTCCAGATTTCACCAGTAGGTGCTGATGTCTAACAAGTCACCTTTTATAAAAAAGGGCCTCAGGGAAATGGATTACCCTGCATAGCTGATGGTTTGCCAAGTTAATCAACCAGCCTACTCTCCAGACACCCCTTTCTAATGGACTTTTTCCTTAAATCTGTTCCTTATACACAAAATCCATTTGACTTCTCGGCCTTTGTATTTATAGTTCTGCTTGAACTACTCTTCTTTCTTCTTCATGTGACTGGTTTCTTCTCTCCATTCTGTTCTCTGCTCAAAGAGCACCACTATTCCATGCGTACAAGCTTTTCCTTACCACCCTACATGTGGTAGAATTCCTGCCTTTAAGGTGGTTTCTATCACAATCTCCTCTATAGCTGTTGTGAAGAAGTGCAGAGTCAGTTCTGATGCATAACCACCTGTATAGTGTTTCCAAGGAGTGGCTGTTGGTTAGCCGTCCTACAGGACCACACCAGAACTCCTGTTATTACCATATATCTTCACTGACATTAACTAATCTTTTTACTTCATATTTACAGTTAACTGCTTCTCACCACTAATATACAACTTCAGTGAGACCAGTAGTCTGTCACTGCTTGATTCCCCCCAGTGCCTAGCATATATTAAGTGCTTAATAAATAATAAACCAGTGAGGAGCCAGGGATAAATACTGCCTGGATAGGATTTGAGGATTCCTGATTAATTTAAACAACATTTATAGAGTTACAAGTTTATTCCCCTTGAATGTTAAAAGCACCTTGACCTGGCTAAGATATATGAAAATCTCTAATTTAAAGTTGTAAAGTCAGATGGACTTGGAGCCGGAAGAGATTTATTATAACATGGAATCTATTTCTGAAAGAGTGTATACACACTATCTGTGCCATCTCTCAGAGAAATTAAACCTCATTTTTCAGCTTTTTCAGCATCTTCAGCACTACGATTACTGTTTTGAAGTGTTGTTGTTGCTAAGCACCGTGAATCAGGTCCCACTCATAGCAACCCTCTATAGGCAGTCCTGGTGTGGCGCTGTGGGCTAATGTACCAGACTGCAAAGTTGTTTGAACTGCAAGGTCGGTGGTTCAAGATCACCAGCTGCTCCTTGGAAAACCTATACAGGGTTGCTATGGGTCGGAATCAACTCAATGGCACTTAACAATAACAACAACCTAGGGTTTCCAAGGAAAAGCTGGTGAGTTTGAACTGCCAACCTTGCAGTTCAAATGAACTTGCAGTTCAGAGCTTATCCTACAGTGCCACACTAGGTAAGGGGTGGGTAAAGAACATTGAGAACAGAGTCTAAACACATTTTTAAACCAAGAAAATTAAATTTCTGGCAAAAAATCCAAAGTAAAATATCAAAATATAAGAAAAGGATGCAGAAAAGTTTTACAACGTTCAATAGCTTGCCAGAGACAAGTAAGCACCTAAGTGGCTGTTAATTGCCACCTACTATGGAGTCCTAGGAAGTTCTGGTGTGCACTGCACGATAATGTGCTGGACAGTAAGGTCAGTTTGAACCACAAGGTCAGTGGTTCAAACCCACCAGCTGCTCCACAGAAACCTTACACAGGGTTACTATGGGTCGGAGCTAACTTGATGGCACTTAACAACAGACACCAATGGAATCCTTGTGTGGTGCAGTGGGATAAAGCACTGGACTGCAAGGTCTGTTTGAACCACAGGTCAATCAATGATTCAAATTGGGTTGCTATGAGTAGGAACCGACTCGACAGCACTTAACAACAACATGGAGTCCCGGTTTAGCACTACTGGATAAGCACTGGACTGAGAACCACAAGGCTGGCAGTTCAAATCCACCAGATGCTCCTCAGAAACCCTATACAGGGTCTCTATGAGTCAGAACTGACCTGACGGCACTTGACAACAACATTATGCCCTATAAGGTTTACTGTTTTAGCTATCTTGTGTAACGATATTAACCGCTACCGTTTTGAGCTCCTACTAAAGATTATTAATCTTATTTAATTATCCCAGATAATTTTTTTTTTTTTAATTAGCCCAGATAAGGTCTCCAAGGCCACAAGTGAGAAATAAAAGACACTGTAGAGATCTAGCCTCCAGCACATGTGTTGAGACCAGTTTCGCCACTGTCTTAGCAACATTGTCAGGAACATTAAGCCAGAAGACTGACCATATAAAGTTTTTCTGGTTTGGGAACTCCCCCCAGATTATTTGTGCAAGATTCGCCGTGGTTATATTGCTGTGGCAATTAGTGTACCTTGGTTAGAATTCAAGGAACTGAGCACTTGTCTTAGGGGAGGAAGGAGTGGAAGTGGACGGATGCTGACAAGGCTTGTGGGGATAGTATGCTGCGCTTTATAGAGGAAAGGAACCCCGGATAATCTCTCAGACCTCCAGTAAGAAAGGAAAGGGAGCGTAGGGATCCAATTTGGGCCTAACAAGCTGTATAAAGTAGATTTGCAATAAAAAGAATCGTGAGATTTCTCACCACTGCTGCAACAGGGTTAACTACTGTGTGGAGCTGCAGCCTGGCAGCCCCTTCAGGGACTGGGTACTGTTAACTACTGTGTGGAGCTGCAGCCTGGCAGCCCCTTCAGGGACTGGGTACTGTTTAGAACTCAGTGACCAGACATGGGGCTTAAGGGCTACCTGCCACTGCCCTGTTCCTTAACTGTGGACCTACCTCAGGGACTTTTGCAGCCTTTCGGATGCAGCTTTCTCATCTATAAATTTGGGCTCATGGTCACTGTTTTCTCATAGGGTTTCTGGGATAATTAAATAAGATTAATAATCTTTAGTAGGAGCTCAAAAGGGTAGCTGTTAATATCGTTATACAAGATAGCTAAAACTGTGAAGCTTCTTTTGAGTTGGCTAGCTGTATAATTTTTCTGACTCCTTCAGTTCTCTGCAGATCTGCTTCTGATTGCTCTTTTCTTCCCACCAAACTCAATGCTGGTTATCTATATGGGATCCAAGGGGTCCTGTTGGCATTGTTTTATACAGAACCCAGTAACTCTCAAAACTGGAATACCTGGGTGGCGTAAATCGTTAACATACTTGGCTACTAATCAAAATGCTGCACATTTGAATCAACCAGAGAACTTCCAGATGAATGGCCTAGACATCAACTGCTGAAATATCAGCCATTCAAAACCCTAATGAGCAGTTCTACTCAGACACACATGGACAACTCTAGGAGGTGGAGTAGACTAAAAAACAACTGCTTTAATTCCCAAAACTAAAAATGAGTTTGATGTTTATTATTTATTCGATATCTCTCTTTCCTGTGTCTCTGCAAACTTCGCATGGTAAGCAAAGTCTACTGCATTCACTGTATAACCTCGAAGACTAGCATGAGGAAGTCATGGAGGAGTTTGGGGTTTAGAAAGATGCCTACTGGACTTGAGGAATATTTGTTAAAGGATGTTGAGTGAGTGAGTGGCTAGAAATCAAACGGTCCATGTCCATCATCATGGTGATAAACAAAGAGGCACTGCGTTATGACGGAGGGTCTAGGAGCTCCTTTAGGAGAAACTTGTATGAGTTTTAGTGTATGAATTTTCAAAGGTCTTCCTTCAGAGGCTTCTTTTCTTACTTGTGAGTCGTTCAGTAGACATGGCTTTGGAGAAAAACTAACTTGAGGAAGACCATTTATCAGCTTTATTGTTGTTGTTGTTATGTGCTTTGGAGTCGGTTCCGATTCATAGCAACTCTGTACAGGGTTTTCAAGGCTGTAAATCTTTACGAGAGCAGAAAGCCTCATCTTTCTCCCATGGAACAGCTGGTGGTTTCCAACTGCTGACCTTATGGTTCGCAGCCCGATTTGTACCCACTACGCTACCAGAGCTCCTTACGGGTCCTGAAGTTGACACAGTAAGCAATCTACTTCCAAAGACTCAGCCACTGAAAAGCCTAAGAAGTATAGTTCCAGGTTGCTGTTGTTGTTGTTAAGTGCTATCAAGTCGATTCTGACCCATAGTGACCCTGTATAGGGTTTCCGCAGAGCAGCTGGTGAGCTTGAACCACCAACCTTGCAGTTCAAATGACTTTGCAGTCTGATGAATTAGCCCACAGCGCCACACCAGGACTCCATAGTCCTTCTCTAATGCACATGGAGTTGCCATGAATCAGAACTGACATCAAGGCAATGTTAATTTTTTTCATACTGTAGGATACGGGGAGAGAGTTGGCAGTTTGCACTTTCCAGCAGCTGAACCCTGTCCCATCATTGGTATGGTTCTGCTCGGTCTTCCTCAGACACAAACCACTCAACTCTGCCTGAGGCTCAATCCTGTGACCTAAGTTTAGAGGTTTCTACATATCACTTTCAGTCTAGAATCTCATCCCAGCTCCTTGGTTTCTCTCCCTCTGCTTGGGGACCCCCATTCACCATGACTTCCTTGACTACCAGAACACAATGTTGAGTTCCATACATACCCAAGGCACCATCTGTTTCACTTTGATTTTTTAAATAATAAGTTTAGCTGATGGCCCTTGGTTTCCATGGAGTCTCTCAATGCTTTCAGCCAGCATGGCTTCTCGATTTTTTATATCAAAGGTCAACCCATGGAGTCAACTGGGTACATAACTGGTACAGTCCAACTAGAGTATCAAGAGCCTTTTTCATTTTCCCCTCTCCCAGCTTTTCAGAAGTCTTGCTGGCTCTTCCCACAGAACTTCTTCTGTAGCATACTAGCAGGTCAACCTTTGAGGACCTTTCCTGGGCCTGCAGCAAGATGCCCAGCAAAAGTTTCCCTCTATAAAGATATAATATCCAACCTGAACAAAACCTCAAAAAATTACCTGGAATTATGATGGTGTCTCTTATCCAAACCTGTTCAGGTCCTTTGGGAAGGCATCCAAGACTTACAACCAACACATTTGCATAATCTTTTGACATTTTTTCGAGTCAGAGAGAAAGTGGGCAAGGTGTCAGGTTTGGGGGATAACCTAACAATGCTGTTCATCCATGCACAAGTTTAATTTCGAGGACGAAAAGTGCTCATAAATTATTTTCTAAGGTTACTTTGGAAAAGGCAGAGTAGAATATAATTATTTGAGTTCCAACAACTCCTTTTAAGCCAGCACACTATAAACCTGAACAAACGGACCTGCTCTTAGCAAGCCAGGTCTTTAAGAGGACATGATTGCGGCTCAGTGCTCCCCAGTTTGCTTTTATCAGGAAAGCAAAGGAAATAGCTGGGGCCAACCCCTCTCCCCACAGGCTCTTTAGACTGTCTGCTGTAGAAAGTGAGGTCTCCGTGGGGTTAGCCTGCTGTATAAGAGTCAGAATGAAAGCTGTCAGGTGACAATCAGGGGAGATTCTAGAACTTTAGTCAGCCTCACAATATGAGGAGATAGATGTACATCCTATCAGAGTGAATAAATGGCTGCATCAGACCTGCCTTCTTCAGAAGTACTGCCTTTGACCTGGGAGTCAATTGTCAAGCATTGCTGGCTCTGCTTTGTTATCATTCTTACCCAGAACAAAGGACGGTAGGAAGGCTGGGTGGTGTGGGGAATCAGATGAAGGGTGAAGGACAATCAGGAAGGAATGCCCTATGTGATAAAGGTAACAGGAACAAAATGCACACAGATATGTGAAGTTAGTCGCAGGGTGAGGAGAAGTCAAACTCTCCTCCCTTTAAGAAGCCACAGGTCTCATGAAGAAGGCAGTAGGGATGAGCTCCTGACCTTATTTCACTCCTCTCAGTTAATTAAATAAAGAGCAAGGCAACGGATCCAAACAAGGGCCATAGAGTCCCTGCCAGGAGTTTGGAATTTGGAAGCAAAAGAGAAAAATTCACTGATTTAGCATGACAACATCTATACTAATAGCTGGACTTCTGGTATGGCTCTGTAGGGTAAGTACGGAAAATGAAACCACAAGGTCTGTGGTTCAAACTCACCAGTTGCAACTCAGCAACTCTACACAGGGCCTATGAGTCAGAATCAACTCAACATCACTTAACACAACATACTAAGTTAACCAAAGCTGTTGCAAGCACATCAAGTACAGGACGTGTTGGGATTGGACTGGAAGCATTTACCATGAAAGCAGAGTAAACCAGAGGCACCAGAACAATTGTTCATAGGCAACCTTACCAGAAAATGTTTCTGCCCTCACAGACTGTTTAATGTTCCATCTACTTCACAACCAATCAGAAATCTGCTCCACCACTGATCATGAGCCAGAAGCTTTCATCCATTCATTTGTTTATTTAACAGCATGTGTTGAATTAAGTACTACTCTACTTTATAGCACAGTAAAGCAAGGCAACAGTAGTGAGGTTGGCCCAGGATCGGTCGGGCAGGGTTTTGTTCTGCTGTGCATAATGTTTCTATGAGTCAGTACTAACTCGATGGCACCTAACAACAACAACAACAACAACAACTTAAGAAAGCACTACTGTACTTTATATGGAATCCTGGTGTGACGCTGTGGGTTAATGTGCCAGACTGCAAACCATTTGAACTGCAAGGCTGGTGGTTCAAGCTCACCAGCTGCTCCTTGGAAACTCTTCGCAGGGTCATTATGGTCGGAACTGAGTTGACGGCACTTCACAACAAATACTTTATATGCACTAGACAAAATTGAGCCCCCCAAAATCCTGCTTTTATAGAACTAACATTCTAGTGAAAGCAATGAAAAATGAATAAGACACTGTGGACTGTGGGAAGCAAATTATATAGCTTGATAAGGTTGTGAATAAAAACAGTGTAGGATAAGAAGAATCAGAAGTGTTAAGAAAGTTGTTACAATTTTGAATGGGTGGTCAAACTAGAGTTTTCTCATTATAAAAAAGTTTAATGAAATGAGAAGGTAAGTCCTTAGATGTGTAGAGGGAAAGAATTCAAGCATAGGTCCTGAGGTAGATGTCTGTACTAAATGTTCAGATCTAGAAAGGAGGCCAGTGTGGTTGGGATGGAATGAGAGAGGAGAATTGTGGTAAAAGGGAAAGGGTGAGGGTACTTTTTAAGCATAGGAAGGGAAAGGGTATTAACCATGTAGGACTGTGTAGGCCATTTTGAGGATGCTCTCTTTTACTTTAAGGGAAATTGGAGGTCTTCAGTAAAACAGTGAATTATCTAACGTACCTTTCAACAGAATTGTTGTTCCTGCTGTGTTGAGAACACTGAAGGGTGTCAGTGCTGTGTTATTAATATTGTTGTTGTTAAGTGCTGTCAAGTCTGTTCCGACTCATAGTGATCCAGTCAGTTCCGACTCATAGTAATCCTGTGTACGGTTTCCAAGGAGTGGCTGGTGATTTTGAACTGATGACCTTGCAGCTCAAACTGACCTTGTAGTCCAGCACATTATCCTGCAGTGCCACACCAGGACTCCATTACTAATAGAAACAGGGAAAACAATTATAATAAATTTGGAAACAATGATACTAATCCAGAAGAAAATTATAGTGATTGGACCAGTAAATATAGTGATAATTGGTCAGATCTTAGATATATTAGGGTAACTCTAAAGTATTGCTGCAAAATCATGGGGAATATAAAAATGTGAAGCTACTGTTTGTCTACATATCCTCCATACAGGTCTATACCCTTCTGAAGATGGTGTTTCCATCTCTCTAATTTTTCCCCAAAGAATTCTGTGCTCATTGATTCACACCATGCTAAAATGACAGTTCTGGCATCCTCAAAAGACACAGATCATGTTCTTTTTAATTTTTCTGTGAGATTTGGCAACAAAAGGAACTTTGAAGTAGCAAGACCAGGGTTGTAGATTGACTAGGATATGGTTTCCCAATTAATTTCAAGAAGGACAATTAAATTCTTGCTGTCCACAAAGAATGAGCAGGTCCACTGTAACAAGGGAAAACAATTCCGTAGACTTTTTATCACCAATGCAGATTTCTGCTTTCTTAAAACTTCATAATAAGTCCTGATGATCATTATGTGTCAATTAAGAAAATCTATCAAGATTACCCACTAGCAGTGTCAAAAACTCTGTCACCAGAACCTTCTGAGCTGAACGCTCTGCAATTCAGCTGGCCTAGCAGATGCCCTGGAAGGCATTGTTTTGATCGGACCTGTGATTTGAAGGCACCACAATGAGACTGCTGGTCATAGTACTTGTGTGTTGTGGAGTCGGTCCCAACTCTTAGCGACCCCATAGGGTTTCTGAGGCTGTAGATGTTTACAAGAGCAGAAAGCCTCATCTTTCTCCCACAGAGCACCTGGTAGATTCCAACTGCTAACATTGTAGTTAGCAGCTCAACTCATAACCCATTACACTCACAGAGCTCCTTATACAAGACTAAGGCAAGTGTATTACTAAGAGGACTTGCCTAAAGCCTTCCATTGATTATGTTGTTGTTGTTGTTATGTGCCGTCGAGTCGGTTCTGACCCATAGCGACCCTGTACAGGGTTTCCGGGGCTGTATATCTTTATGGGAGCAGAAAGCCTCATCTTTCTCCCTCGGAGAGTCTAGTAGTTTCGAACTGCTTACCTTAAGGTTCGCAGCCCGATTTGTAACCACTATGCTACCAGAGCTCCTTTCCATTGATCATAGAGACATGTTTAAACACATTTTGTTTGGAATAAACCTGTGTATGTATGAACTGAAACTTTTTGACTTACCCTAGTATTTTGAAGGTGTCATCTAGTTGATTCCAATTCATAGCAACCGTATTTACAACAGAATGGAAGAAACACTGCCCAGTCCTGAGCCATCCTCGTCTCTATAGGCTCGGTCAGTACTGTGTTTGAGCCTCTTGTTGCAGTTACTACGTTGATCCATTTGATTGCAAGAATTGGCTGTTCGCTGACCCTACACTTTAACAAATAAGCTCTGGTAGCGTAGTGGCTATGAATCGGGCTGTGAACTGCAAGGTCAGCAGTTCGAAACTACCAGCTACTCCATGCAAGAAAAGATGAAGCTTTCTGCTCCCGTAAAGATTTACAGCCTTGGAAATCCTGTTCAGGGTCGCTACGGGTAGGAACCGACTCAACGGCACTTAACAACAACACTTTAAACCAGGAGTCCTGGTGTGACGCTGTAGGATAAACACTGTGCCATAAGGTCAGTTTGAACCACAAGGTGGGTGGTTCAAATTCACCAGTGGCTCCTCAGAAAACATATATAGGGTAGCTATGAGTCAGAACCAACTCAATGGCATTTAGCAATAATACACTTAACCTGGTGTGCCACTGGAGGATAAGCACTGGACTGAAAGGTTGTTCTGAGCTGCAAGGTCAACAGTTCAAACCCACCAGCTGTTCCTCAGAAACCCTATACAGGGATACTACGAGTCAGAACAGACTCGATGGCACTCACCAACAACACATTATCAAGAATGATATTCTTCTCCAGGGACTGGTCCCTCTTGATAACATGTCCAAAGTATACAAAAGGAAGTTTTGTCATAGCCACTTTCAAGGAGTATTGCAGCTGTACTTTCAAAGCAGATTTGTTCATTCTATAGTAGTCCATAGTATATATATTTGATATTCTTTGCCAATACCATAGTTTAAATGCATCAGTTCTTTGTGTTTTCCTTATTTATTGCCCAGGTTTTACATGCATATTTGTTGTTGTTGTTAAATTCCGTCAAGTCAATTCTGAACCATAGCAACCCTGTATAGGGTTTCCGAGGAGCAGCTGGTGAGCTTGAACCCCCAACCTTGCAGTTCAAATGGCTTTACAGTCTGGCACATTAACCCACAGCGCCACACCAGGACTCCATTACGTGTGTATAAGGTGAGTGAAAATACCATGATGGCTAGGTCAGATGCATCTCAGTCCTCACTTAGTAACACTATAAAGAGGTGTTTTCCAGCAGATTTGTCCAATGAAGCACATCATTTTATTTCTTGACTGCTTTGTCCACGAGCACTGATTTGAAAGTAAAACTAAATTATTTTTTATATTAATTTATGGAATTATTTTTGTATCACTCTCAATATTCTAACTACTCATTTACTCACTTTATTTTATTAAGCATCCACTTTGTGGATAGCCTGTGTTAAGATTTTTAAGCAATGAAAGATCATTGGGAAAAAAAAAAGATCCTAGATCCTAACAAATTTGCAATCTAGTAGTCTGGTAAGAAAGACAATTATTTAGATAATGTTAATGGGAGGGGCGTGATGACGGTCATGAGAAGTAAAAACCAGCATCACAAGAATCCACTGTCTATTTCCTGCTTTACAGAGTTCTGGGTTCCTACACTGGCTACTGGAGACTCCTGGAAGGAGTTACCTTCAGTGAAGCAGGCTATAAGCCTGCAGTATTTGTAACACACTAGATAGAAGAAAAAAACAAAGACTCATTTAAAGAAATCTATAGGGTTTTTCTTTTCTTTTGTTTGTTGCAAAATTATATTTTAGGGGATTATTCTTTTGTAATGAACACTAAAATGTGAAAGCCAGAATCCCCTTTAGGAGCCTAGGACTTGCCCCTTTGCCTGCTGGGAATGTTTTCTCTCAGCTGGCAGCACTCTTCAGGAATTTCATTTGCAGAAGTGAGCAGTTTCACCAAAATAGGCCACCTTCCATACGCAGCTCCCTTCTCCCAACTCTGAAATGTCATCCGAGTTTCAGAGCCCCCTGTTGCTGTTGTTGTTATTGTTAGCTGCCATCAAGTTGTACCCCAATTCAGGGAAACTTCAAGCAAAATGCAACAAAATTCTGCCAAGTCCTCTACAGTTCCCATGATAGGGTGCAGATCGAACTGTAGGATTGGTTAAGCATTTTGTTAAAACTGCATCACAGGGCAGCCAACAAACATATGAAGAAATGTTCACGATCACTAACCATTAGAGAGATGCATATCAAAACAACAATGAGATATTAACTCACACCAACAATAACAGCAAAGATAAAAAATGTAGAGGACAATAAATGCTGGCGGGGATGTGGAGAGACTGGGACACTCCTGCATTG
>NW_006408547.1:5544572-5546673 GCF_000296735.1 Chrysochloris asiatica | reverse complement strand
ACTGTGTGCTGAATACTGAGGGGGGGAGAGGAGAGTAGTGTAGGTGGCAGGCTTGCAGGGTATACCCTTTGGTTGGTTGATGATGCATGGAGGGGATTGTAACAATGGCAATGAAATGATATACGATAAAATGAATGTAAAACTAATGTTCTCCCATGTAAACAATCATATAATTCACAATAAAACATTAAAAAACAAACAAACAAACAAAAAACTTGCATTACAGAGTCATTTCTCTTGTCTGGCCCTGGTTTCTTCTCTTACCTCTGACAGGTAATGATCCCAAGAAAGCATCGTAATCAACTTTCTGCAAACTAGTCTTCTCAGAGTCAACTTCTTGAGGAACCTTGTGTAACTAAATCCATTTAATACATTTTCAGATTTCTATATTGTTTACCCATTGGAATCTAGTTCTGGATTAAAATGTGTCTTTGAATGAATTTCTATGACTTATTTTGTTGGGTAAAATAACTCTATAGGTTAGTATCTTTTCTTTTTGCCTAGAACTTCCTGGAGAATTTAAAGTTAAATTCAATGACTAGTTATAAATAAGAGCACATTTCTTCTGAATGGAACTATCTCCTACCTCTGAACCTGGTTTTCAATCCAATTGCCATTCTTTTAATGATGCTCAATCCTATACATTGCCTAAATCCCTTTACAAAATAATTAAGTAGTAGTCTGGCAAAAGATAGTGCATCAAGGATGAATGATTTCGAGATGTTTCTAGTTGATCAAACTAAGGTTCACAGACCACTAATGCAGAAAACTTTTATTCACTCCCATAATCTGAATAAGCTTTTGCCTCCATTCTTAAAGATCATCCAGAAGAGATAAATCTAACTCCAAAAACCTTGAGTAGTAAGCTAGATCGTTACTGAAGTTGCTTTAAGGATACTGTGAAGGGGAGCTTACACCATAACAGAATATCCCATAAACTCTCGTCATCAATCTTTCACACTCAGCTGGGTGAAAGACTCTGTTGATGGCAAGTTTTTGAAATTCGATTCAAATTAATGTGAGAAAATAGAAAACTTCTTTTCTCAATACCAGAACTGTCTAGGGATGATGATCTGCTTCTGTCAGAACTGATTGCAGAGACTCCAGCTTGTCATCAGGACTCCAAGTCTCCCTTGTCCACTGGGCTCCCTTTACCTCTGTATTGGTTTTAATCTCAGGCAGGCTTTTGCCACACAGTAAAAACGACCTCAAGCTACTTCAAGCTTACATTGCCAATGTAGCTATTGAACGCAGAAACGAGAAAGAACCCTACTGTCCTAAATGGTGGTGGTGGTGGTTGGGTGCCATGAAATCAGTTCCAATTCAGTGTCCCTATAGGAACAGAAATCCACATCTTTCTCCTGCAATTATTCCCCAGTAGTCCTAGAAGAAAAAAATCCAAAACTGCTCTAAGATTTTACCTTTTGAATTTATGTACCTAGCTCCATTTATGCCATGGTTAAGTGATGTTGTGTCGGTTCCAACTCATAGCAACCTTATTCACAAGAGATGGTTAGGTGCTATCCTCATAATAGTTGTTAAGCTTGAATCCACTGCTATACCCACTGTGCCAATCCATCTTTTTGGGTGTCTTCTCTTTTTCACTGACCCTCCACTTTACCAAACATGATGTCCTTCTCCAAGGACTGGTCCCTCCTGATAACATGCCTGAAGTATGAGAGGCTTAGTCTTACCATCCTGGCTTCTAAGAAGCACTCTGGATGTACTTCTTCCAACATACACCTGTTTGTTCTCTGACAGTCCATGGTACTTCTAATGCCCTTAAAATTTTAGTCCAAGTAAGATCTTCTCCTCACTACTTCCTCCTCTCTCTGGTTCAGCTCATCTAAATCCTCCCCACTCCAAAATCATATTTCCCTGGTATGTATTTCTTCAACCATTCTCTTGTTGATTACTTTGACCTCTCTCCAATTTTCTAAATAAACTCACACAGGATAAGCTCAAGAAAAGGCTAAGTAGCTACATGAGTGAAGTATGACTACTTATGCCTTGTTGTTGTTGTCAGGTGCCATCGAGTCGGAACCGACTCATAGCGACCCCATGCACAGCAGAACGAAACAATGCTCGATCCTGGGCCAAC
>NW_006408547.1:5524398-5542727 GCF_000296735.1 Chrysochloris asiatica | reverse complement strand
TGATCTCTAAATTCAGGAGGGATAAATTCAAGATCATATTTTGGCTCTCGTAGATTTGTTTTCATTTTCTTCAGCTTTAATTTGAATTTGCTTATGCCTTAATATGATTTATACTTATCAACCCCTTATTGCTGTTGTTGTTAGGTGCCATCGAGCTGGTACTGACTCATAGTAACTCTATGCACAGCAGAACAAAACACTGCCTGATCACAGGCCAACATCACTACCATTGCCATGTTGGAGTCCACTGATGTTGCCACTTAGCCAATCAATCTCATTGGGGGTTTTCCTCTTTTTCTCTGACCCTTCACCTTACCAAACATGATATCCTTCTCCAGCGACTGATCTCTCTTTGACAACATGTCCGAAGTATGAGAGGCAAATCCTGTCCTCCAAGGAGCATTCTGGTTGCACTTCTTCCAAAACAGACCTATTGGTTCTTTTGGAAGCCCATGGCATTTTCAATATTCTCCTCCAACACCATAACTCAAAAGCATCAATTATTCTATAGTCTTCCTTATTCACTGTCCAGATTTCACATCCATATGAGGTTAATGAAAATACCATGGCTTGGGTTAAGTGCACTTTAATCCTCAAGCTGACATCTTTGCTCTTCATCACTTTCAAAAGGTCTTGTGCAGCAGATTTGCCTAATGCAATACGTCCTTTGATTTCTTAACTGTTGCTGCCGTGAATGTTGGTAGTTGATCCAAGAAGAATCAAGTCCTTGACAACTTCAATCTTTTATCCATTGATAAGAATGTTGTGAATTGGCCTAGTGGTGAGGATTTTTGTTTTCTTTACGTTGAGATGTAATCCATAGCAAAGGCTGTGCTCTTTGATCACAGGTAAATGTGTTATGTCCTCTTCACTTTCAGTGAGTAAGGTTGTATCATCTGCATATCACAAGTTGTTAATGAGTCTTCCTCCAATCATGATGCCATGTTTTTCTTCATAGAACCCAGCTTCTCAGAATATTTGCTCAGCATACAGTATGGTGAAAGAATACAACCTTGTCGCACACCTTTCTTAATTTTAAACCATTCAGTGTTCTAATGTTCTGTGCGAACAACTGCCTCTTGGTCCTCATAAGCACAATTAAGTGTTCTAGAATACTCATACTTTGCAATGTTGTACACAGCTTGTCATGATCCACACAATCACAAGCCTTTGTGTAGTAAATAAAGCACAGGTAAACATCTTTCTGAAATTCTCTGCTTTCAGGCAAGATCCACTGGACATCAGCAATAATATCCCTCATTCCATGGCCTCTTCTGAATCCGGCTTGAACCTCTGGAAGTTCTCAGTCTATGTATGCTTTCAGCCATTGCTGTTATTGTCTTTAGCAAAACTTTACTTGCATGGAATATCAAAGAGATTTTCCCATGATTTCCACATTCCTAGCCTGTCTTTGTCTGGAAGCCCATCTGAAACCTGTCCACCCTGGGTGACTCTGCTGGTATTTAAAATACCGGTGGTATAGCTTTCAGAATCATAACAACTCACCAGCCACCACAGTACGACAAACTGACAGACGAGTGGTGGTATCAGCCCCTAGGCCATGGTATTTTTATCTATTGCTTTGTTCATCTGTTTTTGCTTTATGAATGATGAGTTTTGGCTAGAGGAGAAGTACCTCAAGGAGAGCAGCAAAGGCAGGAAGAGAGATGTAGAGTTTGTCCCACTCCAATTCCTGAGTCTGGTTTTAACCTTTTAGTTAGGAGAACAGAGTTAAAAATAAAACAATGGAATCTGTCAGACCCTGGAACCAAATGAAATAAGTTAGAGGCCAGACAATAGACTTGGAAGAACATTCTCTCCAAACTTTGTACCTAGCATAGCTCTTGCACTTGAAGGAAGAAGAGTTCAACACTATCTGGAGATACTCACCATCCCTGGCACAGCCCTAAACACTCTACCTAACAGCTACAATAAGGCTTCATGAAGAAGGCTCAGGGACTTGAGTAAGAGACCACACCAAAGTTCATAAACATCTGAGGTTTACAAAACGGATTGGGGAATTAGGGGTTCATGTCAGAACCCAAGGAGTACCTGGGTGTGGCAAACAGTAAGTACAGCCTACTAACCAAAAAAGTGACAGTTCAAATGGAAAGGCACTTTGGTAGTTGTTGTTGTTGTTGTTAGGTGCCATCAAGTTGATACTGACACATAGCCACCCTACGCACAACAGAACGGAAGTCTGCCTAGTCCTGCACCAAGCACACACGCATTGCTATGTTTGAGCCCACTGCTGCTGCCACTGTACCAATCCATATCGCTGGGGGTCCTCGCCTTGCATATCTTTTTCTTGCTTTACATTTTAAATGCATAAAAAGCGCTCAGAAAACCAGTGTTCACTGTAAATGTTTTTGTAATAATTAAACACTTTAGATTATCTGAGGGAGCCATGCCCCATCTGTCTGTTAGTTGTACTGTGGTGGCTTATGTGTTGCTGGGATGTTGGAATCTATGAAACCAATATTTTAAATACCAACTGTGTACAGGTTTCAGCTGAGCTTCTAGACAAGACAGACTAAGAATAGATGTACCACTTCTGAAGAACAGCTGAAAACCTTATGAATAACAGTAGCACGTTGTGCTGGAAGACGAGCTCCTCAGGTTCTCAAAATGCTATTAGGGAAGAACTGTCTCCTCAAAGTAGAGTTTATGATTATGACACTGATGAAGTGAAACTTCCTGACCTTCATTTGCTGATGTGGCAGAACTCAAAATGAGAAGAAACTGCTGAAAACATCCATTAATAATCAGAATGTGAAATTTATGAAGTATGAATTTAGGAAAATTGGAAGTTGTCAAAATGAAATTGAATTTATAAAGACCGATATCCTAGGGTTTTGTGAGCTAAAATGGATTGATAATGGCCATTTTGAATCAGATCTTCCTATGGTTTCCTATGTTGGTAATGATAAATTGAAGAGGAATTAGGTTTCATTCATCATCAAAAAGAACCTTTCAAGATCTATCTTCTAATACAATACTGTCTGTGATAGGAAAATATCCATATAATATCCATACACCTACAATAAAGACAGAGTCCTGGTGTGGACCCATAGGTTAAGAACCAGACTGCTAACCTCAGGGTCAGTTGTGTAACCCTACTAGCTGCTCTTCAGAAACCACATACAGGGCTGGTATGAGTCAGAATCAACTTGACAGCATTTAACAACAACAACAAGAAATACCAGTTAATATCTATTAGTCAAATTAACACACAAAGCACAAAAGCCAGAGATGATGAAATTGAAGAATTCTACCAAATGCATCCTGGTGTGGTGCTGTAGGTTAATGCTCTGCACTGCAAAGCCGGTTTGAACCACAAGGTCAGTGGTTCAAGCTCACCAGTTTCTCCTTGAAAACCCTATACAGGGTCTCTATGGGTCGGAACTGACTACAGCACTTAACAACAACAACAGCAACTTCATCATTCTGAAATGCAACAAACATGTGATCAAGATGCATTAATAATTAGTGGTGATTGGAATGTAAAAGTTGGAAACAAAGAGGAAGGATCAATAGTTGGCGAATGAGGTGTTGGTGATAAAAACAATGCTGAAGATCACATGATAAAGTTTTGCAATACCAGTGACTCATTTATTACAAATACCATTTTTTAACAACATAAAAGTTGACTACATGAACTTCACCAGATAGAATACACAAGAATCAAACTGGCTTCATCTGTGGAAAGAATCAAATTTACTTCATCTGTGAAGAAGTTCAATAGCAACAGCCCAACAAGGCGAGGAATCGACCGTGGAACAGATCATATGCAAGCTCAAGCTGAAGCTGAAGAAAATACAAGTCCACGAGAGCCAAATATATGACCTTGAACATATCCCACCTGAATTGAGAGACCATCTCAAGAACTGATTTGATGAATTAGACACGAATGACCAAAGGCCAGAGGAGTTGTGGGATGAAATCAAGAACATCATACAGGAAGAAAGCAAAAGGTTACTGAGAAGACAGGGTAAAAAATACCAAAGCAGATGTCAGAAGAGACTGTGAAATGTGCTCTTGAACATAGAGAATCTCAAGGCAGTGGAAGAATGATGAAGTAAAAGAGCTGAACAGAAAATGTCAAAGAGCAGCTCAAAAAGACAAGGACTGATATTATAATAAAATGTGCAAAGACCTAGAGTTAGAAAACCAAAAGGGAAGAACACTTGGCCTTTCTCAAGCTGAAAGAACTGAAGGAAAAAATTCAAGCCTTGACTGGCAATTTTCAAAGATTCAGTGAACAAAATATTGAATGGTGCTGGAAACATGAAAAGAAGATGGAAGTAATACAAAGAGTCACTGTACCCAAAATAATTGGTCAATATTCAGACTTTTCAAAAGGTACCAGATGATCAAAAATCAACGATATTAAAGATAGAAGCCTAAGCAGCACTGAAGGAATTTTTGGAAAACAAGGCTCCAGGAACTCACAGAATAAAGCTGAAATGTTTCAACAACCTGATGCAGTGCTGGAGAATCTCACTCAGCTATGTTCAGAAATCTGGAAGACAGCTAGCCAACCTATTGAAAGGGAACTACAGTTGTACCCATTCCAAACAAAGGCAACCCAGCAGAATGCAGAAATTGTCAAATGGTATCATTAATGTCACATGCAAGTAAACTTTTGCTGAAAGTAACTGAAAGACTATTTCAACAGTACATTAATAGGGAACTGCCAGAAATCGAGTCTGATTCAGAAAAAGACATGGAAATAGGGATAAAATTGTTAACATCAGATAAATTTTGACTTAACATAAAGATTGCTAAAAAGATATTTACTATGCAAAGGCATTTGACTATGTGGATTATAACAACAACAATGGATAATATTACAAAGTACAGGTATTCCAGAACACTTGATTGTGTTTATCAGGAAGATATACATAGACCAAGAGGTAATCGTTGAACAGAACAAGGAGCCATGGTTTTTAAATCATGAAAGATATGTGTGTATCCTTTCAACATATTTATTCCATGTATATGCTGAACAAATAATTTGAGAAGCTGGATGATATGAGGAAGAACATGGCAGTAGAATTTGAGAAAGACTCATTAACCTGCAATATGCAGATAATGCAACCTTGCTTGCTGAAACAGAGAGACCCTGAAACACTTACTGATAAAGATCAGACTACAGTCTTCAGTATGGTTGCACCTCTAAATAAAGAAAACAAAATTCATCATAACTGGACCAATATATAGAAGCATGATAAATGGATGAAAGATTGAAGTTGTCAAAAATTTCAATTTGCCTGGATCCACAATCAACCCTTATGAAAGTAGCAGGCAAGAAATCAAAGGACTTATTGCATTAGGCAAATCATTTGCAAAAGACTTCAAGTGTTCAAGAGCACAGGTGCCATTTTGAGGTCTAAAGTGTACCTGACTCAAGCCATGGTATTTGTAATCACATATGTGTGTGAAAGTCAGACAATAAACAACAAGAATAATTATAGAAGAATCGGAGCCTTTGAATTCTGGCATTTCAGATGAATAGTGAAAGTACCATGGTCTTCTATAAGAGCAAACAGATCTGTCTTGAAAGAAATACAGCTAGAATGCACCATACAAGCTAGAAGCAAGGATGATGAGACTTATCTCTCATACTTTGGATATATGACTAGAAGGGACCAGTCCTGGAGAAAGGCATCATGCTTGGAAAAGTTGAGGGTCACTGAAAAAGGGGAAGATGCACAAGATGGATTGACACAATGGCAGCAACAATGGACTCAAACATATCAACAATTGTGAGGATGACACCTAACAACAACAAAAAGTAACTCCCAGATGAATGGCAAATTGGATTTATTTCAAAGCAAGGTTATTATAGTTGGGAAGACACCCAAGGCCTGACCAAATTCTTTCTGGGGAAATAACTATAGTGTGCTTCCTGGCTTCTGCTATCTTGCTGAACTACTGGCAACCAAAAATATAATTTATGCAGATAAAAACCATTTATGGATCTTAAAACTATTGGGTGAAAGTTAATGAAGTATAAGATATTTACTAAGCCTCAAAATATTTCCCAACAAAGTATATACTAACTTTAAATGAGAAAACAATAATTTTACATGACTAAACACAATGAGCTCTGATAGCAAAGTGGTTATGAATCGTGCTGCTTACCTCAAGGTCGGCAGTACGAAACTACCAGCTGTTCCGTGGGAGAAAGACAAGGCTTTCTATCCCCATAAAGATTTACCTTCTCGGAAACCCTGTGCAGGGTCACTATGAGTCAGAACCGACTCAATGGTACTTAACAACAACAACAAATGCAGTGACAGTGGTTCAAACCCACCAGCCACTCCTCGGCAAGCCTGTACAGCATAGCTACAAGTTGGAACTGACTCAATGACACTTAACAACAATAAAAACAAACCTAGGAGAAATCACGTTAGGCAAGTGATCAAATACAAGGTGCTTCAAAAAAATTCATGGGAAAATGGAATTATAAGATAATAAATTGTACCATGAACTTTTTGAAGTACCCTTGTATATCATTACTAATGGAACATTTGATTATCTCCCTCACTATGCTGTAAAATTATTGAGAACATCATCCAAGTGTTATTTAATCCCTGTTATCCTCAGATTATAGAATAACATCACATATTGTAGCAAAGGCTGAGGGAATCTGACATCTATTGTGTACTGTATATGTAGTCATGATTCTCGGTCAGGTGGTATTACTCCAATTTTATGCAGGAAGAAACTAATGGTCAAAGGAATCAAGTAATTTGTTATTAACATAATCACTGATTAACAGAGGCCAAGTTTGATTTCAGAACTGACTGACTCCAAAGTCCATATTCTTTCCACGTTCTCACACTCCTTTTAGTATGAAACCTAGTCATTAGACAATTGAATCAATCAATCAAATGACAGAGATTATCTAGTCACAAGAATAGGAAAAATGCATATTCAAGAATAACAAACTCAAATATCAGTATATCTCACAATTTTTGAAATATATTAAATGAGTGGATTAAGTACACCTTAAGACAACTATACATGGTAAGAATGAGGTGACTTGGAGAATGAATAATTCAGTTAAACAAAGCAGCTGTCACTCCAGCCGGGCCATTGTTGACATTTGGGGAATGAGAACCCACTTTTGTCAGACATGTTTCATGAGGAACTGAATGTATGTGAAGTCTTTCACTTTATGTTGGCAGATCATTTAAAAAATAAATAAAATGCATGACTGGTTAAACAAAACATATCTGTGTGCCATATATAGACTGCTGGCCACCACTTTACACCATCTGGCATAGGGCACTTTATTATTCTTCACACTGTCAGTGGTGGTCCTGTCTTCTCACATAATATGGGTGTAACTGCTTCACCATAAGTAACTATCTCAGGATAGCTGGCCTTATTAGGAGACAGCAAACTGACAGCTGAAGTTAGAGCAAAAGAATAATAAGCTAACACTACTATTGACATTTCATAACTGATTATCTGGGGAGTGGGGCAGAAGTTTGCAATAGGACCCAAATGGCTTTGTCAATTATTTTCAAACCTACTAATTCAAGCTATGGACAACATTGCGAAGTATGAATATTCTGGAACAATTAACTATGCTCATGAAGAATCTGTATCTGGACCAAGAGGCAGTTGTTCGAACAGAACATGGGAATACTGAATATTTTAAAATTAAGAAAGGTGTACGACAAGGTTGTATTATTTCACCATACTTATTCAACCTGAATGCTGAGCAAATAATATGAAAAGCTGGGTTATATAAAGACAAACATGGCATCATGATTGGAGGAAGACCCAATAACAACCTGTGATATGCAGATGATACAACCTTGCTTGCTGAAAGTGAAGAGGACATAACACATTTACTGATGATCAAAGAGCACAGCCTTCGGTATGGATTACATCTCAATGTAAAGAAAACAAAAATCTTCACCACTAGACCAATTAACAACATTCTTATAAATGGAGAAAAGATTGAAGTTGTCAAGGACTTCATTCTTCTTGGATCAACTATCAACACTCACGGAAGCAGCAGTCAAGAAATCAAACAACGTATTGCATTAGGCAAATCTGCTGCACAAGACCTTTTGAAAGTGTTGAAGAGCAAAGATGTCAGCGTGAGGACTAAGGTGTGCCTGACCCAAGCCATGGTATTTTCATTAACCTCTCATGCATGCGAAAGCTGGACAGTAAATAAGGAAGACCATAGAATAATTGATGCTTTTGAATTTTGGTGCTGGAGGAAAATATTGAAAGTGCCATGGGCTGCCAAAAGAACCGTTAGATCTGTTTTGGAAGAAGTGCAGCCAGAGTGTTCCTTGGAGGCCAAAATGGCCATACTTTGTCAAACTCTCATACTTTGGACATATTGTCAGGAGGGACCAGTCGCTGGAGAAGGATATCATGTTTGGTAAGGCGGAGGGTCAGACAAAAAGAGGAAAACCTCCAACGAGATGGATTGGCCAAGTAGCAGCATCGATAGACCCAAGTGTGGCAACAGTTGTGAGGTTGGTCCAGGATCGGGCAGTGTTTCTTTTATCTGTGTCAACTTGTGACTTTGGGCAAGTTATTGAAACTCAGCATCAGTTTCCTTACCTCTAATGGGAAATAACAGTACCCATCTTAGAATTTTATTGTTAATTTTAAGTGAGGATTCAATGACAAAAGAAAAATATGTTTTGTTTCTTATGAGAAAGTAACTGATTAAGAACAATGTATAAATAATTTTCTTCATTATACATGGAGACGTGGTGACCCAGTGGTTAAATGTTTGGCTGCTAACCCAAAGGTCAGCAGTTTAGCCTATGAGTCCTTCTGCAGGAGAAAGATGTGGCAGTTTCTATTCAGATTTGTTGTTGTTGTTGTTGTTGAGTCGGTTTCGACTCATAGTGACTGTGTAGTGTTTCCGAGGAGCGGCTGGTGAGTTTGAACCACTGATCTTGTGCATTATCCTACAGTGTCACATAAAGATTTATAGCCTTGGAAAACTTATAAGGCAATCCTACTCAATAGAGTTTCTGAGGATGTAAATCTTTACAGGAAAACAAAGTACTTTTCCCCCCTTGGATTTGAACTTCCAACTTTGTGCTTAGTAGTCCAGTGCTTAGCCTACAGTACCACAGGATTGTTATGAGTTGAAATTTCACTTCACGGCGATGAATAGGTTTTATATACAGTCACTTTGGTCCATAGGTGGGATAAGCAGTTTGCATTCAACTACGAATCTAAAGGTAGGTGGTTTGAACCCAACCAGCAATGCCTTGCAAGAAAATCCTAGAGACTTACTTCCACAGAGAGTACAACCAAGAGAACCCTGTGGAGGAATTCTTTTCTGTAAGACAGGGGTTGGCCATGAGTCAAAATTAAGGGACGTTACCAGGTATACATGGATATGACGACATTGGTTAACCTTAAACAACAATGCATAGAAGGGGAGCATGGTAGCTCTGTAGGATAAGCACTGTACTGCAAACCATAGGTCAGCTGTTCCAGCCCACCAACCCTCTATGAGAAAGATGAGGCTTTCTGCTCCCACAAAGATTTACCCCCTCTGAAGCCCTAAGCCACTGGTAAGTGCCAACAAGTCAGTTTCTACTCATAGTTAACCTGTATAGCATTTCCAAGGAGTGGCTGATGGGTTTGGACAGCTGACCTTGTAGTTGACAGTCCAGTGCTTATCTTACGTCACCAAAACAGGACTCCTGGAAACTACACAGGGTCACTATGAGTTGGGACCAATTTGTGACATTTAACAATGGTGGTGGTGGTGGTGGTGATATAGGTCATGGGATCACAGTGACCCTGCGGAAAGTTCCGAGGCTGTAAATCTTTATAGGAGCAGAAAGCCTCATCTTTCTCCTGCAGAATGGCTGGTCATTTTGAACTGCTGACCTTGAGGTTATCAGTGCGATGCATAACCCCTATGCTACCAGAGCTCCTTGAACAACAATAATGAATACAAAACGTTTCATACAGAGCCTGTCTCTTTATTAAATTAGTGATAGTAATGATGTTAATAAATAAAATAAATATGTCATTGACAGAAAAAAAAAAGAACAATGTGTAGTAAAATCATTAAAATTATGGTCATAAATATTAACTAAAAGTATTAATTTGATAGGGAATAAAACAACTTTTACAAGTAGTTTTGAATATGAAGGCAAGTCAGAAAGTATTGCTACAAAGTCACAGGCTCCTTTATTAAACAAAAATATCAAAATATTAAGCGATTATTCCTCAACATATCCTCTATCTAAGTCTATACTCTCCTGAAGGTAATGTTACCATCTCTCTAACCCTCCTCTGAAAGGAGTTCTGGTAGTATAGTGGTTACTAGTCAGGATGCTAACCTCAGGGTAAGAAGTTCAAAACTACCAGCTGTTCCACCCAAGAAAGATAAGGCTTTCCATTCCCGTAAAGATTTACAGCTTCAGAAATCCTATACAGGGTCACTATGAGTGGGAACTGACTCCACAGCACATAACCACCACCACCACGAACCTTTCTCTGAAGAATTCTGTGCTGATGTCCTTGAGGAACTCAAATCATGTTCTTTTTCAATATTCTTTGAGTATTACAAGCAAAAGTCTGAAAGGACAAGGTCAGGACTGTGGGGTGGATTGGGTAAAGCTTCCCAATGAAATATTCATAGGACAATTCTTGCTACCCTTGAAGAATGAGTAGATGAATTGTCAAGATGGAAAGAAACTCCTCAGCACAATTTTCCTGGTCTTTTTCTCACCAATACAGTTTTCAGTCTTCTTAAAACATTTTCATTATAACCTCCATGATCATCCTGTGTCCTTCAAAAAAAGTCTATCAAGTTTATCCCTTTGGAATCCCCAAAACAGGTCAAAGCTGACCTCTCTCCCTTAAGTTTAGCTGGCCCAGTAGATTCCCTAGGAAGCCATGGTTTTGATTAGATCTTTATTTATTTTTTTTTTTTGAAGGCACCGTAAGGAGACTGTTGGTGTTGGTGTGGTCAAGTGTGTTAATTCTTACTCATAGCAACCCTATATAGGGTTTCTAAGGAAGAGCTGGTGGGTTTGAACTGCTGACCTTGTGGTTCACAGTCCAGTGCTGATCCTACAGCGCCGTACCAGGAATCCTAAAGCCTACTAAGACATGTATATTAGTGAGACAGGTAATTAGTGTCTGCAACTATCCACTTATTAAAAAGAAATGTTTAAATGTATTTTGTTTCGAATAAACCCATGCATGTATGAACTGGAACCCCAGTTGTTGTTGTTAAGTGTCGATGAGTCAGTTTAGGGTTTCTAAGAAGCAGCTGTTGTGCACGGACCACCAACCATGCAGTTCAAATGGCTTTGCAGTCTGACACATGAACCCACACCTCCACACCAGGACTCCCTGGAACCCCAGTAGCCGTACGTTTTTACTTCCTCTCATACAGTCATTTGTTAAGAAGCTCTTTAGCCAAAACTGAATGATAATAACTCTAAAAGTCACCAGTAGTCTGCATAATTTTAAAGCAGATACTTCACAGACATTCACAATGAAATAATAAAAAGTAGAAGAAGATGATAGAAATAGTCATAGATATTTAAGGGTATTTTTGCATAAAAAGTTGATGTAACCATGACTCTGTACAGGTGTGACATAAAATATCAATTCAGGAAAAGGAAGATAAAAACTTTTTTTAAACCATTTTGTCAGATGCCTTCCAGAACTGCTAAATTGCCTTTCTATTCTCAATAACACGAGTCAAAGGCCTCAAAGCCAGTATGAAAAATGTGAGACAATCCATCTCAGAAGCAGAACCTGATAGGAGAAAACAGGATTTCCAAATCAATTTGTCATGATCCAAAATGGATTAAGCAGTTTATTTGTTTTGACATTTCTCATTTGCTAAGTGCCAGCATGCCAAAGTAATCTCTCTGTGATACATACACAGACCAGAACATTTATTATTATTTATTTAGGGGATTTATAGCCCCTTTCCCTCCAGAGAAGTCATTTGAAAGCAGAAATATTTCAAAATTGAGACTGCATGTGGTTTCACCTGATAACAGTTTAATCTCATCGTTTCACCCCTGCCATGGAAAACCATGCTCTACAACCTTGGACAAGGTAAGAAAGACTGTCCAGTGTTAAGAAAAAATACAACCATAAAAGGGTAGACTTGATCATCTATTCCTAACACACAGTAGTCAACAGTATTTGTAGTCTGGAACTTTCCTTGTCCAATAAAATTCTTTCCCACTTTTCTTACTATTAAACTGAGGAGGAATAGAGAGAACACGTCTACTTAAAATAATAAAAGCTGGTGGAGTGTTTGTGGAGTCTGGAAGCTGTACTGTTCTTCTGGGACGCAGGTGTGTGCACTGCCGTGGACTTGTTTTTCCGAGATGGCCGCGCCTGCGGAGAAGACCGTGACCTACTACACCCTAGAGGAGATCCAGAAGTACAACAGCAGCAAGAGCACCTGGCTCATCATACACTACAAAGTGTACGATCTCACTAAGTTCTTGGAGGAGCACCCTGGTGGAGAAGAAGTCTTAAGGGAACAAGCTGGTGGTGATGCTACTGAGAACTTTGAGGATGTTGGTCACTCTACAGATGCTAGAGAAATGTCCCAATGATACATCATTGGAGAGCTTCATCCAGATGACAGATTGAAGGTAGCTAAACCTTCGGAAACTCTCATCACGACTCTCAATTCTAATTCCAGTTGGTGGACCAATCGGTTGATCACAGCCATTTCGGCCCTGGTGGTGGCCATGATGTACCGCATGTACATAACAGAAGACTAACCCCTTTTCAGAAGCCAAGAAAGGACGGACTGAGAAGCCACTGCAACAGTCTACGGAGAAGGGCAGACTCGTCCACTGAAAATGATTGCACCGTGCCTGTCTCTCACTCTCTCTCCTACATTAGAAACAAAACGAAATGAAAAGAGCATTTTCTGTTCTGTCTACTCTTGATCTTGTCTTTCAGAGAGTGCCTTTTTATTCATCAACCTTATTTGGATGTTTCCCCCTATATAACTCAGTTATGTGACTGTTAAAAAATCATCTGGTATTGAACCTGTCCTGCTACACATGCCTGTCTGCTTGGCATGCTCATTGTCTGTGGCATTCAGAACCCCTTGCTCATTAAGCAACATCCCTTAGTGTTCTTGTCCTCTAGACCCGAAGGCAGGTGTGACCTGAGATAAGAAAAGACGTCTCCCTGAACATCTTTGCATCTCATCCACTGACCAAGTACCTCACGTTTCCGGAACGTATAACCTAAAGGTTTCTAGTTGTTGTTTTACCAGAAAAACAGGTGAGACAAAGAAAAGGTAGGAGCCATAAAAGAGGCTTCACTTGTCACTTGTTCTCTTATTAGGAACACAGTAGCATAAACGTCCTTGAACTCTGAGAGAAAACTACATCTGCCCAATCTCTCAGCTTCAAAATAGTCTTTCAAGGATGTGCTCAGTATTGTGACTTACACGTCTTAAACATTCCTTAATAAAGGCCCAAGTGGTGCTTCCCCAATTTGTCAACACCCACATATTAAGGAGGTTATGGATCATTTGGAATCTGCTCTTGGAAAAAATGCTGCTGCCAGTGAGTGAGGACCCCTGGGAGTTAGTGAAGTTCTGCCCACCTTCTTTTGTCACTGGCAGCTCGGGACAGGCCGGAACGGTCACCTAATCATCATATACTGTTCTCTACCCCAATCTTTTTGTCTTTTAAACTTGGGAACCTGAGGGATAGATTATTACTAGATTCTAAGTGCTTCGTAGTTAGACATGATCATGCTTGCCTATTGGCACGATAGGCACATGAGCAATGGAGATCTTCAGAAACGGCTAAAACTCTGGGATAGATTTTTGTACTATTGCAGAGTCTAGATTTTTTGTAATCAATGGCGTGCAGCCCCCTGTCTCCTCTCGCTTTGTCACTGAAACCTAGAGTGAATGTAGGCAAAGGGATGGGGAAGGGTGGCTGTACTGTAGGTAAAACATTAGCTTGCAGGAGAATCTTTTATTCTAATTTTAATAAACATCCCTGGAATGAAAAAAAAATGATAAAAGCTGACATAGGGTAGTGGAATGAGCTCATAATTTGGAATCAGAACACTTCGAGTTTAAATCTTAATATTTCATTAATTAACTATTTTACATTAAACAAGCTTCATTACCTCTATCATAAGGCCAACGGATAGTCTAAGTAGTTTGTTGCCTTGGCATCTATGAACTCCTATGTATTGTCCTGTGAACTTGGTATGATGCTGTAGGATAAGCACTTGACTACAATGTCAGTTTGAACCACAAGGTTGGTGGTTCAAATCCACCAGCTGCTCCTTGGAAAGCCTACACAGGGTCATTATGAATCAGAACCAACTAAGCGGCACTTAACAACAACAATATGCTTTCAACCAGTTTCTGACATGGTCTTTCCTATTTTATCATTCAGGCTCAACTGTGTTCTTTAATCCGCCATTCCAGGCATGTCCCATGTGGTTTCCAGTGATTACAAACCTGTTACTATTTTGTAAGCCAGTATAACATAGTTATATAATGCAGTATCAACAGACCTTGTCTAACTTCAGAGGGGAAAGTGAGACTCAAGATAAACTGAAGACTGATTTCTATGAGGTAGAAACACGACACACCTCCATTTGCCAACCAATTTCACCCTTTCTGCCCCCAGCTTTCCTCCTAATGTTGTTGTTGTTGCTGTTAAGTGCTGTGGAGTTGGTTCCGACCCATAGCAACCCTGTGTAGGGTTTCTGAGGAGCAGCTGGTGAGCATGAATGGCTGACTTCGTGGTTCAAACCAACTTTGCAGTCCACATGAGCCCACAGTGCCACACCAGGACTCCTTCCTCTCCATACCACTTCCTGTTTCTCTGGTGGGTTTAATGATTTGTTGCAATGGTCACATACAATTTACACTCCATACTCACAATTATATGGTTTATTAGAGAAGTAACAGGCTACAATTCAGTATCCGAATCAACTTGGAAACTAACAGGGTAAAGGACACAGTTCAATCAGAACAGCTTCCAAGTAGAACACGCTACTACTCCTCGACCATATTCACCGGCAGGCATCATTCTCCAGCTCTGCAGAAGCCCTGCTGATGACTGAGTTCTGCTGCTGGTCTCTGCTCATGCCAGTATTAGAACTCTTTTGGCTCTGCCATCAAGTGCCTGGAGACACCCCTTTCTACCAGCCTGAGAAAGGAGTCTCACTTTCTCATTCTATACCTGACAGCATGTTCTCTCAGTCCACAGGTCGGGATGTCACCATGGCTGTCTCAGTCCACTACCCTAATGCTGTGGTACCATCTCATGTCACTGTGTTACTGCTCTCTCTGACTCCTAGGTCTAGGAGGTTCCCAGGGCAGGGACACCACATCCAAAGGACACACTCTCCTCCTACGTCTTGATGAGAGTGAGGTCCCCCTCAGCCTCAGTATATGAACATTTTTAAACCTAGCAAGATGGCAAAATTGCCCAATACCCTCAGTAGGCTACAGCCACCTATTTTGCATAGTAATTGATCAATCTTTGCAGGAGTTTTACACATCTTATTTGTATAGAAGACTAACCAATCCTTTTGCATGATTGAGTCAAAAGTCATCCTAGCAGAACTGCAAATCCAGGTCCAGAAAGGTCATAAATACAGAGAGACCGATTACCCTGCACCCAACCTCTTAATGGTTGTAGTTACTTCTTGCCCTTCCTGGCAATGTGCCATAGTGTGTTGTTGTTGTTGTTGTTAACTGCCATTGAGTTGGTTCCAACTCATAGTGACCCTATATATGGTTTCCAAGGAGCGGCTTGTGAGTTTGAACCACTGAACTTGAGGTTCAAACCAAGCTTTCATGGCTTTATCCCACAGTGCTACACCATGTCATTTCACATAATAAAAATCTCTGCCATTTCCTTCACTAATGCACCTGAAACTTTCAAACTGACCAACACATCACAATTTCCAATAAGTTCTACAAGCTAGCACTGACCAATAAAGCCTACCACTACAACGTGTTGCATTGTCCCCAGGTCCAAGCCTTTTGAGGTCCTACGCTCATGCTTACTGTGGTTCTATCTCTTGGGCCTATGATTACTAAATTCTATTTGCTTTCAGAAATTCCTATGGGAGTCTCACATTCTCGTTCTACACCTGCAAACCACTTAAGACATCCACAAGCCTCTTTGAGTCAAAGCTAATACACTCTGTGAGACTGATTAAAAACCAAAACCCACAGCCACTGAGCCAATTACAATTTAAAGTCATCCTCAACCTTTTATAGGGACTAGAACTGCACCCTAGGGTACTGAGGCTGAGGCTCTATGGAAGCACACAGCCTTGTCTTTCTTCCACAGATCCATGGCTGGTGGGTTCTAGCAGCTGACCTTTCAGTTCACAGTCTAGTGTTGAACCCACCTTGCAACTAGGATCATCTATGAAACTGTGATAATATTTCTTCTCATTGAATTATACTGAGGTTTAAATTAGACAACATAAATAAAATGCTTGGCCCATAGTACCTTAAAAAATATACATTTGTCCCCTTCTTCTAAAAGTGCTCAATTCCCCTAAACTCTCACTCAGTGAAATTTATGGGGGCAAGGGATTGGGGCCTTGGGAATATTTAGAGTAGGGATAAAAAGTAGGCAGAATCACAGTCCCTAAAGAAATTACCACAGGCCCGGTTCTCTAAAATGCCCTCTCCAACCCATTTTATGTTTAACAAGATTGTGAATAAACAGAAAAGACCCAACCAGGTCTGTATATTACAGCTTGGTGGTGGTGGTTATGTGCCGTGGAGTCCGTTCCGACTCATATTGACCCTGTACAGGGTTTCCGAGGCTGTAAATCTTTACAGGAGCAGAAAGCCTCATCTTTATCCCGCAGAACAGCTGGTAGCTTCGAACTGCTGACCTTGCGGTTCATAGCCCGATTCGTAACCACTACACTACCAGAGCTCCTTATGTTACAGCTTAGCACACAAAAATACTACGTAAAAGAAAATGAAAAAGAGAAAGAGGAATCGGAGAAAAACAACTAAATCAGTGAAGGAATATTAATGACACGTGGATAATCAGATTCTTCACTGGAGAGCTAGAAATATCATTAAAGAACAGACATTTCCAGTATTCCAAATCCTGCTGCACTGGAATGTCTCAACATGGTGTGTGCATCTACTGTGTGTGTGTGTGTGTGTGTGTGTGTGTGTGTGTGTGTACTCCTTTTGAACATCCTGTATATCCGTATGGTTTGCCTGTATTGGCTTAAGTGTACTTTAGAATTTCCACTTATTCTTTCATATTGTCAGGAATGGATTAGCAAACACCTAGCTAGAAGGCTGTCTGATGAGAACCCAATTCTCTAGGTATCTATATTTCTGGGGCCTGGAGTTGGTACCACCCATTTAGGCTATCTGCCTTTAGACATCCATTTGAACCCTAAGCCTTTAAGAAACGGTTTTCCTAAAGTCACCTTTAAGCTAAACAAATAGGCTAGTAAGCAGGCTAGATCATTTTGCCTTAGGCACTGGGCACTTTTGGAGAATTGTGACATGCTTCAGGAGACAACCCTGTCCAAAGTCTTTCCTACTGAGTTGATTCCAAACAATCCTACCCAGAACTATCTACATAACTGGCTTTCACTATCCACCCCCCAATACCTTCATGTTGACATTACTAGATTCAAAACTCATATATATTCACAACAGGTATACTCAGTTATAGTAATTTTTGGTATTTCTCTGTGCACTTAGATTTTTTGACGCTTACAAATAAAAGGGGGGGGATAGGGTGGCATGGTATGAAACTTTGATTTCTGAGTATCTGTTTAAATGTCATGTATGTGACATCTGACTTCTTCTGGCTTCCTAAGGGGGAAAAAAAAATCAAGCTCAAAACCAACCAAGACCAGTTGCTATGAGGCAGAGGTCAGACATGTCTCTACCCTTCAGCCTGGTTGATCCTGTTCTGATACCAACCATCCTCCTCAGGACACCCTGCTTCTCTGCTGGGTGTGACAATCTGTTGCAATGACAACACAGAATTCTCAGATCCTATTCACGATGATTGAGTTTATTAGGAGAGTTAACAGGGTGCAATTCAGAAAAGCAAAACTTCTCCTGTCAGGAGCACTTCTTCTAAGCAGCACTTTCTGGTCCTCTACCTCTTAGCCATGCACCCCTGACTCTCTGCCATGCTCAGGTAAATGCTCCTTTAGCTCTGCCGATAAATGTCCAAAGGGCACCTAATTCCACGATCCAGCCTCCTGCACAAGTCACTCAGCTCTACTTATCCACTGAGCCACAAAACCCATTGCTCTCTGTCTATATTCTTCTG
>NW_006408547.1:5519922-5520851 GCF_000296735.1 Chrysochloris asiatica | reverse complement strand
GGACTGGACCCCAACAGGCTTAACCCCCAGACTTTCTTCATACTGCATGATATTAACAGTGATGGCGTCCTGGATGAACAGGAGCTGGAGGCCCGCTTCACCAAGGAGCTAGAGAAGGTGAATGACCCAAAGAATGAGAAAAGTGACTTGCGGGAGATAGAAGAGGAGAAGCTGCACATGCGGGAGCATGTGATGAAGAATGTGGACACCAACCAGGACCGCTTCATGACCCTAAAAGAGCTCCTTGCATCCACACAGAGGAAGGAATTTGGAGACACCGGAGAAGGCTGCAAGACAGTAGAGATGCAGCCTGCCTACACAGAGGTGGAGCTGAGGCGTTTTGATGCGGAACTGGCCGTCCGGGAGGCAGAGATAAATGCCAAGGCCCAGCACCTCAGCCAGGGGACAGAGGCTCTGGGTCTTTCCCAGGACCACCTAGAGGCCCACAAGAGAGAGCTGCAGCAGGCAATTCTGTACATGGAGCAGAGGAAGCAGCAGCAGCAGCAAGCTGTCAATGCCCCTGCCCCCGGCCCTGAGGGGCAACTCAATTTCCACCCTGAAACAGACAGCGTGCCTGTCACAGCTCCAGCGGATGACCAACAAGACATGGACACGTCAGAAAAGAAAGTTCCTGGACAGCCACAGCTAGACTCCCAACACCTGTGATCCAGGGGGCCCAGCTGTCCAGATCTCCCCACCTAGGCAGCTGATGGCAAGGGACTACTCTCACAATAAACTTTCTCCGAGACCAGCAAAAGAAAAAAAAGAGAGAGAGCGAGAGAGACATCTTACACACAAAGACAAAATTAGACTAAAAAGTAAAGGATGAAAAAACATACTAAGCTCATTGCAGTAAAAGACTAGCAGGAATGGCAATATTAATCTCTGATAAAAACAGCTTTAAAGCAAAAACCAGCATACGAGACAAG
>NW_006408547.1:5513088-5519822 GCF_000296735.1 Chrysochloris asiatica | reverse complement strand
CCAGTCCTGGTGTGGTGCTGTGGGCTAATACGCTGGACTGCAAAGTCAGTTTGACCCACAAGCTCTTCAGTTCAAGCTCACGAGCTGCTCCGTGGAAACCCTATATAGGGTCACTATGCATCAGTATCAACTTGACAGCACTTCACACCACCACCACCACCACCAGTAATTTGGTGGAAATTACAAAGAATACGGTAAAGGAGCTATATTTCACTGTACTACAATACTAAAAATTAAACAAGCCAATTAAATGGATAGTCTTCTCTGCTTTCTAACCATAGAGGGAAAGAGAACACAGACTATTGAAAAAGAGTAAAAGTGATGGGGGAAAAAAAGACAAAAGGCAAATTTTACAGTTGAGATGAGAGTCAAACAAGAACACATCTGCAAGGCAGGTTCTGTCAAACCTGCAGCATAAAGTGGCTAACAGCTGACCTGAATGACCATTCATAATCTATGGGTTCAATAGCATCCATTATTCATTATCTATGAAAAAAAACAAAGAGTGAGAGAGTAGCTGCCTCTGACAGAAAGGGAACCCCTGGTGTGGCACTGTAGGATTATCACTGGACTGATTTTGAGGTTGGCAGTTCAAACTCACCAGTTGCTCCTCAGAAACCCTATAGAGGGTCACTATGAATCAGAACTGACTTGATGGCACTTAACAAAAGTTATAGAAAGGAGCCATGGTATGGCACTGTAGCATAAGTACTGGACTGCTAACTACAAGGTCAACTGTTCAAACTCATCAAACACTTTCAGAAACCCTATACAGGCTCACTGTAAGTTGGAACCAATTCACAGCACACACAACCACATGATAGATTCAAATTAGATTTCACCTTTGCCTCTGGTTCTTGAACGATGCTGTTGTTGATAAGTGCTGTTGAGTCTCTATTTCTACTAATATCAACCCTGTATAGGGTTTCCAATAACTTAAGCAATCAAGGTATCTTTGTGTTTTTTTTTTTTTGAAAACAGATAAACAATGCTTAAATGTCTGCAGATAAGTGGGCGCTATAGCCCATGCCTGACAATTAACCTCATGATGCAATGAGCCATGCATAGCCATTGATTCAGTCAGTCATAGCTGTGTCTCCTAGCCCCAATCAGCATTTGCAATGTTATACAAGACCCTGTAGTGTAGTGGTTATGAATCGGGCTGCGAACCTTAAGGTCAGTGGTTCGAAACTACCAGCGGCTCCGCGGGAGAAAGATGAGGCTTTCTATGCCTGTAAAGATTTACACCCTCGGAAACCCTGTACAGGGTCGCTATAGGTCGTAACTGACTCAACGGCACTTAACAACAACGACAACAACAAAAGACCCTGAATATGAAAGTAGTCATGCTTCCTGCACTGGGGAGAGAATAGAGCATCCCTGGGGATAATGGCAATCTCATGTCCAGGTCCCTGGCTGAGTGAGACCTGTCTGTCTCTTTCTTTGTATCTTTTCTGGTTACAATACATGGATGGTATGTCACTAGAGATGATCCCCATCAGGCATAGGTTATGTGAGGAGCAAGGAAAACATGTGTTCAGGGTATCAACAAAATAGGGGTATCAGTAGGCCTAGACAAAGACCTATAGATGCCAAGCAGACAGGACACAAGGAAACACGAGCACTGCAGTGGAAGGCAACTGCAGGAGACTAAAGAAAACTGGTAACAGCTCTAGTGTGTGAGAATGCACTGGCCAGAAATAAAGTTCATGTATGATCACAATGGCACACACATGCAAGGTTGTTTAAACTACGAGCCCCCTACTACTTCAATACCTCAGTTGGCATCTGTCTCCTACAGTCCCCTCCAATGTGAAAGAAACTATTTATCTTGGCAGGTATCTTGTTGTTGTTGTTAAGTACACTGGAGTTGGTTCCGACTCATAGTGACCCTGGTACAGGGTTTCCGAGGCTGTAAATCTTTACGGGAACATAACGCCTCATCTTTCTCCCACGGAAACGCTGGCAGTTTCGAACTCCTGACCTTGAGGTTGGCAGCCCGACTCGTAACCACTACGCTACCAGAGCTCCTTAGGAGTATGCAATTTCCTTTTAATAAACAAGATGTGAGAGTGGACTGTGGAGTCTAAATCTTGCTATATTCACCCCATATGCAACTGGATACAGCATGAACAGTTACAGATGGTTTATATTAATAAGTAACAAGTCTGATCTATTGTGAAAGAGCCAGTCTTACACATCCACATCTGCTATTTCAGCATCTCCAGCCAGGAGGGTCTGCAATGCTCTTTGACCCATGATGCAAGGATATGTTCTTGCATACATCCCAGTAAACAATCAACAGGAAAACCAGTCCCAGGGGACACATTCAACAAGGGCAGAACTCAAATAAGTAGACCATTGCAATGAATTCAATCAAGTTACTTTTTAACTGTATCGCAATTACATACAGCGTATGTCCAAAACTTATAAACCATATTTACAACTTTAACTTTAAAATATGTTGGGCACACATACAGATTAAATATATCACACATTTAATAAAATATTGATAGGGTATCAATATATTGATATAACAAATATCTGAAAATACTGGAAATATTAATATTTATCTAATACAAAAAGTTTTAATTTACTTGTCGAGTTTCATCATTTTATTGCCTGTTCCATGGAGCACAGTACTCTATAATACTCTATGTTGTTGTTGTTATGTGCCGTGGAGTTGGTTCCAACTCATAGTGACCCTGTACAGGGTTTCTGAGGCTGGAAATCTTTACGGGAACAGACAGCCTCATCTTTCTCCCGCGGAACAGCTGGTAGTTTCAAACTACTGACCTTGCGGCTCGCATCCCGATTCGTAACCACTACCCTACCAGAGCTCCTTATATGCTAATAGATGAGGTATTAGGTAAATTGCTGTTGTTTAGAGCTGTCAAGTTGGGTCTGACTCATAATGACAGGTTTCTGAGACTTTTATCTTTGTGGAAGCAGAAAGCCTCCACTTTTTCCTGTAGAGTGGTTGGTGGGCTCAAACTACTGACCTTGTGTTCTTAGTTCAGTGCTTATTATTGGAGCCACCATGCTCCCCTTAGGTACATTAAGAGGATACAAAAGTCAGTATTTATTTATCATGTAAAATATTCTTCTGTTTTTCAACAATGAGTGTGTTTCTAAATTTTCCCACAAAACAACAGAGTGTTAATTAGACCATTACAGTTATATCAGAATATTTATGTATCTCTATGCAAGGAAACAACAAACCCTCAAGGCAATAAATGAAATGAATACTTAGATAATAAAAACTATATAAATTTACTATTTTCCATTTTCCTTCAAACCGATGTTCTTTTAAGAAAATGGTTGGTGTTGTTATGATTTACAAAACAAATTTGTTCATTAAGAAATGGTGTTACTGTTACATCAATAATGTATGTATCTCTGAATGTGGGAGCTGAATAAGTCCACAAAGAAATAAAATGCACATTTTATCAATTTTGCATATGATAACAATAACATTCTTTTTTTTCATTTACGACCAACCAGGTATAATCTCACATTTCTCTGTCAATGACCACATAAGATGTGTCAGTAGCACGATACTCATTAGATTCATGATGTATCTGTTCCTGAGTAAAGCACCTAAAACGTATCCTCAGATTAAGCATACCCTCTTGTTTCTACCATGCCCTTTGTGATCGCTCTCAACCCCAACAAGCATCCGCAGTCATTCTGTAAACTGAGATGATGTAAGATTAAGGAAGGAAGGTTAATATACACATTTAAAAATATTGTTTTAATATGCAGAACACTCAGGAAGCTCTATGAAAGGTCCTCCAACAAACATATGAAAACAAATAAAATTAGTCTTCTCACTGCCTATTTCGGTTGACCAGCCATTACTTGGAAACTCTATTCAGGGTTACTATGAGTCAGAATCGTCTCAGCAGCACTTAACAACAACATCTCAGATCTGAAGAACAAATTTACTTGTTTCATATCTATTGCTTTTATCCTTACTAATTTTTCAAATATAATTTTTGTATTAATACCCAAATTTGAATTTTAATTATATTTTATAAATTTTACTTGATTCATAAATTGTATTTATTTTCAATCATTCAAATTTTACTGTCACAGTAGAATCCAATTTTAAGTGATATAATTTTAAATCCAAGTAAAATGAAATAGCAAAGACAAAAAGCTCACAGATCAAAAGAAGGAAATTTATGAATTCCTAAAGACAAATGCATAGTCCAGATGAGGCATCATAGGATATACACTGGACCACAAGGTCAGTTTAAACCATTAAGTCATTGGTTCAAACTCACCAGCTGCTCCTCAGAAACCCCATACTGGGTCACTATGAGTTCACACCAACTCGATGCACCTAACAACAACAACAACAAAGACAAATGTAAAATTAACTTCCTTTTTAAAATGTAATGGATGAGAAGAGACATCTGTTGAATGCTTGAGTTTAATGGGTAGAAACTGTTGTACTAGTACTGCTAGTGTTAAAGAACTAATAGTAATATGAATTTAACAGAATTTGTACCAAATTCTGCATCCGTTTGCTGCTATAGTTAAAGCAAATTAATAATGGTGTAGAAACTGGAACAATTTTAGAATCTTAAATTGTTGCATCAGCAGACACTATAAATAACAGAAATACACATTCTGCTTGTAGAATAAATATTCTAAGGATATAAATTATTAGATTGAAAGAAATCAATTGATTATCAGTACCACAATGCACCATCTAAATACTCATGTCAAAAACTTCTGGGTGGTAAACAAATAAGATTCTGTAGCCAGACTATATTTCTAGGGTATAAAATTAATGATGAAAATTATAAGAGGAAGTTAGCTCTGAACATTGTTTTTTTAGTAAACTATTCTACCCTAAATCATTTAATTATTAATATGTTATTGATGGATTTAGCAATGGGCGTGACATTAATATGATATATAAACACGAAAATAATTCAATTCACAGAGCGTGTATGTTGCCATATTTAAACTCAAAATGTGGTTTTGCCTTAAACCATAAACACAAATTAATGAAGAATGTCTGCTTTGGAAAACTGTTTTGTAATTGGTTTTGCTATCATTTTAACAATTGCTGAATTCAGACTGTTTTGTGAAGAAGAAATAAAGTAATTGGGCATGCACAAAATGTAAACTTTTTATGTTTACTTGAATTTCTTTCTCAGTGATTCAATTTATCAGGTCACATCTCAAAACATGGTAACATAGGAAAGGGCAACCCATCGTGTATGACTAAAACAATGTGAAAAGAGTTAATAAACTTAATAAGTGATAACAGTCAGTCAACTCAATATTTCAGTTTATCTTTAAAGTCCACTCCTGATTTCAGTTGTACAGACAAGCAAAGTACTGGTTTGAGCTATATATCTCCAACAGATGGCAAATCTGCTAAGCAGTTTATCACATTTACTAGCATAAAAAGTCATTCCAGTGAAGAAATTGCAATTCAAGTGCGTCATTATTTTTCTGAAGTTTGAAATTTTGATTTTTATAAGGGCAGAGATCAATGCTAGAATAATACTGCCAATATGTCAGGGTGTTAGAAAAAGAATATGCCTTTTTCATACTATGTGTTTCTTTCTGTGGTTGCTCTGAACCCCATCAAGGATCTTCAAGGGTCTAATAAACTGAGAAGATGCAATATTAAAGGAAGGAAGATGAATAGGTAAGCTGTAAAGCATTAGAGCGATTGCAAATACTCTATACATTTTTTTGTTGTTGTTGCAGTTCACTATTACAAAACAGAAAGAAACAAGTAAAGGACTGAACTTTCCCAGAAGTATCTGGTTCCAGAGATCAATTCTGTGGAACCAGATACTAAACCATCACCGATACTCTTAAATCTTGCATGAAAAGAAGGGTGAAAATATATGACACTTTTTTCAGAGTATGCATCAATGAAAGCAAAATTGGTGATAGTCAAGTTTTTTGGTTGTAGGCAAGCGACAAAATTTTATAATGTGGAAAAATTAAGTTAACTAACTCATTCTCTTTGTTGTAGAATATGTGGAACAGTGTTTTTGTGGCAAAATGTGGTGAATAGTAAAAGTCCTAGCACACAGCATCCACTAAAAATTTTATAATCCAATTCATACCGTTCAGCTAAAACGGCGTACACCATGTTCACATTCAGTCTCTAATGTTATAGTTACTGTATAATGGTTAGGGTTTGTAGTAGTACATGACAGGAAGCAGCCAGAAATTCAGGTTAGATTCAGAAGACGATGTGGAACAAAAGATATCATTACTGACATCACACAGAGTTTGTCTTAAAGAAAGATGTTTACTTGTGCTTTATTGACTATGCAAAGTTATTGAACTGCGTCTATCATAAAACAAAACAAAACAAAACAAAACAAAAAAAACTTATGGGTAGCATTATAAAGAATGGGAATTTCAGAACACTTAATTTTGCTCATCAAAAACCTGTACATAGACCAAGATCCAGTTGTTAGAACAGAACAAGGGGATACTAAATGGTTTAAAAATCAGGAAAGTTGTGTGTCAGGGTTGTATCCTTTCACCATATTTATTCAGTCTGTATGCTGAACAAATAATCTAAGAAGACGGGTTATATGAAGAATGTGGCATCAGGATTGGAGGAAGACTCATTAACAACCTGTGATATGCAGATAATACAACCTTGCCTGCTAGAAGCAAAAAGATCACAAAACATGGCATAAAGAAAAACCTGAGACTGAGTACTGAATAAAAATAAACAAATA
>NW_006408547.1:5503504-5505434 GCF_000296735.1 Chrysochloris asiatica | reverse complement strand
CGGAAAAACTCCCAACCAAATAAAGTCCGCACCCAGATGGCTTTACTGGTTAATTTTACCAAACATTCAGAGAAGAGCTTACACCAATTCTACTAAAATTATTCCAGAATTTAGAAAGGATGGAAGACTTCCTATTACATTTTATAAAGCAAACATAATCCTCATACCAAAACCAGGCAAAGACATTAATGAAAAAGAAAATCATCAACCAATATCCCTCATTAACATAGGTGTAAAAATTCTCAACAAAATCCTAGCCAACAGAATTAAACAACATATCCAGAAAATAACACATCATGATCAAGCAGGATTCATAACAGGCATGTAAGGATGGTTCAGTATTAGAAAACTAATCAATGTAATTCATCATATAAATAAAAAAAGGAAAATAATCATATGATTATATCTATTGATACAGAAAAGGCATTTGACAATATACAACACCTATTCTAGATATAAACAGTCAACAAAGTAGGAAGTGAAGGAAAATTCCTCAACATAATTAAAAGCATACATACAACATAATTAAGAGCATACATGGAAAGTTCTGGTTGGCATTGTGGGCTAATGCACTTGACAAAAAGAGTCTATTTGAACCACAAGGTTGGCAGTTCAAGCTCACCAGCTGCTCCTCAGAACCCCTGTACAGGATCACTACAGATTGGAACCAACTCAACAGCACTTAACAACAACAGCAACATACAAGACAAACAACCAACATCATCCTCAATGCAGAGAAACTCTAAGTATTCCATTTGTGAACAGCAACCAGACAAGCATGCCCTTTATCAATACTTCTATTCAACATTGTGTTGGAAGTCTTAGCTAGCGATATAAGGCAAGAAAGGGAAGTTAAAGGCATCCAAAACGACAATGAAGAAGTAAAACTCTATTTGCAGATTATGTGATTTTATAAATAGAAAATCCCAAAAAAATCGGCAAAAAAATTATGGGAAGTCATTGGAACATTCAGCAAAGAGACAGGGTACATGATAAATATACAAAAGTCATTTGGATCTGTCTATGCTAATAAAGCCAACTCTGAAAATGAAATTAGGGAAACAATAACATTTACAATAGCCACCCAAAGGATGCACTATTTAAGAATAAATCTAACCAGACAAACAAATGACTTACACAAAGAAAACTACAAAACACTACTACAATTAGAAACCAAAAGAGATTTTCAAAAAATGGAAGAATATACTATGCTCATGGATAGGAAGACTTTACACTGTGAAAATGTCAATACTACCCAAAGCAATCTACAGATATAATGCAATCCCAATCCAGATTCTAAGAACATTCTTTTAAAGAGATAAAAAACTATCATGTACTTTTTATGTAAGACAAAGAGGCTTCAGATAAGCAAAGCATTGCTTAAGAAGAACAAAGTTGGAGGCCTTTCACTCCCTGGTTTAAAAATTTACTATACTGCCACAGTGGTTAAAACAGCCTCGTATTGGTAAAATGAGAGATACATTTATCAGTGAAACAGAATAGGGAACTCAGAAGTCCATCCACATACAGTCAACTTACCTTTCTTTGACAAAGGGCCAAAATACATTAAATGGGGAAGTGGCAAAAATGGTGCTTGCAACAAATGGTGCTGGCAAAACTGGAATCAATTTGGAAAAGAATGAAACAAGACCCGTATCTCTTGTCTTACACAAAACCTAATGCAACATGGATTAAAGACCTAAATGTAAATACCAGAACTATAAAGATCATGAATGAAAAATTAGGGACAAACTTAAGAACTCTAATACATGGCATACATAGACTATACAACATTGCAAAAATGTACGAACAATAGAAGATAAACTAGATGATTGGGATTTACTAAAAATACGAAATTTATATGCATCAAAAGATTTCACCAGAAGAGTGAAAAGGTAACCCATATATTGTTGTTGTTGTTGTTAAGTGT
>NW_006408547.1:5500907-5503404 GCF_000296735.1 Chrysochloris asiatica | reverse complement strand
GCTAAAAAAATTAAAGCAAGCTAAAAGATTAGTGTTTCAAAGGGGAGACTAAAAAGTTATTATACTGCTATTAATTATTACAGAAATTTAGATTACATTCTGTTTTTTAAAAACTTAAAAGGTAATCACCAGTGGAATTAAAAACAGAATGCACACCTGTTTTTAAAATCACTACAGAAAAAGAAAAGGTTCAAGCCTCTACAAAAATAAAAATAGCTAATGATTATTTAACACTCACTCTCTTCCAGGTGTAAAATATGTTTGATTTATTTCTTCCTTCATTCCCTTCTTTTTTCTCTTTCATTTATTTTTTACAACCATTCTATGAATTAGATACCACTATTATTACTATTTTTAAAGAAAAAGTAATTATAGATCAGAAACATTAATTTATTTAAAAACATATTCTACTATAAGTAAGAACTGAGTATTTAACTCAGAAAGTTAGACTTTAGGATTTAAGGGCTTATCTGAATTAGATACCACTATTATTACTATTTTTAAAGAAAAAGTAATTATAGATCAGAAACAGTAATTTATTTAAAAACATATTCTACTATAAGTAAGAACTGAGTATTTAACTCAGAAAGTTAGACTTTAGGATTTATGGGCTCATCTGAATGAAAATATTGTCTCCTCAAAATGTTTATCATATGACAGGAACTGTAACATTTTATCTGTTTTCAACAGCTCTATAGGACAGGTGGTGTTGTTGGTTGTTAAGTGCTATTGCATTGGTCCCAACTCATAGCGACCCTGTACAAGGTTTCCAAGGAGCAGCTGCTGAGTTTGAACTGCTGCCCTTGTGGTTCAAACCAACCTTGTGATCCAGTGCTCACCCTACAGTGCCACACCAGATACGTAGAAACATAAAAAGAAAAAGAAGAAAAGAAGAGTTGGCAAACAATCAGTTATACTAAAACAAAAACAAAAACAACAACAACAAAAAAACTCATAGTGACCCTATAGAACACAGTAGAACTGTCTCATACTGTTTCCAAGGCTATAAATCTTAATGGGTGCTTAGTACCACATCTTTCTCCATGGAGCAGATGTTGGCTTTGAAGTGATTGCCTTCTTGTTAACAGACAAGTGCTTTAACAATGGAACCACCAGGGTTCCTCAAATATCCCATACTGAAGTACAAAGGTTTTTAAGTGAGTTTGGCTTTGTTGTTGTTCAGAATATACCTAGCAAAAATAATACACTAAATCAACAGTTGTACATTGATTGCATTCTTTGAGTTGTACTATTATTCTTACCCTGATTTTTTTCTGAGCTGTTTTCTCCTTAACATTAGTTCACTTATCCCCAAGGTTCCTATTTAATCTTTTCCATTGTTGTAGTCACTTTGATCCCATAGAGATAGCTCTTAAAAGAACATAATGCTTAAGGTAGACTTTATTTTTTAACCCGTTAAGTTAAATTTGTGTTTGGTTTTAAGAAGACCTGACAATATTTTTGGTTTAAGGTTTAAACATCATCTCAGAAAATAGTTTCAGCAGTTCATTCAACCTTCATGGCTCAAGGATGCACTACATCTGAATCTGAAATTCTGTTCTTAATTTTTCCCCTGTTCATAAGGATTCTTCTCTAGAATATGTATTGAAACTGCTCAGTGAAGCTAGCCAGGCCCCTTCTAGTTATTCTGGTCTCATGATCAAGTAGGAAGTTGCTCATGAGGCTCTTAGCCACACATTCTATACCCTCCTCCTATTCTTGACTTTCCTTCTTCTTCTGTTGCTTTAGATGGACAGAGATCAATTTTTATGTTTTGGGTAGCCACTTCCAAGATTTCAAACCCCAGGCACTAAATAACAAACTAGGTGGCAGAACAGAAGCACTGAAAATATTAACAGGGGAACAGAAACAGAAGCAAGATAAGAGGTGTTCTTTGATTTTGGGTGGGCAATGTGTCCCATAGCAACCAATTTGAAAAGGAGTGAGTGATAAAAGAGAAGAGACCACTCCCATTCCAGAAACCTGCTAGTTATTTGCAGAGACATAAGACATTTTTAGTCTTGTTCTTTGGGCTTCCTTCTATCTTGTAGGAGCTCTTTCTCTCTTTGCCTCACCCAAAAGGAGATAGCAACTGTAGCCATACAGACAAGCTGCAATTGCACCCTCTAAAACACTCCAGCAATTGGGCAATAGCCGATACTAGCTGCTGCACACCAGAGCAGTGTCTACAAACAACACTTGCTAAAAAACACTCTGTATGAGCTGTATGAGCAGTGAAAAGAGAAGCCCATCTCCTGATAAAATGCCTACCAGGAGGCAACTGAAAAATGTTTAAGAATACACCAACATACATTCATCTTATTAAGATAAATGCAACCACGCCATTATGTTTAAAAAGCAGCAGAAATTTTCTGCTCATGTGCAGAAACAAGACAGAGAAGCTCAACCAACTGAACAAGAGGAAGAGCTAGAAGGTGCTTTGGAGGGAGAAGAGACTTTAGAATTACCTAAAAATAATTCTTTGCTATTCATAGAG
>NW_006408547.1:5489595-5493502 GCF_000296735.1 Chrysochloris asiatica | reverse complement strand
TGTTGTTGTTAAGTGCTGTCGAGTTGGTTCTGACCCATAGTGACCCTGTATAGCGTTTTGAAGGAGCAGCTGCTGAACTTGAACCACCAACCTTGCAGTTCAAAGGGCATTGCAGTCTGGTGAATTAACTCACAGTGCTGCACTATGACTCAGATATGTAAATCAAAACAACAATGAGCTATTGCCTCACTAGCATTTATAGCAAAATTCAAAAAACCAGAGAATAACATATGATGGCGAGTAGGTGGAGAGAGTGGGACACTTCTACATTACTCATGGGATTGTAAAATGGTCCAGTCACTCTGGAAAATGATATGGGGCTTCCTCAGAAAGTTGGACACAAAAATACCTTATGATCCAGAAATTCCTCCCCTTGGTACATATCCACAAGAAATACGCACCAGTGGGGTTGTGTGCTGGCAGATGGGGAGCAGGCTTACAGGGTGTGCCCTTTGGCTCTTTGAATGATTGTATATTCCTTAAAAAAAAAAAAAAACTGAAAAAAAACAACAACAAAGGGAATAGAAGTAAATACTGCTGAATACTGTTGAATGATGAAGCATGCAGGGGATTGTAACCATTGCAATGAAACGAATACGATAGGATGAGTGTAAAACTGATGTCCCCCCATGTAAACTAGCACTTACTTCACAATAAAAACTTAAAAAAAAAAAAAATAGTAAGTCCTGATTTAAAACACACACACACACACACACACACACACACAAACTATGGATGACAACAGAATAGTGCTCCATATATTGCTGAAAGATAAGCCACCTGTGTTGGCAGACATTCAGAACATATGGTGGCCACAACAAAGGATTCAAGAAGATCAAGAGTTGTGGAGATGGTAAAAGACTCTATAAAATATCGTTCCGTCAAACAAGTAATCACTATGAGTCAGTCGACTTGCTGGCAACTTAACAATAACAGCAACAACAACATTCAGTGAGTACTTGACATGAAGCCAGACATAGTAACAACATCTGAATATTTTGTAAAATCTCTAAGGAGAAAATGTTTCCAGCCTTCGGAACAGAGCAGCCTGGGTCTACTACTTTTTTTTTTCCATTGACCTCTGACACTTTCAATTCAGAAAGCTCACAGAAAATGCATGCTGGGTCAACTTTCTCCATGAAAACAAAGTTTGTCATAAAATTGAAAAAAAAGTTTTCCTAAATCCCCCCAAATTTGAAACTATTCTACCAAGACTAAAAGGATACATTCTGAACACATTGTGACTGCATTAAAGCAAAATAAAGTAAGTACATGCCAGAACACGAGTAGGGGAAAAAAGGCAGACTCTGGCTGGTAGAGGAGAAAGCAAGCCTTGGAGCCATCAAGACAAGAGAAGTCAACCTCTTCTAAGGGTAATCCCCCTTCTAAGACTGAAACTCAAAGGGAACATTAGAGCAGTCTAGCATGCTTGCTGCTGACCACCCTGGTCTACCTGGGAGTAGGAGAAAGGGAAATGCAACAATGAATACATGGGTTGTTTGGCAATGTTCCACAGACAAGTATTTACTTGAGATGAGAAAAAGAAGAGGAAGGACTGGCTGGTCTAAAGTTTAGGGAGGCATGTGAACCCCAAGCACAGGGACACTGATATACTGGAGGCTAGAAATGAAAGTGAAGTGGCCAGCTGGTCTAAAGTGGGGGAAGGTGTGCAAGAACTCCCAAACTTGTAGATAGTACTCATCTGACATAACTTGGATGGCTAGCTGACCAGAACACAATCAGATGAAGATAAAGAAGTTCAATACAGAGAACTAGCATAAATTGCTACAGTCTGATGAACTGAACGTTAGCTTATGCATATGTTGTTGTTGTTGTTTTTATGTGCCATCGAGTGGGTCCCGACCCATAGCGACCCTGTACAGGGTTTCCGAGGCTGTAAATCTTTATGGGAGCAGAAAGCCTCATCTTTCTCCCACAGAGCAGCTGGTAGTTTCGAACTGATGACCGTGAGATTGGCAGCCTGATTTGTAACCACTATGCTACCAGAGCTCCTTATGCATATAGTGGCTCAAAATTCCAACTGAAAGGGAAGAGCTTTCCATATTAAGGATCAGGCTTGTCTCCTCATTACATTGGTCTGATAGGAATGGGCCACTTAGATTTTGGCTATGAAAAATGGGGGCCTGTAAAGACATGAAGTGGCTAGTTTACATGCTTTCATGAGTGTGCTTAGTTTCAGCATGAGGGAGGTAAGCTAGAATTCCCACTGAATAGTTTTCTTCTTTTCCAGATGGTTCTGGTGAAAAGGGATAGAGGAAGATGGGAATTTTGTGGTTCAGTTGTGTGTATTCATTATCAGGACTAATTGTGATGGTACAACTGTAAATGTGGAAGATGAATAACTAAACAAAGGGAGCAGTTAATCTTCCATTTCAGGAACAGAGGATCCTAGGACCAGCAAGAGGGAAAATCGTGAGTGGAACATAGGATCCTCACCAGAAAGTACTGACAACAGAGACAGTGGGAAAGGCAATGACATAGAGAAACAGAGCATCTGCAGACTCTAGGCCCATGGACTGAGAAAGACTGTGTGCTTGTGGGCAGGAGACTGGCTCTAAGAATGTGTGCTATGGACATTTAAATGAATATGTATTTTCTGTTTTGTATGTGTACATCAAAAAATGAGAGAGAGAAAATAGAGGTAGATACTGTTGACTAACGGTACAGGGAAATGATTATAATTATTGCAGTGAAACAAAATATGATTTATTGAATGTGACGATGATGATCTGCCCTATAAACTTTCACTCAATTCACAGTAAAAACTTAAACAAACAAACAAACAAACAAAATTATTAGGCCAATTTCTGGAATGTTGCATGAAAGCATGACCCTAAACCTGCAAACCAAGGAATAAAATCCCACAAAGATTTTGTTGTTGTTGTTGTTGTTTTTAAGTCTTTTGGATTTGAGTGAAAGTTTGCAGAGCAAACTTGTTTCTCCATTCAGCCATTCATACATATTTTGTTTTCTGACATTGACTACAATTACCACAATGCAACAACATTTTTAACTTCCTCCCTGTGTTTACCATTCCCCTTCCTACTTCTTTCGAATCCATTCCTGCTCTCTGTGGTTTATCCCTAGTAAATGCAGCACTCTAGATCTCTCAAGTTTTCAGGCGCCATTGAATTGGCTCATAGCAACCCTGTGCATAACAAAATGAAACACAGCCCAGCCCTGTGCATCCTCAGTGTGTCACAGGGCTGCCACTATGTCACTCCAGCTCAGGGTGCATCTTCTTTTTTCACTGGAAATCCACTCTACCATGCCTTTCTTGGTCACTCCTGACTACATATCCAAAGTACAAAAGATGAAGTCTCCCCATCCTTGCTTCTACATACATTTTTGCTGTACATCTTCCAAGAAAGATTTGTTTATTCTTCTGTCCATCTCTGATACTTTCTGTTTTACTAACACCATAATTCAAATGCATCAGTTTTTCTTTGGTTTTCCTTATTGATTGTCCAACTTTCATATGCATCATGAGACAATTGAGAAAACCATGGCTTGGGTCAGATGCAACTTAGTCCTCTTTGCCCATTCTGCTTGTACTTCTACCAACACAGATTTGTTTGTTTTCCTAGCATTCCACAGTATATTCTGTATTCTTCACCAACACCATAATTCAAAGGAATCAGCTCTTTCATGGTCTTTCATATGCACTGTTCAGTTTTTGCATGCATATGTGATGACAGGAAATACCAGGGTTTGACTCTGGTGCACCTTTGTCCTCAAAGTGAAATATTTGCAATTTAACATATTAAAGAAGTTTTTGCTGCTGATACACCAAGTTCAACAAATAATCTGAGAAGCTGGGTTATGTGAAGAAAAATGTGGCATCAGGATTGGAGAAAGACTCATTAACAACCTGCGATATGCAGAT
>NW_006408547.1:5484143-5489216 GCF_000296735.1 Chrysochloris asiatica | reverse complement strand
AATATTGAAAGTGCCATGGGCTGCCAAAAGAACCAACAACTCTGTGTTGGAAGAATTTCAGCCAGAGTGCTCCTTGGAGGCTAGGATGGCCAGACTTCGTCTCTCATATTCGGACATACTGTCAGCAGGGGCCAGTCGCTGGAGAAGTATATCATGTTTGGTAGGGTGGAGGGTCAGAGAAAAAGAGGTAGACCCCCAGCGAGATGGATTGGCAAGGTGGCAGCATCAATAGCGTAGCAATGATAGTGAGGTTGGCCCAGGATTGGGCAGTGTTTTGCTCTGCTGTGCATAAGGTTGCTATGAGTCGGTACCAACTCGATGGCACCTAACAACAACAACAACATGTCATTTGATTTACAGGTGCTGTTTCCATGGGCATTCATTATGATACCAGTGTAAAGGAACCCTTAACATCTTTTCTCCACTTATCATTATGCTGTTTATTGGTCCAGCTGTGAGAACTTTGAGTTTATTTATGTATGTACAGTATCTGCACTGAAGGTTGTAGTCTTTGATCTTCATTATTAAGTGCTTCAAGTCCTCTTTGCTTTCAGCAAACAAGGTTGTGCCATCTGTTTATCAAAAGTTGTTAATGAATCTCCTCCAATCATGATACTGCAGTCTTATAGTCCATCGTCTCAGACTATTTGCTTAGCACATAGATTGACTAAGCACAGTGAAAGCTAAAACCTTGATGGATAGCTTTCTTGATTTTAAACCACACAATATCACCTTGTTTCTTACGGAATACCTTTTATGAGAGAAATATCAACTCAAGAAAAAATATCATCAAAAACAGAAAAGAAAATATTGCAATAGCAACTATAAATACCCAAGACATCCTTGCGTAGTACTGTAGGGTAATCACTGTAGTGCTAAACACAAGGAAAGCAGTTGAAACCCAATAACTGCTCCTCTTAATCCCTATACAGCGTCACTATGAGTTGGAAGCGACTCGATGGCATTTTACAACAGAATACCCAAAAACAAACCCACAACTGTTGAATCAATTCCATCTCATAGTAAAACTGATAGGACAGAGTAAAATAACTGGCACCCAGAGGCTCCAAAGCTGTGAATCCTTACAGAAGCAGATTGCCACATCTTTCACTAGTGAAGATGCTGGTAGATTCCAATAGCCAAACTTTCAGATTGAAGTCAAGTGTTTAAATCACTGTGCCATGAGGGCTTCTAAATACAATTTCCTGTTGAGTTCTGATAGATTTCAAAGAAATAGAAGTTTTCCTAGAATACTATAAATTAAAGTTTATTAAAAGAAAATAAAAAGATCAAAAACCATACCTCAATGTAATGTAAACAAAAATCTTCACCACTGGACCAATAAATAACAACAAAATAAATGGAGAAAAGATTGGAGTTACTGAAAACTTCATTTTGCTTGGATCAACCATCAACACTCACGGAAACAGCAGTAAAGAAATCAAATGATGTATTGCATTAGGCAATTCTGCTGTGTAAGACCTCTTTGAAGAGTTAATTAGCAAAGATGTCAGTTTGAAAACTAAGTTGTGCCTGAGCCAAATCATGGTATTTTCAATAACCTCATATAATGGTACTGAAGGAAGAAGTCAAAATGGCATTAAAGACATTGGTGAAAAACGATGCTCCTGGAATTAATGAAATACAATTGAAATGTTTAAACAAACTGATACAGCACTGGGGACGCTAGAGAAAGATATCAGGCTTGGTAAAGTGGAGGGTTGGATATTAAGAGGAAGACCCCCAATGATATGAATTAACACAGTGGCAGCAGCAATGGACTCAAGCATCCCAATGATAGTGAAGTTGGTGCAGGACAGGCAGTATTTATTTTCTTTGGTTGTGCCTAGGGTCACTATGAGTCAGTACAGACTTGATGGCACCAAACAACAAGTATATTTATAAACAATGAGTGGGAAAAGGACGATTTCCAAATAAGAGGGGGCTTCAAAATGTTGTGGGAAAATTACATTATCTTTTCATTCATTTTTTTCACAGAATTTTTTAAAGTTCCCTCATATGTCTCTTGGTGGATTTACTTCAATATTTAACATATTAAGTCATTCTAATCATTTGCATGCCTTATACTAGCTAGAAAAGAAATAAAGCAGTTTATCATTACACATAAGCTTAAATTATAGAGAGAAATAAAATTAAAACACAAAAAGTATACAGAGAATCTGTTTAGTGTATGTCATGCTAATCTGTGGTCCCCAAACAAATTTTTGAATATGTATGACTCAGAAAAGTGACTCAGTCTATTTAATATTCTATGTCTGGGTAAAACAAAAAGCCCACTGAAGTGTTTTGCTCATTTCAGTAAAATAAAATCAAAGGTGCAATTGATTGGCTTAATTGTCTTCTCTCATCCATCAATCCATCTCTTCTTTATTTGATAGTTTAAAACTGAAATTTCTTCATTTTCATATTAGAACAATATTCTTTAGGAATCTGAAGGGAATAGCTTTAATACATTCTTACTTAGTCCCAGTAAAGTCAAGATTACTTTGGGGAGAATGTTTCTAAGAATAGAAACTCCATTATTTCCATTTCTTGTCGAGATGATCTTTTACTACAGAGACAAATTCCCAATCTAATTAACCATTACTCTGACTTCCAGTACCTAAAAATTACAAGTTTTTCATTTACTATATATTTGTAAAACGTGAGCTGGATATAATTGTCTAGTTCAATGAAATAGTTTGGGCTGTTTTCTATTCTCTACAATACTGTTTACCTCAGTCAGAGGTTTGAGTCAATCAAATTATTGCCAATGATTGTCAAAATAATTTGATTAGTCATTAAAATTTTCAACTCATGGTAAATGCCTTTTCTTGTTTTGTTTTTCCCCCTTTTGCCAAGTACAGTCTTCCAAACAGTAAGCATCAACTTGTCTTGTTCAATATCAGTCAAGAAGTTCTGACGGATCTTTATTCATACCATTGTGTTTTCTCTTTACGTCTTCACGTCAGCATATTCTGAAAACTGTGATCATGCCTTACAATTTCCATATTCCTTTATCCTTGCATGCATGACCCATTCTTCTTATTTATCAATGTTGTTGTTTTTTCTTTTGAAAAAATAAATGCTCTGTTGTTTCAAGCATTTTTTATAAATTGTGGAAAAAATCTACAATATGATAATCCACCTACCATTTTAATGTTAATTGGATTATATTCCATGGTGGCCAGTAGACATAAATTGAAGAACAACTGAGTGGTCTAGAAGGGCCACTTTTTGGTCCACTCCCACTCTGCTAGTGAGGTCATTTCCATTTACCCATTATTTTGCTTGCCATATGATGATAGGATGGCAATGAGTTGTTTTCTTGCCAAAATTGTTTAGATCATACTCTAGTTTGGTTTGACTTGGTAGAATTTCGCAAGACCAATGGCACAGTCATTACAAATACCATTTTTAAACATTTTTAAATAAAAAATGAAAAGTAACCTTGCACATGGACCCTACCAGATGGAATACATGGGAATCAAACTGACTACATCTATGGGAAGAGACACTGGAAAAACTCAATATATGATCAGCTAAAATAAGGCCATGTATAGCCTGTGGAACACAAGATGAACCGCTCACTTGCAAGTTCAGACTGAAGCTGAAGAAAATTGTTTCCGCTAGAACCAAAAGACTGCCTTGAATGTGTCCCACATAAATTTAGAGACCATCTCAAGAACAGATTTGATACATAAGACACTAATAACTGAAGACTGGAAGAAAGCAAAAGGTCATTAAAATGAGAAGAAAGAAAGAAAAGACAGAAAAAAAGGAAGTCAGAAGAGATTTTAAAACTTGCTCTTGAGCATAGAGAAGATAAAACAACTGGAAGAAATAAGGAAAATAAAGAGATGAACAGAAAACTTCAAAGGGCAGCTCAAGAAGACAAAGTCAAGTATTATAATGAAATGTGCAAAGACCTGAAGTTAGAAAACCAAAAAGGAAGGACATGCTCAAGTTGAAAGAACTGAAGAAAGAATTCAAGCATCTATTTGGAATATTGAAGGACTCAGGGGTAAATATGGAATTACACAGAAAGGATCAAAAGACGCTGAAAGGAATACACAGTTATTGTACCAAAAATCAATAGTTGATGTTCAACCATTTTGCTATTGTTGCTATTGTAAAGTGCTGTTGAATCAGCTCTAACTCATAGTGACCCTGTGTAAGGTTTCCGAGGAACAACTGGTGGGTTTGAACAGATGACCTTGTGGTTAGCAGCACAGTGCTTATCTTACAGTTCCACAGGAGAAGTCCTCAATTATTTTAACAGGCAGCATATGATCAAGAACCAATGGCACTGAAGGAATAATTCCAAGCTATACTGAAGGCATTGGTGAAAAGCAAGGTTCTATGAATTAACAGAATTCAAATTGAAATCTTTCAACAAACACATGCAGTACTGGAGACAATCAGCTATGCCAAAAAATTTGAAAGAGAGCTACCTGACTATCCAGTTGGAATAGATCCATATTTGAACCCAGTCCAAAGAAACATGACTCAAAAGTATGTGGAAATCATGAAACAACATCATTAGTAAGACATTCAAGTTAAATTTTGCTAAAGATAATCAGGAAATGATTGTAGCAGCACATCAACAGGGAGCTTCCAGCAATTCAGGAGGATTTAGAAGACATGATGTCAGATGGATCTTGGTGGAAAGCAGAGAATATCAGAAATATTTGTGCTTTATTGAATATACTGTGTGGATAATGATAAAATATGGATAACATTGTGGAGCATGGGTGTTCAAGAACACGTTAATTGTGCTCATGAGGAACCTGTACATAGCCCAAGAGGCAGTCGTTCAAACAGAACAAGGGGATACTGAATGGTTTAAAATCAGAAAAGGTGTGCTCTGGGGTTGCATCCTTTCACCCTACTTACTCAGTCTGTGGGTTATGCATTGACCGCTAACGGCAAAGTCAGCAATTCATATCCATTAGCTGCCCCACAGGAAAAAGATGAGGATTTCTGTTCCCATAAAGATTTACAGCCTTGAAACCCTATGCGGGGTCACTTTATAGCACACAACTACCACCACAATTCAATCTGACTGCTGAG
>NW_006408547.1:5472177-5482648 GCF_000296735.1 Chrysochloris asiatica | reverse complement strand
AAAAAAGAACTACTAAAGGACCTAACAATCCCACTCCTAGGCATATACCCAAAGGGCTCAAGTGTAGAGATGCAAACAGACATACGTGCACCAATGTTCATTGCTGCACTGTTCACAACAGCTAAAAGATGGAAACAATCTTAGTGTTCCTCAGTGGATGAATACGTAAGCACAACGGGATACATAGTCATATATACAAAGGACTACTACTTAGCCAGGAAGGAACAAAGCCCTAATACATACTGCAACATATATGAACTTTAACAACATTTATATAAAATGACAAACCATAAAAATCAAACCCACTGCCAACAAGTCAATTCCCACTTGTAGGGAACCTATAGATCAGAGTAGAACTGCTTCATAGTGTTTCTGAAACGGTAAGTCTATGGGAGCAGACAGACTCGTCTTTCTCTAGTGGATTGAACTATCAACCTTGTGGATAATAATCTAATACTTAGTGTACTGCATCACTAGGAAAACCCTGTACAAGGACAGGAATAGGCAATTATTGTATAGAGACACCAAAATCTATGAGTAATTGCCAGGAAAGGGAGGTTTAGGAAACTGAATTTCTGTTTATGGTGATGGGAAATTTGACATCAGTTAAGCACAATCGTTGCTCAACTGGCTCATGTAATTGACACCACTAAGCTGGACACCTAGAAAACACTGAAATGATATAAGACAAATGCTGGTCTATATAATTTTTTTACAAAAAAATAAAAAGGAGCTATTGAGACTGCTCATGCACAACCAAATACCTAACAGGATTTATTTTTTGGTTCAAATGTTTTGAGTTAAGATTTCAAGGGACATTACAATCAACCAGCCTAATACTGTTTCCTGGTATTTCTGTTCTACCTCCTAATTTGTTGTATTGTGACTGGGGTCTTGAAAACTAGCAAGTGACCAGCAAGTGATCTCAATTCACTAGAATCAATAATGTAAGAAGGAGAATCAAGAATTGCAGGAATTCTTGCCTGCAAGATTGCCACTCAGTATAGTTATTCTTATTATAGAAAGGATGCCCACTCCCATTACTTATTAAGGAGCTCTGGTAGCATAGTGGTTACGAATCGAGCTGCTAACCTCAAGGTCGGCAATTCAAATGTATCAGCTGTTCCATGGGAGAAAGATGAGGCTTTCTGCTCCCGTAAAGATTTACAGACTCGGAAATCCCATACAGGGTTGCTATGAGTCAGAACCGACTCCACAGCACATAAACAACAACAACAACAACAACAACAACAACAACAACAACCTGTCTTTACAAAGAAGATTGTGTTGTTATGATTTTCTTCATCTACTCAGTTCAGTTACAATTAAAACTCGTTTCATTCTTCAGAGTGGTTTTCCTCTTGGTTAAAGTAGAGATTTCCTTCCACAATTTCAGATCAGCCTCTCTGAAGTTTGTGTTGTTAAACACCATCAAGTCAGTTTCAACTCATTGCGAACCAGCATAGGATTTGCAACCAAAACAAAAGGTCAAATCCTTCGCCCCACATTCTGATTACAGTCTATGCGACTTAGCTTCATTTGTCCAGTAGTGAGCAAGGAATCGAAGGTGTTTTGGTAGCAATGGAGTAGCTTACTTGTGAATAACATTCCCTGCCCGCAAACAAACGAAAAACTGTTGCCATAGAATCTATGTGTGCCAGAGAAGAATTGTACTACAGAGGGTTTCAATGACCAGTTGTTTTTTTTTTTAAGTAGATCACCAGCCTTTTCTCTGAAGCATCTCTGTGTGGACTCGAACCTTCAACCTTTTGATTAGCAGTCAACTGTGCTGTCTGCAACAACCAGCAATTCGTACTGCATGGATGTGGATTTTGAAATTCTCCTTTTGTGTGTTGGCCTGCTCTGAACTAGAAGCAAGAAGGCAGCTTTGGGGCTCAGGCTTGATGATGACCTTGTATCAGGGTTCCTGATACCTTGAGTTTACTAGGGGTGGGGCTGGAGGTGAAGGTCATCCTGGCTAGATGGGGAAGAAATGAGATTACTAAAGCACACTCCTGGGTGAAAGTGTATTTGAAAGCAGCTTCTCTGTGCTTGGACTTGGTTATCTTAATAGAACTAACTCTTGGGTTAAGGTGGCCCTTTCTGTTCTTCATTTCTGTGGATGTTGCCATTGTCATTGTTATGTGATGTTGAGTTGAGTCGATTCTGACTCACAGTGATCCTGTATAAGAAGCGGCTGGTGAGTTTGAACCCTGACCTTGCAGTGGTTCAAACTGACCTTGCAGTCCCGTACATTATTCTAGAGCACCACACCATCTGTTGTTGCTGTTAGGTGACATCACGTCAGTATCAACTTAAGAGCGTCCCTATACACAACAGAATGAAACACTGCCTGGTCCTGCGTCAACCTCACAATTATTGCTACATTGGAGCCCACTGCTGCTGTCACTGTGCCAATCCATCTCATTGGAGGTCTTCCTCTTTTTCTCTGACACTCCACTTTACCAAATGTGATATCTTTCTCCAGGGACTCATCCATCCTGATAATATGTACGAAATATGAGAGACGAAGTCTGGCCATCCTGGCTTTCAAGGAGCATTCTGGCTATTGTTGTTAAGCGCTGTCAAGTCGGTTCCAACCCATAGCAACCTGTATAGGGTTCCAAGGAGAGGCTGGTGTGCTTGAACTACCAACCTTGTGGTTCAAACTGACTTTGCCATCCAGCGCATTAACCCACAGTGCCACAAAATAGATTGGTTTGTTCTTTTGACAGTCCATGGTACGTTTAATATTCTCCTCCAACACCATCACTCAAATGCATCAATTCTATGGTCTTCCTTACTTATTGTCCAAATTTTACACACATATGAGGTTATTGAAAACACCATGGCTTGGATCAGGCACACCTTAGACCTCACACTGACATCTTTGCTCTTTAACACTTAAAAGAGGTCTTGTGCAGCAGGTTTGCCTAATGTGATGCATCGTTTGATTTCTTGACTGCTGTTTCCATGAGTGGTGATGGTTGATTCAAGCAAAATGAAGTCTTTGACAACTTCAATCTTTTCTCCATTGGTATGGATGTTGTTTATTGGTCCAGTGGTGAGGATTTTTGTTTTCTTTACAGTGAGGTACAGCCCATACTGAAGGCTGTGGACTTTGATCTTCATGCCACACCCCACAAGCCTGATAATGCTTACAGTGCACTGTTGGCACTTCCAGGCCTAGTCACGGCTTTAGAGGAGATGAACACTTTGGGAAATAATGGCTCTACAGCAAAAACAAACCTGCTCTGCTCTGTTCAGTGGTATCCATTATAAGCAATAGAGGAATAAGATGCAGCTGGAAGGAAGTTTATTTTCTGTATCAGCCAGGTGTTCATGTCTCAATGCCTCTTCATAAACAGGGAAAACACTATTTTCTTATTTTTCTCTCTTCAACTAATCTCACATTCTTCAGGCATTATCTGTAACTGCGGAGAAAGCATCATTTGAACTGCTTATGTTCAATCCTTTCAAACTTTAATCAGCTCCACGATGCAGATGTGTTTGTCTCCTGTGTGCTTCTCATCATTTGTAAGTGCCAGTTTGTAGTTTTAATATCATCTCAAATGTCAGGGCTCTGGCATGATTCTAATCTTAGCCTTTTTCTTTCTTTCCTCCATTGTTTATCGAAATGGCATCAACATCCCCCTGCTCAGTAAGGATCCTCTAAGCATTTCTCCTCATTTGTCTGATAGTTAAGTTCATTTGACTCTGTATGAACATTTACTTTATTTTACTTTTTATGTCAAGGACATTTGGTAGGTTCTGTTGAGCAGATGATGTTGGATAGTGTATACTCTTCAGCACTGCAGATTCATGAAGTACTATTATACTGTGACTAATGAGCTATTTGGCTTATTGAATATTATGTAAGGTGGCTTCATCGATTAATGGTTTATTTCCCCTTTTACCATAAAGTCCAGGAATTGTCTAGCGACTCTGAGATATCTGTGTCCCAGCATCCCCTTAATTCCCCCCTTCCTTACCTTCTGGCTTTTGTCTGTTTGCTTTCCACTTTGCGATGCCAAGACCAACGCTCTTACTTCATCATCACACCCCAGGATGGAGAAAGAGGAAGAGCCAGCAGCCTGCCTCCTGCAGAGGTTTTCTTCCCCATTCTTTTGGGAGAGAATGACAACCTCAGGAATTTCTGCTGACATCACATGGGCCAAAGAATGATCTAGTGACTACTCCTCCCCTTCTCAGCACATGCAAGGAAACCTGTGAAACTGAGTGTTTGTAGTAAAACATATTGCTGTTCTGAACAAATCTTGCTCTTTAATAAGAGCAGAAATTATTGATGTACAAGCTCCTGGGATATCTGCCTGTATTCACTTCTGATTCTAATTATTAATCCCTTTCTTTCATCTGCTCTTGCCTTTGGTGCTCTTGTTTCTGACATGTGCTACCCTAGACTTTTATTGTTTTCCCAATTAATCATAATACCATTTCTCACTCAGAGTCCTTACCAGGTAATGTGTAATTCACTATAAAACTCCAAGGGCCTTGATTCCACCTTCCAGGCCGTGTGTTATACCCCTCTTCCTGTGCTCGTGGCTATTCCTTCTGGCCACTGAGGCTCATTTCAGGCTTGTTTCATATCCGTGACCCTCCTAGTTTCTCAGTAATTGTTTCCATATTTAAGGTCGGTGGTTCAAGCACACCAGCCTCTCCTTGGAAACCCTATACAGGGTCGCTATGGGTTGGAACCGACTTGACGGCACTTAACAACAACAACAATTACACTGTAAGGAGCTCTGGTAGCCTAGTGGTTACGAATCGGGCTGCTAATCTCACGGTCAGAAGTTTGAAACTACCAGCTGTTCCGTGGAAGAAAGATGAGAGTTTCTGCTTCCATAAAGATTGGCAGCCTCGGGAATCCAAAGCAGGGTCACTATGCACATAGCAACAACAATGGCACTGTAGATTAGGTGTTGCGTTACTAATCGCAAATTCAGTGGTTCAAACTCCCCAGGAGAAAGAGGAGACAGTCTGCTCTAATAAAGATTTACAGTTGCTCTGAGTCAGAAATCCGCAAGTGCTGTGGCAGTGAATTTGTTTGTTGGTGATGGTTTTTTAGGTTCCCTAGTTTAATCTTAGACTCTGCTTTTTGTTTGAGAGAGATACTTACCCCCTTAGGACCTCACTGCTGGGCTTCTATCCCCCATTCTGAAACAGTGTTCTTCCTTTGGACCACTGAACAGCTACTGACCCCATCTCTTAGAAAGTTGTAAAAGCTTTAAGTAGTGATCCTCCTTAGGGACCACATAAGGAGGAGCTCATGCCAGGTGTTTTCTATGCTGTGTTAAGTGTGCTAGAAGCACATTCCCATAAGTTAATATGTTTGGATTGTCAGGGAACCTGGAATAGCCTCAAACTGAGGATATTTCCTCTTCATTGCTGTTATTCTGGTATGGCCTATGGCATGGGAGGACTAATGTAAGTATTCAGACAGGGAATTTTAATTAATAATTTTCTTTCTAAATAGGAGGAGTGCTATATGGAAACTTAGCATTCTGGAGCTTATAAGTAGAACTAGATACCACTCATAGAAATCACTGCACATTAAGCCAACTTGAATTCATCACTCATTCTGTAGTCTGACTAGGGGGCATCTTGCTTATTCACTAGAGGATAACTTGCTTCACAGTTATTAGAAGTCATATTAGTAGTCAGAAGTAGATCTAGGTCTAAAATCCAAGTTTTCACTTGCCTGCTCATAGGACTTCAGCTTCATTTGAGTGGAGAGTTATCAACTTCTACCTGTCCCCTGGGACTCAGGAAGCTGAAACTACCAGAGAGACTGTAAAGTGTGGAAAGAGAGGCACGCTACTCTGAGACACACCGCCACCTAGTGCCAACAGGTATAATTGAAACAGCCTTTGTGAAATCAGTGTTAAGTGCTATCTAGTCAGTTCTGACTCCTAGTGAGCCCGTATAGCAGGGGTGGGGAAAGTCTGGCCCGTGGACTATATGTTGTTGTAAAGTGTCACTGAGTCAGTTCTGACTCATAGTGAGCCTGTCTAGGGTTTCCAAGGAGCAGCTGGTGGGTTTGAACGACTGACTTTGTAGTTCGCAGTCCAGTGCTGAACCCACATACCAGGAGGCTCTGGAAATCATTTGGTCTGGTCCTTCCAAGGCAACCAAATTTCCAGCCAACACATTGTTGTTGTTGTCGTTGTTGTTTTTGTTGTTGTTAAGTGCCGTTGACTCGGTTCTGACTCACAGTAACCCTGTCTAGGATTTCCAAGGAGCAGCTGGTGAGTTTGAACCCCCAACCTTGTGGTTCAAACTGCAGACCTTGCATTCCAGTGCTTATCCTACAGTAACACACCAGAGCTCCAGCAATTATACTTGTTGTTGTTGTTATGTGCCGTGGAGTCGATTCCAACACATAGCGACGCTATACAGGGTTTCCAAGGCTGTAAATCTTTACGGGAGCAGAAAGCCTCATCTTTCTCCCACGGAACAGCTGGTAGTTTTGAACTGCTGACCTTGAGGTTGGCAGCCCGACTCATATGCACTACGCTACCAGAGATCCAATCATATTAGGAGTGAGTTAATTAAATGTTTGACCAAATATAGCCTGCTAATTTTTAAGGTGATGATTTTGTATGACCTACAATTGATGGTATAAATATCCAAATGGCCCTCCTAAGGAGGGACTGGTGAGTTTGAACTAATGGCCTTGTGGTTCAAACCAACCTTGGTGTGGTGCTTTTCCTACAGCTCCACACCAAGACTCCAAGTAAAAACACTGTAATTTCTTTGTTTAAGTTTCTCAGGCTTTTTATCATGTTAAATACCTCAGCCTTCCCTCCTGCACTTGAAAAATATTGTTACACCTTTTATGTCATTGCACTTGCTGTATTTAATTAACGTGGAAAAAAGGTGTCTGCTTTTAAAGAAAAATCAGAAATGGATCTGATTCACCTGAGTGGCTTACTTTATTTAATGCAAAAGTCTCCCATAGAGAGAGAGATCAATCACATCATGGATGATCTTAATTGTCTTTACTCTTGAGTACAATACACAACATCAGTGGCAAGATATTTAATGCTTATATTCATTATAAAGCTTCATTAGCAGTTACTAGGATGTGGGCCTATTCACATACATAGAAGACGCTTTTAAAGACAAAGATGTCTGGGTCCCACTCCACTTTCCTAAACTCTGTGATTCTGGATTTATTGGCCTCAGGTGTGTCTTGGGGTTTGGCATTATTTTGATAAAATAAAACAAAAGAAACAAGACAAATGCCACAGGTGATGCCTAAGTACAGTCAGGATGATTGTTGTTGTTAAGTGTCATAGAGTCAATTCTGACTCATAGTAATCCTCTATAGGGTCTCCACCACCACTGGTCTGTCAGTTTGTCCTGCTGAGGTTGTGTGCATGTTGCTGTGATGCTGGAAGCTATGCCACTGGTATTTTACATATCAGCAGGGTCACCCATGGTGGACTGGTTTCAGCTGAGCTTCTAGACTAAGACAGACTAGGAAGACAGAGAGACGAACTGCTTCTGAATGTTTAGTCACTGAAAACTTTCTGAATAGCGATGAACACTGTCAGATGATACCAGAATAGTGAATATTGAAACATGATGAACAGCACCAGAATATTGTCAGATATAGTGAGTGCCAGAGGATAAGCCCCTCAGATTGGAATGCACTCAAAATAGGACTGGGGAAGAGCTGCCTCCTCAATGTACAGTTGACCATGATGATGCAAATGGAGTAAAGCTTTTGGGACCTTTATTTGCTGTTGGAGTACAACTCAAAATGAGAAACAGCTGTAAACATCTTTACTAATCAGAACATGGAATGTATGAAGTATAAATCTAGGAAAAGTGGAAGTTCTCAAAAATCAAATGGAACACATAAAGATCAATATCCTTGGCATTAGTAAGCTAAAGTGGACTGGTATGGGCCATTTTGAATCTGGCAATTGTATGGTTTATTATGCCAGGAATGATAAATAGAAGAGGAATGCTGTTACATTCATTAAAAAAAATTACATTTCACGATCTGTCCTGAAGTATAATGCTGTCCATGATAGGGTAATATCCATATGCCAACAAGGAGGACCAGTTAATTCTACCATTATTCAAATTTACACACCAACCACTAAAGTCAGTGAAGATGAAATAGAAGAATTTTACCAACTTCTTCAGTCTGAAATTTATCAACCATGCTTCAAGATGTATGGATAACTACTAGTAATTAGAATGTAAAGGTTGGAAACAAAGAGGAAGGATCAGTAGTTGGAAAATATGACCTTGGTGATAGAAACGGTGCTAGAGATCATATGATAGAATTTGGCAAGATCAATGACGTGTTCATTGCAAATACCTTTTTTAAAAATACATCTTTTTAAAGTCTTCAAAAAGATGACTATACACATATACCACATGAGACTGCATACACAGAAATCAAATTGGCTAATATGTGGGAAGAAACAATGGAAAACTCCATATCATCAGTCAAAAAAAGGTCAGGGGCAGACTGTGGAACAGATTATCAATTAATCATATGCAAATTCAGACTGAAGCTGAAGAAAATTACAACAAGTCCATAAGAACCCAAATTTGACCTTAAACCTATCCCATCTGAATTTACAGAACATCTCAAGAACAACTTTGATGCATTAGACACTAATAAGCAATGACCAGAAGAGTTGTGGGAAGACATCAAGAATATCATAGAGAAAGAAAGCAAAACATCATTAAGACAACAAAGAAGGAAAAGACCAAAATGGATGTCAGAAGAGACTCTAAAGCAAATGAAAGAAATGAGAATGTAAAAGAGCTGAACAGAAAATGTCAAAGGACACCTCGAGAAGACAAAGTTATTTATTATAATAAAATGTGCAAAGACCTGAAATTAGAAAGTCAGAAGGGAAGAACATAGCATTTATCAAGTTGGGAGAACTGAAGAAAAAAAAAACAAACATTAACTAGCAATATTGAATTATTCTATGGGGAAAATATTGAATGATACAGACAGCATCAAAAGAAGATGGAAGGAATTCATAGAGTCACTGTACCAAAAATAAATGGACAATGTTCAACCATTTCAAGAGGTAGGATCCAGATCCAATGGGCCTGAAGAAAGAAGTCCAATGTGCACTGAAGACATGGACAAAGAACAAGGCTCGGGGAATTGATGGAATACAAATTGAAATATTTCAACAAACGATACAGCACTGGAGGCACACACTCATCTATGCCAAGAAATCTGGAAAGACAGCCTATTGACTGGAAGAGATCCATATGTGTGCCCATTACAAAGAGAGGTGATCCAATGGAATGCAGAAATCATCAAACAATATCATTAATACCACATGTAAGCAAAAAATTTGATCAAGATAATTCAAAAACAGCTGCAACAGTACACTGACAGGGAAGTGCCAGAGGTCCAAACCGAATTCAGATGAGGACACAGAAGAGGGATATCACTGTTGATATCAGCTGGATCTTGGCTGAAAGCAGAGAGTACCAGAAAGATGTTTATTGACTATGCAAAAGTTTTCAACTGTGTAGATCAAGACAAACTATGCACACCACTGTGGAAAGTGAGTATTGGAATGGTGTTGGGAAAGAATATTAAAAGTACCGTGAATTGCTAGAAGAACAAACATATCTGTGTTGGAAGAAGTATAACCAGATGCTTCTTAGAAGCCAGGATTGCAAGACTTTGTCTCTCATATTTTACATATTATTAGGAGGGACCAGTCTCTAGATAAGGATATCATGCTAGGTAAAGTGGAAGGTCAGCAAAAAAGAGGGAGACCCCCATTGAGGTGGACTGGCACAGTGGCAGCAGCAACAGACTTAGTCTCAACAAATGTGAGACTAGTGTAGGACTGGGCGGTGTTTCATTCTGTGGTGCACAAGGTCTCTCACTGTAAGTCAGAACAGTCTCAACAGCAACTCACAATAACACAAGGTTTCAGAGCCTTTAAATCTTCACAGGAGCAGAAAGCCTCCTCTTTCTTCCATGGAGTGGCTGGCGGGCTCAGACTGAGGACCTTGTTATTTGCAGTCTATTGCTTATCGTATGGCGCTACCACACATGAGAATAAAATTGATACATGCTTATTACAATAACATTTAAATGGCAATATTCAGTTATCATGAGCTTTAATATATAGTATAGTTTTTATGTGAAATGTCAACTATACAACATTTAGTGTGATTTATATGAAAGCAAGCTTAGGATTTTATAGTAGCGTGCTTAATGATGTTTCTCCTAAAATCATGTCTTGGATTCAACTGAATATTTAAGCAAAATCAGGGCCATATCATTAAAAACTATGGCCCTGATTTTGCTGTTGCTAGGCTGGTAGCGTAGTGGTTACGAATCGGGCTGTGAACCTTAAGGTCAGCGGTTCGAAACTACCAGCCGCTCCGCTGGAGAAAGATGAGGCTTTCTACTCCCGTAAAGATTTACACCCTCGGAAACCCT
>NW_006408547.1:5467269-5471302 GCF_000296735.1 Chrysochloris asiatica | reverse complement strand
TCAGAACTGACTCTACTGCACTTACCAACAATCCTCGTATACCTGTGGATGTAATGTAATATAACACAATGCAGTCAACTTCTATAATGTACTCTAAATTAATACAACTGCAGTGCTGGCTAATGTGGTAGTGGTAGCGGCTAATGTGCCATGGAGTCGATTCCAATTCACAGCAACCCTGCATAGAGTTTCCAAGGCTATAGATGTTTACAGCAGCAGTAAGCCCCATCTTTCTCCTGTGAAATGGCTGGTAGTTTCTAACTGCTGATCTTGATGTTAGCAGCCTGACTCATAACCATGACACTACTAGAGCTCCTAGTTTAATGTAATATAAACAGTTAATCAGGTGAAATCATTTATCAGTGTAGTTGTTGTTAAGTGTCACTGAGTCAGTTCTACCTCATAGCAACCCTGTGTAGGGTTTCTGAGGAGCAACTGGATTCCTATCAGGGTAGGGTAGATCCTAAATCTAATCACTTCTAAATTTTATGAAGATCAGCATAGATGCAAAGACATACACAGGTAGAGTGGCATTACAGGCAAATGGATCTACAAGCCCAGAAACTTCTAGAACTGTCACCTACTAAAAGCTTAGATCACCTCCTAACTCAGATTTCTAGTGTCCTGAACTGTGAGAAAATAAACTTTTGTTCTTTAAAGATACTTTAACTTGTGTGTTCAGTCTTATAGTTGGAAGGGGCTGATTAAGGAAGGAGCACACAGAGATCTGGCTGAGATTGTAAGTATATCCTGAAAAACTTTAGGATGCTATCAATACTCCCTCAGCATCCTTACTCACTATACATGCTCCTCTCTGTTTTGATTGTATTTTGGCTTGCCTAGTTATCTTGATATTTCCATTTGCCATCATGAAAAGTTATTAACAAAGCTGACAAAACTGGGTCCTCAGATGTGATCAAACCTGCTGCTTCAAGTTTGTAAAATTACTTCTCTGTGGACATCAGATTAGTACTTCCTCCAGAACTCCATCTTTCATATGGTTTCTGAGAACACTGTATCCAAAGAAAAAATAGATTAATTAAATGGATTCGAAGTTAAGGTTAACAAAAATTTATTTTTAGATCAGAGTGTGTGAGTCTCTAAATTGATGTAAGTCATGGAGCTTTTGGTGTTTATCAGTTATATCAAGGATTTCACAGATTTGATAAATCAGGAAAAATTACCTACTGAAACCAAAAAAATAAGGGCCAGTCAAAAGTATTACTAAAAAAATTATACAAACCTTTATTTTAAAAAAATGAAAAATGTGAAGCTATTGTTACTTTAGATATTGTCCATCTAGATCTCTGGACTACTGAAGGTGGTATTTCCATCTTTCAACTCCTTCCCAGAAGAATTCTGCACTATTCTATTTACACCACATCAAATTGTTAGTTTGAGCGTCTTCAAGGGACTCTAATTGTGTTCTTTTCAATGTTCTTTGTGTTTGGGTAACAAAAAGAAATCAAAAAGGGCAAGATCAAGTTTTTAGGGTGAATGGGATAATTGTTTCCCAACAAAATTCTCACAAGACAGTCTTTGCTACTCTCAAAAAAATGAGCAGACACATTGTCATAATGGGGGAGGAGGGAATCCTCAGCATGATTTTCCGGGCTTTTTCTCACCATTGCAGTTTTATTTTTCTTAAAACTTCTTCACATGAGGATAAATTGCCACAATTTGATGAGCTTGACCTATATTCATGGAGGCATTAGCTCAATATAACAACAGAGAGGGAGGGAGTCTTCACATCAGGTATTAATGCTGTCCCCTCTGTATACAGCATACATAGGGACAGGCAACTTAGACACTGGCTACATAAAATGAGGGGGCAATAAAGGCACAAAGTGACTGACTTACAAGGTTTCAAGAGGGAGTTTCATTTCAGAGTGTTGGGGGTGGAATATAGAGTTTCCACTGAATAGTTTTCATCTTGTCTAGATGGGTCTGGTAGAAAGAGATGAGGATAAAATTCTTCTGATTCAATAATGAGTAATTGTTATAATGACTAATTCTGACTGTCACAATTGTAAAGATAGAAGTTTTGTAATAAAAATGGGGGAGTAGTTAATCTTACAGTCCAGAAACATAGGACCCTAGGACCATCATTCTGCACAAGTAGAATGAGAGACCTTATCCAGAGAAGCAGTGACACCAGAGATGGAGGCAGAGATGGGGACATGGAGAAAGGGAGTAGCTAGGGACTCTAGATTCATGGAAAGAGAGGGACTGAGAGCTGGCAGCCAGGAGGCTGACTTGCAGAATGTGCCCTTTGGTGGTGTAAATTATTATATATGCCTGAGTGTTTAAAAAAACAAAAAAGAGCTAAATTGAATAGAGAGAAATACTGTTAACTGATGGTACATGGAGGGGATTATAATCATTGTAATGAAACACAGTATATGATTTGTTGAATGTAAGATCTGCCCTGTAAACTTTCATTCAATTCACAATAAAAACGTAAAAAACAAAAAAAACTTCTCCACAATCATCCTCCATGATTATCCTGAGTGCTTTGAGAAAGTCTATAAAGATTACCCCTTTGAAATTTCAAAAAATAATAGTTGCGTAACCTTCTGAGCTGATCTCTCTGCCTTGAATTTAACTGGTCCAACAGATCCTTTCAGAAACCACTGTAATGACTGAACCATTTTTTGAAGGCACCCTAATGAAGCTAAGGAAGTTTATTAGTGAGAGAACCTGCCTTCAACCATCTACTGATCACAGAGAAATGCTTAAAAACGTTTTGTTTGGAATAAAACTGTGCATGTATAAACTGGAAGCAATACTTTTTTTGCTTATCTTCATGCATAGGTAGAATCAAAACCAAACTTTGTTGTTGTTGTTAGGTGCAATCTGATTGGTTGCAGCTAATAGCAACCCCAGGCACAACAGAATCAAACACTGTCCTGCCGTGCATCATCTTCACAATTTTTATTAAGTTTGAGCCCTTTGTTGCTGCCACTATGACAATCCATCTCCTTGGGAGTCTCCCTCTTTTTCGCTGATCCTCCATTTTACCAAGCATGATACCCTTCTCTAGGGACTTGTCCCTCCTGAAAACATGTCTGAAGTATGAGAGACTAAGTTGCCATCCTGGTTTCTACGGAGCATTCTGGCTGTACTTCCTCTAAGATATTCAAATGCATCAATTCTACTTTGATCTTTCTTATTTTCAATATTCAACTTGGGTCAGGTGAACCTCAGTCCTCAAACTGATACCTTTGCTCTTTAACACTCTAAAGAGGGTTACCTAATAGAATATATTATTTGATTTCTTTATTGCTACTTCCATGAGTGTTGATTGTGGACCCAGGTAGAATGAAACAATCTTCAAACTTTTCTGTTTATCATGATGTTATTTGTTGCTTCAGTTATGAACATTTTCATTTTATTTACATTGAGGTACAATCCATACTGAAGGCTGCAGTCTTTGATCTTCATCATTATGCTAATTCCTCTCCACTTCCAGCAAGCAAGGTCGTGTCATCTCCAATCCTGATGCCATATTCTTCCTCATATAAACCAGTTTCTTAAATGATTTGTTCAGACACAGACTGAGTGAGTATAGTGAAAGAATACAACCGAGGAGTACAACTTTCCTGATTTTAAATCATTAAGATCCTCTTGTTCTATTCAAACAACTGCCTCTTATTCTATGTACAGGTTCTACATGAGCACAATTAAGTATTCTGGAATATTCATTCCTAGAGATGTTATCTATAGTAGAATGCCATTGCACAGTAAACATCTTTCTGGTATTCTCTGCTTTCAGCCAAGACCCATCTGACATTAGCAGTAGTAACCCTAATTCCATGTCCTCTTCTGAATCCAACTTGAGTTTTTGGCAGCTCCCCGTCAGTGTAGTTCTGCAACCATTTTTAATTATAGTCATCAAAATTTTACTGGGTGATAATAAAGATATTGTTCAATGATTTATGCATACCATTGAGTGACCTTACTTTGGAGTGGGCACAAATATGGATCTCTTCCAATCAGTTGTCCAGGTAATGAGGTTCTATTTTTTTTTTTT
>NW_006408547.1:5454707-5466781 GCF_000296735.1 Chrysochloris asiatica | reverse complement strand
ACCCTGTACAGGGTTTCCATGGGTGTAAATCTTTACGGGAGTAGAAAGCCTCATCTTTCTCCCACGGAGTGGCTGGTAGTTTCGAACTGCTGACCTTAAGGTTTGTAGCCCGATTCGTAACCACTACGCTACCAGAGTATATATATATAGTGAGAGAGAGAGAAGTTTATTATTTTACAATTGCAGAGTCCTAGTTCACCAGTAGAAGAGAGCGAGTCCCTCCCACACGCTCATTATATTAGGAGCAGCTCACACTCCCAAATAAACATCCTTTCAATTGACTGGCTGCTTGTAATTGATCATCATAGACCTAACTATGCTTATATTTGGTTGTTCCAAGGTTGAGCATCCATCACTATTTACCTCTGTCCCACTTAACCCAGGGAAACCTATCCACCTTGTTCTTCCATTCCCCTCCCTCTTCTTTTGAATTGTCCCCACCAACACCCAAACCATCATGTGTCTATTACCTACCCTGTAATCCACCTTCTCCTCCATCCCCTCACCCCACCCCCTACACACAAGTAACCAACAAAGAACTTTCCTTTTTTTTCCCCTTTTAGTGTGGGTATTTTTTCTTAAGCTTTTATAATAATGGTCCTATGCAGTATTTCTTCTTTTGTGACTGATTTTACTCAGCATAATGTCCTCAAGGTTCATCTATATTATGAGGTGACTTGCAGCTTCCTTGAGTGTATGTACCACAGTTTGTTTATCCATTCTTCCATTGATAGATACTTAGGCTGTCTCCATCTTTTTGCTATTGTAAATAGTGCTGCTACGAACATTGGTGTGCATATACCTACTCGTGATATGGCTCGTATTTCTTGTGGATAAATAAGAAGTAGAGGGATTGCTGGATCATAAAGTATTTCTATTTCCAACTTTCTGAGGAAGCGCCATACTGTTTTCCAGAGTGGTTAGACCATTTTGCAATCCCACCAGCAATGTAGTAGGGTCCCAGTCTTTCCACATCCTCATTAGCATTTATTGTCCTCTTCTTTTTTGAACTTCACTGTTTATTGCTGGTGTGAGATGAGATATTATTGTTGTTTTGATTTGCATCTCTCTGGGGGTCCTGGTGTGGCACTGTGGGACTGCAAAGTGCCACAGACTGCAAAGTCATTTGAACTGCAGGGTCGGTGGTTCAGGTTCACCCACCACCTGCTCCTTGGAAACCCTATACAGGGTTGCAATGGGTCAGAATCGACTCGACAGCATTTAACAACAACATTGGCTAGTGATCTTGAATATTTCTTCCTATGTTTGTTGGCTGTCCAAATGTCTTCTTTTGTGATGTGTCTATTCATGTCCTGTGCCCTTTTTTTTTAAATTGGATTATTTGTCTTTTTCTTGTAAAGGTGTTATAGTTTCCTATATATTTTAGAAATAAGTCCCTTATCTGATGTGTCATTGCAAAATATTTTTTTCCCATTCTGAGAGCTCCCTTTTTACTCTTTTGATGAAGTCTTTTGAAGCACAAACGTTTTTAATTTTCTATATGGCCCAATCATCTATTTTGTCTTCTTTTGTGGCTTATCCTACCTTCCATGAAAACCAAAAATATGGATACCATGAGAATTAAAATGATTCTGTCACATCAGTATCCCATGGAACCCTCATAATAAAATTATGAAGTAGTGTTAGTTTTTCTCCATTCACATAAGCAAATAGATGTTCAAAAAACTTTAGTCACATCTTATAGGTGTCTTCTTAACAAAGAAGAAGCTTTGTTTTCATGCAAGTTTTCCAACCTAAGTTCAACTTACAAGGAATCTAGTACTTTCAGGGCAGTCCCTGGCTGTTATAGCAGGCAACCTGGGTCTTATCTTACTGTGCCTCTCCAAGCCTTTTCTGATTCATAGCTCCCAAACACTATCAACCTGGTTCTTTCAGAAAAAGATAATAGGTAACCACATTATCTGATAAACATATTTAATTAGCATAAGCACAGGTGATGTTTTTCAAATTCTGTAGATAAAATATAAATCAGAGTTTCCTGAAAGGGTCAAAGTGTGAGCCACAGAAATCTTGAGCCTCCCAAAGGACTTTCAGCAGGTACATAAGGCCAAACTGTTCTTATACTAATACTAAGACATTATTTCACTTTTCCAGTTTCTTGTTTTTCATTTTTTTAAGAAACTTTCTTCCAAATACACATGTGTAAAAAATCATAGTTTTTATGTCTTCCATTCTTTCAAGTAAAAGTGTTCTTACACATAAAAATGGAGTAGTTCAACTCATAGCTCAAACAATAGCACAAAGTGTTTTCCTCTAGATAACAGTCATACTGTGGTATACAGACGTACGACATACATATTTCCTGTTTAATCACACAATCTAAAAATTCATTTACTAAGTGGTTATGCAAATATAATTTTACTTAAGATGATTCAAAAGTGGTTGTAACAGTACATTGACAGGAAACTGCCAAAATTCTGAAGAAGAGGACTTGGAACTAGGGATAGCATTGCTGATGTTAGATGGATCTTGGCTGAAAGCCAAAAAGACCAGAAAGATGTTTGCTTGTAATTTATTGAGTATGCAAAGGCTTCAACTCTGGGGACCATAACAAACTCTGGAAAACATTAAGAAGAATGGGTATAGCAGAACACTTCCTTGTGCTCTTGAGGAACCTGTACACAGAACAATATGCAGTTGTTCATACGGAATGGTTTAAAATCAAGAAATGTGTACACCAGGGTTGTATCCTTTTACCATACTTATGTAGGCTGAGCTAGTAATTTGAAAATCTGGACTATATGAAGAAAAACATGATGTCAGGATTGGAGGAAGACTCATTAATAATCTATGGTATGCAAATGACACAACCTTACTTGCTGGAAGCAAAGATTAAAAGACTACAGCGTTCAGTATAGGTTGCAACTTGATGTAAAGTGAACAAAAATTCTCACAACTGTACCAATATACAACATCATGATAAATAGAGATAAGATTGAGGGTGTCAAGGACAACACTTTCTTGGATCCACTATCAACATTCATAGAAGTGGCAGTCAAGAAACTAAGCAATGTATTACATTAGGCAAATCTTCACAAGACCTCTTTAAAGTGTTTATGAGCAAAGCACTCAGTTGAAGAACTAAGGTGTACCTGCCCCAAGACATGGTATTTTCAATCACCTGATATACATGTAAAAGTTGGAGAATGAATAAGGAAGATCTAAGGAGAATTGATGTATTTGGATTACAGTGTTGGGGAAGAATATTAAAAGTATTATGGACTGCCAAAAGATAAAAACAAATCTATGTCAGAAGAAGTACAACCAGAATGCTCCTTAGAAGCCGAGATAGCGAGACTTCATCTCTCATACTTTAGATATGTTATTAGGAGGGATGAGTCCCAGGAGAAGGACATCATGCTTGGTAAAGTGGAGAGTCAATGAAAAAGAGGAAGACCCCCTTCATGAAATGAAATGACGCCGTGGCAGCAGCAATGGTCTTAAATGTAACAACAATTATGAAGGTGAAAAAGGACCGAGCAGCGTTTTCTTCTGTTATGCATAGTGTTGCTATGATTTGGAACCAACTCAGTGGTACCTAACAACAACAAAATGTTACTATTTAGTGAAAATAATCCTTTTTCTTCTTTCATCAGGAACCCTGTTTAAATAAAACTGCTTTTTGTCTGTGTGTTCCGAGTGGTACAACTAGTTAACATGATTAACTGCTAATGGAGACGTTGGAGGTCAGAGTACACTCAGAGGAGCCTCTGAAGTAAAGGTTGGAGATCTACAATGGAAAAACCAGCGACAAAATCCCTAGGATTCACAGTTCTGCTCTTGACACACATGGGTCATCATGTGCTGGAGTGGCAAGTGTTTGTATTTTCTTGCGTGGTGGTGAAGAATTCACAGTGACTGTGAGCACAGCCTGATGTCATGGCCTTGCTTTGAGCTACTACCCCAGCAGATGCACTCACTATAGCTTTTGCACCAACAGTGTAAATGTCAGCTCAGTGAAAAAGACTCATTAGTTTCCAGTGATCAAATCTGATCTTTCAAGAAACAATGAGAATTTTAGAAAACTTTTATCTGCCACTGTGAATCTGACAGTTTCCCAATTCTTCAAGACTTTTTCTGAAGAAATCTGTGGTGATATTGACTAATGAGGGTTTATTCGGTTTTTAATGTTGTACTGTATTACCCATTTCATTGTCTCAACAAATGGAAGATCTTCTAAACTAAATGAATCAATAGCTCCCAAAATAACAATGTGTGATATTATAAAATCATGTATAGATAAGTAATCTCTTCAAAGAGCAAGATGAAGAGAATTTTCAGTAATAAGCTGAAAACTTCACTGATACAATTTCATATCCATATTACAATTAACTTTAAAATAAGTTATGTCTGGTAATCATATCAAAGAAGTATATAAACAATTATTTTTTAAAAAACTATTTAAAATACTTTCCCCTTTTCAACTACTTAGCTGTGGCTGTCTGTGTTGTTCATATAATTTAAACAAAACAGCATATTGCAACTCATTGAATGGAAAAGCAGATATGCTAATCCGGCTGTCTGTTACTAAATCAGACATGAAAGTGCTTTGCAAAACTGTAAAACAATACCATGTTTCTCACCAAAAGATTTGTTTTAGAAAAGAGTTGTTTCAATAAAAGCATATTTATAGCAACATATAATGAGTATATCATTAACATTTTAACATTTTTCAGTGAATTTACCAATTGCCTATTTTTATATAAACAATATGCATTATATGGATTTTGCAAAGAATGCAACACTGTCCCCTCCTGTATTTGAATTCTATGACCCTTTTGTTGTTGTTAAATGCCATCAAGTCAGTTTTGACTTATAGCCACTTAGTATATGACTTCCAAGAAGCAGCTGGTGAGTTTGAACCGCCTACCTTGTGAATCAAACCAACGATTCAGTCCTGTGCTTATCCTATGGCACCACACTAGCACTCCATTGATGTACCCTATGCACATTATATGTATGGGCATGCTGTATGTGAAAACACAGTAATATATTTGTTTCCTTGGTTTTTTAAAGGTTAATTCTTATTGCAGTAAATATCAGTAGATTTGTTGTTGTTAGGTGCCATCGAGTCGGTACCGACTCATTGTGAACTTATGCACAGCAGAATGAAACCTGCCCGATCATGAGCCAACCTCACCATTGTTGCCATGCTTGAGTCCATCGATGCTGCTACTTGGCCAATCCATCTCATTGGGGGGTCTTCTTCTTTTTCTCTGACCCTCCACCTTACCAAGCATGATATCCTTCTCCACCGACTGGTTCCCCCTGACAATATGTCCGAAATATGAGAGATGATGAAGTTTGGCCATCCTGGCCTCCAAGGAGCACTCTGGCTGCACTTCTTCCAACACAGATCTGTTGGTTCTTTTGGCAGCCCACAGCACTTTCAATATTCTCCTCCAGCACCATAACTCAAAAATATCAACTCTTCTATGGTCTTCCTTATTCACTGTCCAGCTTTTGCTTGCATATGAGGTTATTGAGAATACTATGGCTTGAGTCAGGTGCACCTTAGTTGTTATTAGGTAATGTCAAATCGATTCTAACTCATAGTGATCTATGCACAACAGAACGAAATGTTGTCTGGTTCTAAGCCAGCCTTACAACTATTATGTTAGAATCCACTGCTGCTACCATTGGGCTAATCCATCTTATCGGGGGCCTTTCTATTTTTCTCTGGCCCTCCACTTTACGAAGCATGATGTCATTCTCCAGAGACTGGTCCCTCCTGATAAACATGTCTGACGTATGAGAGACGAAGTCTCACCATCCTACCAGTAGATATAAAACATATAAATAAAAATTCTTTGATGTCCTTAAATTTTAAGACTATGGGAAGTATCTGCGACAAAATTTTTGAGAGCTGCTGCTTAAAGTTTAAAAAGTATATATTCTATACTTTAAAAAAATTAGCATTTAGTAAGATAGGTCTTACTGTTGCATTTACAAATTATTCAGCATGTCTGCCATGGCAGGCAGAACAATGGCTCCCCAAAATGGCCACATCCTTATCCTCAAAACCTGTGAATCTGTTGCATGGCAAAGGGGAGTTAAGGTAGAAGATGGAATCAAGATTGCAAATCAATTGACTTTAAAATGGATTATGGTGAATTATCTGGATAAGTCAGTGTGATAAGAACCACACAACCAAGCCAGTAGTCTTCAAGTCAGTTTCTACTCATGGTGACGCCGTGTGTGGGAGAGGAAAACTGAGCTTCTTAGTATTTTCATGATTAAGACTTTTCAGAAACATCAGAACTTTCTCCCAGGGCATCTCTGGGTAAGTTGGAACCTATGGTTATAAGCCAAGCACTTAACTGTTTGTACCATTCAGGGACTCCTAACATTATCACCAGGGTCCTTAAAAGTGGAAGAGAGACGCAAAAAGTTAGTGTCACAGTGAAGCAATGTGAGAAAGACTTGATCACCAGTGTTGGCTTTGGAGATGGAAGGAGGCTTCAAACCAAAAGATGCAAGCAATCTCTTGGAGCTGAAGAAAGGCAAGAAGACAGATCCTCACCTAGAGTCCACAGAAAGGAACACAGTCCTGCCAATGCCTTGATTTTAGCCATGCTGTTATTAAGTGCAGTTGAGTCAGTTGCCACTCTTAGTGAATCCACAGAGGGTTTCAGAGAACAGCTGGTGGATTTGAACCACTGACCTTGTGGGTAGTAGTCCAGTGCTTATTCTACAGTGCAATACCTAGTAAGGTTCATTTAAGATTTTTTTACCTCCAGAATTGTATGAGAAAAAATTTGTGTTATTTTAAGTCACTAAATTTTTATGTGTGTGTGGGTGGGGAGTATTTTGTTTTGTTTTGTTTTTAGTGATGGAGTCTTGGTATGGCACTGTGGGTTAATGGCAACTAAAACTGCCAAGTCAGTTTGAACCACAAGGTCAGTGGTTCAAGTTCACCAGCCACTCCTCAGAAACCCTGTATAGAGGCCCTATGAGGTGGAACTGACTCCATCGCACTTAACCACAACACCAAATTTGTGGTAATTTGTTAAAGCAGCAGTGGGAAATGAATTCCCACTTCAGGTGAAAGCAAGGTACTCCCAAAACCATAATCAAAGCAGAAACTCTGTACACTTCTCATTTCACTGGTACATTGGCACTCATAATGATACTCAAAGGTGTTGAAACTATGAGGTTGAAGGAACTTTCCAGTGATGAGGTTCCTTGTCAATCAAATCAATAATCTCTGGGCCCAAACTTGCAGATGGTATAGCAGCAAGTGTCAAAAAAAAAAAAAAAAATCCTTAAAGACCCCAGTGGTTCAGAGCTCAGCCCATCACTACCCAAGACAGTGCTTTAAGAGCCTGAATAACCACAGTGCTCTTAGCCTCTGAGGATCTCCCCTTACGTGTTATGGATTCTTATTTCATTAAAAAAATAATAAAGTAAAACTTGGAGAATGACCCAAAATCATACCACTCCCTAGGGTAAAAAGTGGAAAAATAAGTTTCTCTAAGTCACAACACATACTGTGAAACCCTACAGGTATACCGTCAAACCTCAGGATTTTTACAGTAACAGGGATGACCATCTCCCTGTGTGAATTATTCTGAGTACTACATGTGAAGGCAGCACTGCTGACAGTTGATGTTTTGGGGCTGCAGAATGAAACCCTTTTATTTCTTCATTAAAAAAGAAAAACAACCTTATTTCCTAATTTCATCCTGGTGAAGCAGATGTTTCAGTGATGTTGGGTGCTATTTTAGTCTCTTAGGTTCTCATTTCTGGGGCCTTGAAGATGTGACAATTAAGAAGCAAAAGGGCTTACTGAGTTTCCTGAGTAGCAAGCGAAGCCTAGCTAGTGATAAGTCACCCACATACACTTAAACACAAATGTGCAATATCACTCCAATACAGACTTCTACTCAATCCTTCCTAAATGCACAAATTGCAAAATTATCTATCAAGAACACACTCTTCCGTGCAAGCAATCATTGCTGTGCCCAAAACTCAGACACACATTCCTCTGAGTTGTCCCCATCTCTTTTCACACAGTAGGTAGAATCCAGGATTCCCGACTTATCATCCCACAGCACCCAGAGCCACCTCATAAAATTAAAACGTTTTCAGTGGTGAGGCCTACCCACAGCTGCACTTCTGGCCACATTTTATTACTATTCCATTCCTCTCCTTGAAGCAGAAATCTGGTTTGCATTTCCCTGGCAGCCTGAAATCTGCATGATGCCTTTACCAGATGCCTCCCCTGCAGTAGGGGATAGGGGCCTTCAAGAAGTGCCCCCATCTACATGTGCACACACATGCTATTTCTAACTACCCACCTGACAAAACTGATTTGCATCCTGTAAGATAGGAAGTGAAGGAGGGAAGTTAGAAACACAAAAAGCAGGCTGTACCTGAAATCACGTTATATAGACTTGCACTCTCCCATTCCCCAGTCCACCTTTGATTTCCGGATGTCTAAGAGTTCCTAACCTGAGGTCCCTGAGTAATTTTGGGAGGGATGTTTCCTGTTACTATGTACAAAATTGTGCCGGGTGGGGGAAATAGATTTTATCAGATTCTGAATAAAAGGTTAAAACTCACCTTAGTAAAGTTTAAAATTCAATTGTGCCAGAAATACTCTCTTTAAACCCTGCAGCACCACTCAAATGATTACAAAATCCCTTTCACGTCTGTGTTATAACTTTGTTTATAATCAAAGGAAAGTTTCTTTTTTTTTTTTCCTTTCTGTGTCCTAGAAAAAAACTTAAAAGTGAAGAAAAGGAATATCAACAAGAAAAGAGAGAGGAAAAAAATAGCAAAATTGGAAGATAAGTAATTAACAACATAAATGTCAAAGGTAAAGGATAAAGAAACTGGTTATTTCATGAGCCTAAAGCAAGGAATTGCTACAATCACGCAATTTGAGAGCTAGAAAGATCACTTGTTCCAATACTGTCTTTTAACAAATGAACAAACTGAGAATGAAAATGGTTTAATGATTCGTCCCAGATCACTCAACTAGATATTTGCCTCGTCACTCCATCTTGCATCTCAAAACCAGTCTCAAGGATGAAACCGGGAAGTAGTGATGAGACACTAAACAAAGGAATAATCTGGTTGGTCACTAACAGGCTTCTAAAGAACACTAACAGTCTTTCCCTTTGTGAGTTTGGTTTTGAAAAACCACAACATCAGTGGTTCTGGCCCACCAGTCACTCCACGGGAGAAAGGTGAGGCTTTCCACTTCTGCAAACATTTACAGCCTTAGAAATCCTCTACAGGGTCACAGTGAGTCAGAACAGACTCGATGGCACTTTACAACAACAGGTGCAGAAGGGAGTCTCTGGAAAGTGCAAATGGTTAATGAGCTACACTGCTAACCTGAAAGGTTAGGTGTTGGAGTCTACCCAGAAACACCTTGGAAAAAAGGACTGACCCAGGCTGCTAACTGGAAGGTTAGAGGTTAGGGTCCACCCAGAGACACCTCAGAAGAAAGGTCTGCCCATCTGCTGAAAACTGAATCTTTGAAAACACAATGGAGCACAGTTCTACTCAGACATACATGGGCCACCATAAGTCAACTCAATAGCAACTGATTTGTTTGTTTTTAAGTGAGTACAGAAAAACCTGTAGTGGCAACTGAGGCAAAGCCCTTGCTGTCTGGGCATTTCAGCTCCTCAGGGCCATGTAGGACAGAGTAGGAGTGCCCTATGGGGTTTCCTAGACCATCATCTTTACAGAAGAACACAGTTACATCTTTCAGAGCTTCGTGTCATTAGCAATATGGCGAACCTTTCAGTTATTAGCAGAGAGTTTAGTCATTGTGCCACAGGGCTCCTAAACAAATACAAACAAAGACTTGTGTGCGTGTGTGACGTTCATTTGGATTTATTGTTTGTCTTTCTGTCCACCAGGAAATAAGAGAACTGAGTTCAAGCAACACTAGTTGCATTTACCTAATGTAAATTCATTTGTTTCATGTACTTCTTAGGGCATCTGTATGCATGTTATTGTTTACAAAGGTATGATCTTGGACAGTAGCAAATTACCTGTTTAGAACATTCAGCAGTGTCAAGGCCCTAGGTTTGAGTGCACTCCGCTTCATTTACCCACACAGGCTCACACTCTCCAACATTAGTGTGCAACAATGTTCCTGCCACAATAACAAGGAATGTTGTCATGGTGTTATATAAAATGTATCCTCTCAAAAAATACAGATAAATCCTAATCCCTGTACCTGTGAATGTGATCCTGTTTTGAAATAGATGCTTTCTTTGAAGATGTTATTAGTTACGTTAATGAGATAGCACTATGGTGTCTCAGTGGTTCGCACTCAGCTGGTAACCAAAATGTTGGGGGTTCAAACTTCTGCTAACCCTGAGCCTTTTTGCCTGTTATTGGTTTATACACGTATGTTTGCACTCAGTTTATCTTTCCCTGTCTATGACTCTCTTTAGATGTGTTCTCCCCTTTTGTAAAATTCCACTTAGGAAGTATGAGAACCCACCTTACTCTTGGTGTTGCTGTTGTTCAGTGTTCTGGAGTTGATCTTCACTCATAGTGACCCCATATGACATTCTTTACATAAGCAGATTGCCAGAGTTTTTGAGCAGATACTGGAAGAGACAATAAAGGATCTTCCACTTAAGCGAATGAAGATAGCAAGACTCTGCTGATGTCCTGAATTCAGATTTCTGGCCTCCAGAATTGAAGGACAATAACTTTCTGCTCTTTGGTTACAGCAGAACTAGAAAACTACAGCTCAAGCAAGCATCTAAACATGCTAGACCGCTGCCTCACAATCCTCCACCTCTGCTTACGGTAACCTCTCTTTCTGGAAGGTCTTTCCTCCCTTCTCCATCTGGAGTCCACCTGCTCCTATCTTCTCTCTTCCCCTCACCCTCTCACTGGTAGAAATAAAGCTCGCCTCTTCTTCAGGCTCTTAGACCCTTGAAGACTAAGACCAGATCTTATCTATCCCTGTATTCTCCGCAACTGGCAGAGGCTCTGCCATCTAGGAGGAAGCTTCTGACTGTGTCTTGGCTGAACTAAAAAGTATTAGTTGACTTAGAATGTATTGATCTGAGGCATTTATTGATCACCTACTCTGTGGCAGGTCTTGATGTGGGCAAGGAATATGAAAATGAGTAAGACACAGTTTCTGCTTATAAAAAAGAACTCCTTTTGTTGTTATTTTTGTTATTAATAAGTGCCGTCGAGTCAGTTCCGACCCATAGAGACCCTATACAGGGTTTCTGAGGAGTGGCTGGTGAACTTGAATGACCGACCTGTGGTTCAAACCGACTTTGAAGTCCAGCAAACTAACCCACAGCACCACACTAGGATTTATAAAGAACTCCTGTTGTTGTTTTTGTTAGGTGCCCCCAAGTTGGTTCTGACTCATAGCTACCCTATTGACAACATAATGAAACACTGCCTGGTCCTGAAATAGCCTCACAATTGTTAAATTTCAGCCTATTGCTGCTGCCACTGTGTCAATCCACGTCTTTGGGGTCTTCCTCTTTTTTTGCTGACCCTCACTTTACCAAGCATGATGCCCTTCAAAGCTGATCCCTTCCTGTAACACAGTCTGAAGTTTGAGAGATGATGTCTGGCCATCCTGGACTCTAAGGAGCATTCTGACCATACTTCCTCTAACACAGATTTGTTTGTTTTTCTAACAGTCTATGGTATATTTAATATTCTTCTCCAAAACCAGAATTCAACTGCATCAATTCTTCCATGGTCTTCCTTATTCATTGTCCAATTTTCACATGCATATGAGGTGATTAGGAGTCCTGTGTGGTGCTGTGGGTTAACGTGTCAGACTGCAAAGCCATTTGAACTGCAAGGTGGGCAGTTCAAGCTCACCTGCTGCTACTCAGAAACCCTATACAAGGTCACTATGCATCAGAATCGACTCAAAGGCACTTAACAACAACAAAATGAGATGATTGAAAATACCATGGTTTCTGTCAGGTGCACTTTAGTCCTCAAACTGACATCTTTGCTCTTTAACACTTTAAAGAGATCTTTTGCATCAGATTTGCCTAATGAAATACATCGTTTGATTTCTTGACCGCTGTTTC
>NW_006408547.1:5441060-5445901 GCF_000296735.1 Chrysochloris asiatica | reverse complement strand
ATAAAGATTTACAGCTTCCGAAACCCTATATAGAGTTTATATGAGTCGGAAACAATGACAGCACAAAACCATCACTATATATACATATATGTGTGTATATGTATACATATGGAGACCTGGTGTGGCACTGTGGGCTCATGCGCTGAACTACAAGGTCAATTTGAATCACAAGGTCAATGATTCAAGCTCACCAGTCACTCTTTGGAAACTCTATACAGGGTTGCTATGGGGTGGAACTGACTCAATGGCACTTAACAATAACGTGTGTGTGTGTGCGTGTGTATTATTCTTAAAGTTGTATTTCTTGTTGTTAAGTGCCTTCGAGGTGGTGTCGACCCATAGTGACTCTGTACAGCGTTTCCAAGGAGCAACTGGTGAACCTGAGCTGCTGACCTTTCAATTCAAACCAACTTTATAGTCCAGTGTATTAACCCATAGTGCCATACCAGGACTCCCAACACATACACGTAGGTACATGTGTACAAAAGTTTACAAGCAATCTGGGGTGGATCACAAGCTTCTGACTGCTAACTTCAATTCTCTCCTCTTGAATATATCTTCAGAAGCAGCTTGACTCATGTAATATTTTCCTCTCTTTATCTTATTTTGTTATGTACTGTCCATAACCTTGGCTCCTTCTTCAGACTAGCCAGTTAGCACTTGTTAAGTAAGCCACCAGTGAAATTAACAGGTAGAACATCTCTCACTATGCCCTTGAAGCAGTGACAGTATGGTTAACAAAGCAGCACTGGTTTCAGACAGATGACAAAGCTTTTGTGGCATGGAGTTCAGTTTCAAAACAAATGGCTGTCTCACGCTACTCACCACTCTGTCAGGGGACTGTCAGGGCTGACTGTGTGTTGTTCACATCAGAGGAAACTTGGCCAACTGGCGCTCACAGAAAATGACATATATCAACAGCATCAGTCTCTGCATGCCTCCAAGTGCTACACCAAACTTTCAAACACAAAATATGACAGAGGAGATATCCTGGGGCAGCGTCTGTAGATAAACTGCAGACAATGAAAAGTTCATTCCAAAAGTTGGATTCATGGTTAGGATTCAGTGTAGCATGAGGGTTGGAAGCACAAGTTCCAGGCTCCAACAGTTCTACTGTCCTTTTGAACAAATCACAGAACCACCCTAACCCTCAGTTTTCCTTTACGGAAATTACATAATGGTAAATATCTCCATTTTCCATTATTATTGTTAGTGAATGTGTGTAAAGTCCTGGACCAAAAGATCGATTTGAACCATAAAGGCAGCAGTTCAAACTCACCAGCACTCCTTGGAAACCCAATATAGAGTTGCTATGAGTCAGAACCAAGTAGGTAGCACTTAACAACAACATGACACAACACAATTCCCACCACTGAACCAGGGAGCAGGATAGAAGGCAAAGAGCTATGTCATACTTTCAGTGTTCCTCACTAGCTTTCTTCCTTGAAGAAAGTAGGTGCCAGAGAGATTATTTTAAGATTCAGGGCATACAAAGAGGGAGAAAGGAAGGAAGAACCGGACTTTTCTGAATGGGGAAATATCTGTCTAGTTCTCTGCTAAGTCGATGTGGTTTTCTTGCCTTCCATGATGGAAATCCAGGTTTGATTACCAGTCACTGTACCTCATATGCAACCACTGTTTGTCTCAATGGAGGCTTATGTGTTTCTAGGATGCTGAAAAGGTTTCAGCAGAATTTCTAGACTAAGATAAACCTGGAAGAAAATTTACCAGGAAAAATCTATTAAAAGAAACCATTGACCTATTTGATACCACCCTAGGATTGTTATGAGTCATAATCAACTTGATGGCACAAAAGAACATAATTTCACATAAACAGAATCATATAGTACATTTCCTTTATTGCCAGAATGTTTTTGAGATTTGTCCATATTGAAACATCCATATTGCAATTTATCCACACTAACTAATTATTATTTTACTACTTAGTAGTATTCCATTGCCTGGATATAAGACAACTTTTAAATACTTTTATCTCTTGATAAATCTATAGGTCTTTTATCTATTGATAGAAATATAGATCTTTTCATCTTCTAACATTAATATCCTGAAATGAACCTTTGAGTACTTTCAGTGTGGAAATACATTTTAATTTCTCTTAGAGCGGAATTACTGGATTCTATGGTATTGTTGTAATTAGGTATTATAGAGTCAACGCCAACTCATGGTGACCTCAAGTGACATGGTGACCTCAAGTGGCATACCCCATCTGATTTTCTTGACTGTAATCTTTACACAGTATTCCTGATGTGATGCTGTAAGATCAGCACTGAACAGAGAATCACCAAGTTGGCAGTTCAAACTCACAAGCTAGATCACTTCCGGTTTGGGGGCGGACACAGCAGAGTCAGGTAGAGGAGGCTCCTCGATGGAGGTACAAGAACATCAGAGAAGGTGTTTTCCCGGAACAGCTCCAAAGCTTTGAATATAATATAAATTGGGGGGACGTCAGTTTTCTATGACCACCGGTAGAGAAATCTGACTGTGGCGGGAATACATGGTGAGTTCTGAATCGATTAGAATGCTGCCTGTGGGCCCCTCAGCCTGGGATGAGCTCAGAGGGCAGGGCCACAGCCAAGCTGATACAAGGCTGAAGCCACAGAGCGGCATCTGGAAAAAGAAGTGTGACGGAATTTTTTTTTTTTTTTTTTCACTTTTCTTTCCTCCTCTCCCCTGTTGCATCCTTTTTGCCCAGCCTTTACACCTTCAGGCAGGTGGGGGCGCACCCTCATAAGGCTCCAGCATTGTGCCCACAGGGTATAATTTTCCCACGGTGCAAAGAGGAAATCCCTGAAAGCTCCAGTGGTCCCACAAACTAATCCTTTGGTTGTTTCTTATGACATCTGACTCTGGGATTTAGCCCTAAAGTTGATCTGGGAAGGACCCTTTATTCCTGCTTTACCTAACAAGAGACAGCAGGTCTGGCCATACAGTCAAACCATATTTGCACCTTGTAAACCCCAACATAAAAGGCAAGTGCCAACACCAACTACTATATACAAGGACACAGCTATTTTGAGAATTACAGTGTGCATACGCAGATACTTAAAGTGACCTTTAGAGATAAAAATAGTGGACAATCTTTCTTCCATTTGTTTCTCAATAACTATCTGCGCACCTCCAAGGTGGTGACTAGAGGAGGGGCCTGAGGGAGTGGCCTGAGCAAGAAACCCCACCCACTGCTGGAGGTTTCTAATGTGTACACACAGTGACCTGAACAGCAAAGGCTACTAGAAAGTCAACTATGGTTTTATTTTTGTTTCTGTGTGATGTTTTTGTCTCTGATTTTATATAGTTTCTGGTTTTGGTCCTTTTGGTCTCACTTTTTTCCTGGAGCTGGGAACCTCTCTTCCTATATTACCCAAGAAGTAACAGCTATCATGGCCATATAGCCAAGCTACAAGCATACCCCATAGTATTCCACCATCGGGACTACAGCCAATACCAGCTGCTAAGCATCACACAGAGAGCCAACACTTGCTAAGATAGTTTGCAGCTGAGTAATCTCCAGGTCACATCTACCAGGAGACACTCAGTAAGCTCAACAACACAGCAGCATACATTTATTTAATCACTGAAAATGCATCTAACTATTGAAAATGTCCAGGGAAAAAACAGCAACAAAAGATCTCAGGACATGTCCCAAAACAGAAAAGAATAACTGAGACAAATGAGCTGGAGCCAGACATAGACTTCCCATTAGAAGAAGAGCAGGCTTTGGATCTGCCTGAGAAGGAATTCAGAAAAACGAAATGGAGACAAATCCAAATGCTCCACAGAGGTATGGAGGAAAATAAGGAAGAAGTCAGAAAAGTGCTATAGGAGCAATCAAACAAGATAGATATAGCATTGGAAACTATTCAAAACCTGCAAAAAGAGGTCCAGATTATTAATAAATAAAAAAAAATAAGAAATGGAAAATACACTGAAAGGGCAAAGGAGTAGAATAGAAGAGATGGAAGCCAGAACCAGTGAGCTGGAAGACAAATCTCTCAATACTGCTAAGATAGAAGAGCAAGCAGAAAAAAATGGATAAAAAAACCTGAAGTGAGTCTAAGATTCATGTTGGATAACATGAAGAGGAATAACAAGAATTTTTGGCATTCTGAAACAGGAAGAATCACAGAAGTCCACAGAGGAAATAGTTGAGAAGTTCTGGAAGAAAATTTCCCTAACATCTTGAAGGATGAGAAGATAAGCATTCAAGAAACTGAATGAACCCCAGGAAGGATATACATCCCAAAAGAAAATCACCAAGACATATCATAATCAAGCTCTCCAAAATCAAAGATAAGGAGAGAATCCTGAAAGAAACCAGGGAAAAGAGAAGTGTTACTTACAAAGGCAAGCAAATCAGACTAAGCTCTGACCTCTCAGCAGAAACCATGCAGGCAAGAAGGCAATGCAGAGACATACACAAAACCCTAAAAGAAAAAAAAAACTGCCTACCAAGAATCATCTACCCATCAAAACAGTCAATCAAATATGATGGTGCAATAAAAAAATTCAAGGATAAACAAAACCTAATAGACTTTGTCAAAGTCAATCCAGTGCTTCAAAACATCCTAAAGGGAGTTCTTTGGAATGAAAACTAACAAGAACAGACAACAACCATAGTTGACAGTTGTGGCAACACCACCTGTAACTCAGTCGACTGATAGAAGAGTTCAGAACAGAACAAAATTACAACAATGAATTCAGAGGTCCTGTGAGGCCAATCAGAGATCAAAATAATAACAAAGTTAAATAAGGGGAAAATATAGGAACAGAGATCCAGGTGGTGAGGAGGTCAGGTAGATCGCAGATGCAATGTTGTTGTTATT
>NW_006408547.1:5434482-5440960 GCF_000296735.1 Chrysochloris asiatica | reverse complement strand
TTTATCATGCTGTTATTTATTAGCACAGTTGTAAGGATTTTTGTTGTTGTTTTTCACATTGATATGCAGTCCATACTGAAAGCTGTAGTCTTCGACTTGCATTAGTATTTTAAGTCCTCTTAGGTTTCAGCAAGCAAAGTTGTATCATCGTTGCAATACCACAGGTTGTTAATGAGTCATCCTCCAATCCTGAAAGTACATTCTTCTTCACATATTCTCGCTTCTCAGACTATTTGCTCACCATTCAGATTGACTGTTGTTGTTGTTGTTGTTGTTGTTATATGCCATGGAGTCGGTTCCGACTCATAGCGACACTGTACAAGGTTTCCGAGGATGGAAATCTTTACGGGAGCAGAAAGCTTCATCTTTCACCTGCGGAACAGCTGGTAGTTCCGAACTGCTGACCTTGCGGCTCGCAGCCCAATTCGTAACCACTGTGCTAGATGAAAAGATACAACCCAGATGCCCACCTTTCCTCAATTCATCATTCTGTATCCCCTTGTTCTGTTCTAATAACTGTCTCTTATTCTATGTACAGACTCCTCATGAGCACAATTAAGTGTTCTGAAATATCCATTCTTTGCAATATTATGCACAGTTTGTCATGAGCCACACAGTTGAAATCATTTGCATAATCAACACAGAACAAGTAACCACATTTCTAGTATTCTGTGCTTTTAGCTAAAACACATCTGACATCATCAATGCTTTCCCTAGTTCCATGTCCTCCTGTTTTAAATCCGACTTGGATTTCAGAAAGTTTTGTCAATGGACTGTTGCAACCATTTTTAAATTATCTTTAGCAAAATTTTACTTGCATGAAATATTAATGATATTGTTCAATAATTTCTGCATTCTACTGAGTGACCTTTCTTTGGAATGGACACAAATAAGAATCTCTCATCAGTTGGCCACGTAGCTGGCACAGATGAGCGATGGGCTCCAGTGTTGTTGAAAGATTTGCTGAAATATTTCAATTTTGTATTCCATCGATCCCTGAAGGGCTGTCAACGATTCCTAACTGCAGGGCCCTGGATCATCTGTCAAATTCTTGGGCGTTGTGTGGTCAGGTAAGACAAGGTGGTTCCCAAGGCTGTAAATGACAAAGTTAAAGCACACCCCCGCCCTACCAGTGTAAAGGAATGCAAACATTGCTGAGGATGCTGGGGTATAGCAGACCCTTTATTCCCCACTTTGCACAGATCTTGTTCCCCTTGTAATGTGGTACAAGGAAGAATGGGGACTGGACTCCCAAGGTGGAGCAGTCCATTAATGAGACTAAAGTAGCAAATAAAATAAAAATAAAACAGGTGTGGGCCCTTGGGACCATAGTTGTAGGGCAAGGGTATAAACTGGCTGTCACCAGCTGTCCTTGCACAAGACTATGCATAGGGCTCCTACACCAGTACTATTCAAGCAGCCTTCGACTCAGCCCACTGGCTACTTTGCCCCGTGCCCCAGCCTGTCCACATTGCTTCCCTGCCTGCATAGCAACTGCAGTGCACCATGGGGGATACCTTGACTGAGTCATCCATGTACCAGACTTCCTCAGGAATTTGCCCGATGCCTTCTCATATGTGACTCTCCCATGAGGGTGCTTCCATTGTGAGGGCTTTCCATTGGTGACTTGGGTAACTGGTCCAAGAAGCTGGTGCAATTGGGCACTCAAGGGACTGGTTGAGAGGGCACTTCTTTGTTGCAAATATGCATGCCATGTGGCCAATGTGCTGGATTGGACCACCCTGACTGAGGCCTTTAACCACTCCTGTATGAGGTTGTGCATTCACACTGTCACAGAAGTCCCTTTTGTCATGTCGCCTACAAGCTGTAAGCTGCTGTACACTGCACACAGTTGCTGTTTTTAAAAGGTTGTGTCTGGTTTCTATACCTTCCCACAGCTGAGACCAAATTCATCAGCCCTGTTCTGTTGCCACAGGCCCTAGGCATACCCCTCTGGGTAGCTGGTGACATCTAATTCATAGCCTTGATCTACAGCTATGGTCCCAAGGTGCTGCACCTGTTTTGTTGCTACTTTGGTCTCATTAAAGGACTGCTCCACCTTGGGACTCCAGTCCCAAATGCTTCCCTGTACCCCTAGACAGTACTTTTTGACCATGAATGTGACACCATTCTTCTTGAATTTGTCAATCTTGGCATAATAAATTATGGTGCTGGTGGTAATGGTGGTGTGCCATGGAGTCAGTTCCAACTCATAGCGACCCTGTACAGGGTTTCCGAGGCTGTAAATCTTTACAGGAGCAAAAAGACTCATCTTTCTCCCACGGAATAGCTGGTAGTTTCCAACTGATGACCTTGAGATTAGCAACCCGACTAGTAACCGCTATGCTACCAGAGCTCCATATAGTAAATCATATGATTCTCAAATTCAAAATGGCCAATACCAGTCCATCTCAGCCCACTCATGTCTACAATATTGTTCTTCACATGTTCCATTTCATTTTTGACAACATCCACTTTTCCTAGATTCATTATACCTTACATGTTCTGATTATTAATAGATTTTTACAGCTGTTTCTCTTAATTCTGAATTTTTCTCATCAGCAAATGAAGGTCTGGAAAGCTTTGCTCCACTCACATCATTATGGTCATCTTGACTGAGGAGGCAGCTCTTCCCAAGGCATCTCTTTCCTAGTCCAACTGAAGGAGCGCATCTTCTGCCACTATATTTAACCAAGTCCTGCTTCTATTCATAATGTTTTCATTTTCAGGCACTATATCTGACAATACTGTGATGCTATTCATAATGTTTCATCTTCCAGCACTATATCTGACAGTGTTCCACTGCTTTTCATAAGGTTTTCAGTGGCTAAACATCCAGAAGTAGTCAGCCTCTCCTTCTGCCTAGTCTGCCTTAGTCTGAAAGCTCTGCTAAAACCTGACCATCATGGGGGACCCTGCTGGTATTTAAAATACCAGTGGAATCGCATCCAGCAACACAACACCCTAGCCACCAAGTATGACAAACTAACAGAGAGGATTGGTGGAAAGAAGGCCTAGTCTAATGAAAATAAACCTGTTACCTTCATGGAAGTACAATACCTAAGTTCATTCCCTTCTGATGATGGGTCACAGACATCATAATCACGAGGCCTGGGTTATTATACCATTCTTAGAGAAATCCACTTTGCTGTATATCATATCCACAGTTAATGAAGTTTAAATAATTTAATTGTTTAAATTTAATTTAAGTTAGCAGACGCCTGAAAAGATTGGATTAGACAGAGGAAGTGCAAGAGAGAACAGTAAGAAAATTAAATCCAAGAAAAAGAAGATAAAAAAGATAATAAAATTTTACAGTAGGAGGTTTTGTTCTATTTCTTTCTCGCAAAATGAAGGCATAAAAGGAGAATTTCCCTTTATTCTTTAGAAATTCCAAAGATGGCCCAAGAGACCAAGCACGTATTCAGTTCCCACCTCAAGACTTCATTTATAGCATTCTTCTATTTAAAAATGGATTTCAGTAAAATGTTTCATAATGTGGATTGGTTTCTTTGGGGTGTGCCTTTGCACTGTAACAGTATAAAAAAAGACATTAATAACTTCTCCGTTAATGGGTTTTTCAGAGTCTCCAAAGATTCACCTTGTACATTATAACTTCCTTCCACTTAGCCCCCTGGCTAAATCTTGATTGCCCTTGTAAGACATCTTCGGGACAGATTGCTTAAGTTAAAGATTGCCCTTATGAGAAATAACTTCTCATACTATGTACAACACATGCTCATGAAATGGCAGCACTTAAGTGCCGTCATTTAGTGTGTCATTTACCTCCCTCCCAAGAAACTCAGTTCGGAGAGAACAGACTCTGCCTAGAAAAGAGAATTGCAGTGACCAACGAAGGGGAAGCCATATCCTAGCCTTAGGACGTGACTGTGAACTGGTTATTTTTTATTTTGTCCTTGCCAGGACACTCTGGTCAATTCAGTCACGAGTTTCAGAGAGTGTGACAAAGACTTCCCAACAAAGCTTTGTCCAGTTTTGAGACCTGAGTGTGTAAATATATGTTTATACTAACACCCACCTATCAGTTTTGTGGTGGATTGCTTGTTTTTATAAATACCGGAAGTCATGTCAGGGTACTTCAAATACTAGCAGGGTCCTCATGGTAGATAGGTTTCAGTAACGTTTTCAGACTATGGCAGACTAAGAAGAAATGTCTGGCAATCAGCATCATAATATTAGCTAATAAAAACCTTATTATCACAACAGAACATTGTCTGACTCAGGTACTTGACATGTCATCAGGAAAATCATTCTCTGGTGGAAGACAGCTTGTTTGATGTCATAGAGATCCAGCAAGGGTAAGGAAGATGCTCAGTGAGAAGGGTAATGCAGTAACTACAAAACTAAGCTCAGAACATATGAAGATACTGAAGATGACTCACTGCAGCTCTACATGAGGTTGTGTTCTGTTGTATTCAAGGTCACTGTGAGTCTGAATCAGCTCCACAGCATCTATCTGCCTATCTACAAGGAGGCATCAAGACATTTGTGCTAAATGGAAGTCAAAGATCATGGAATTATTTCATAAACTTTTAAAAGTTCCCTCATATTTATTATAATTTCTAGACCTAGTCTTTAAATTTTAGTCTTTCCTAATTACAGCAGAAATTAAGTCTGCGTCTGCACCTCAATAGATGTATTTGGGAAGAGTGACAAATGTTGCTTTTGTTTAGCAAGAAAACCTAATTTCAAAGATGACAAGCAAAGATCCCATGACACTTTTCTCTAAGGCTGGGATTTGTTAGCTTGGCCTTCCAACTAGATTTAAAAGGAATCCTCTCAGAAGTAGGAACAGACAATCCCAGGGCCATAAAGAAAGAAGAGCATGGAGAACAAACAAGATGGCGGATCAGGTGGAAGTGCAGTAAAGGAGCTCCACTGACAACAACCCAGAATACAGGACCAAGCAGGCTCAGGGGATGGTCTCAGAACTCTGAACCACATGTAAAGTAATATTTAGAAGGTTGGAAGGCTTACAGCTGGGAGAATTTGTGGCAGAAGCTAGAAATCCATTGCTTTCTAATTCAAGATGCTCAGCTGCTTGAGGAGCCACCATCTTGGGTGAGACCAAGCAGGGGAAGGAATGGAGCGGCCACAGATGCCTGGCAGAACCGCAGAGATAAAGGTGTGGACATTCTTTTCTTTTGGTAGCTGTTCATAGGTCCCTTGCTGCCTGCGCACCTCCATTCTGGTGAATATAGGTGTGCCTGAGCTAGTGGGCACCCCAGCCCCACTCTCAGAGGGTTCTACTATGCAAGTGCACAGATCTCCTTGAAATTTAAAGAGACAGTTTTCAATCAAAATCAAATGGCCATAGTCAGCCCTGAAATGTTTACAACTAGAAACAAAGTGTGAACAGGGATTGTGGAGTGGGACAAGCAGACAAAAAAGGAAATAGGCCAAAAATTAAATCCTACATTATGTCAAAATGACCAACAGTGGCATCATGAAATTTCTCAAGAAGAGTGAAAAGGGAAACTCAATGCCTGATCACATCTACCTGGAGGTAAACTGAAAGCATAAAAAATACCAAAATACATACACATCTGAGTATTAAGGCCACAGATAACCCCTGAAGATGCCCAAAAAACAGAAGCAGATGACAATATCTAAACATGTCCAGAAATGAGATAAAGTGACTGAGGCAAATGAGCTAGAGGTAGACCTACACTCCATAGTGGAAGATGGGCAGGCTTTGGAAACCTGAGAAGGAATTCAGAAAAATGATTATAAAATGTATCAAAGCACTATACAATGGAGTTGAGAAAAATAGGAAGAAGTCTGGAAAGCGCTACAGGAACGATCAAATAAGATAGATACAGCATTGGAAACAATTCAAAACCTACAGAAAGAGGTTCAAACAATTAATAATAGAATATCAGCAATTGACAATACACTGAAAGGGCAAAGGAGTAAAATTAAAGAGATAGAAGCTAGAACTAGTGAGCTAGAAGATAAATCTCTCAACACTACTACGATAGAAGAACAAACAAAAAAAGGATAAAAAAATCTGAAGAAAGCCGAAGATTCATGTTGGATAACATGAAGAGGAATAACATAAGAATTATTGGCATTCCAAAACAGGAACAATCACACAAGTCCACAGAGCAGATAATTGAAGAGCTTCTGGAAGAAAATTTTCCTAACATCCTGAAAAGTGAAAAGATAAGCATTCAAGAAGCTCAACGAACTCCAGTATGGATAGACCCTAAAAGACAATCACCAAGACATATACTAATCAAGCTCTCCAAAATCAAAAATAAAGACAGGATCTTAAAAGCAGCTAGGGAAAAGAGAAATATAACATACAAAGGCAAGCAAATCAGATTAAGTTTAGATCTCTCAACAGAAACCATGCAGGCAAGAAGGCAATGGGGAGAGATACATAAAACCCTGAATAAAAAAAAAAACCTGCCACCCAAGAATCCTCTACCCAGCAAAGCTGTCAATCAAATAC
>NW_006408547.1:5418728-5426765 GCF_000296735.1 Chrysochloris asiatica | reverse complement strand
TCCAAAGTATGAGAGACGAAGTTTGGCCATCCCAGTCTCCAAGGAGCACTCTGGCTGCACTTCTTCCAACACAGATCTGTTGGTTCTTTTGGCAGCCCGTGGCACTTTCAATATTCTCCTCCAACACCATAACTCAAAAGCATCAATTCTTCTACTGTCTTCCTTATTCACTTTCTAGCTTTCACTTGCATATGAGGTTACTGAAAATACCATGGCTTGGGTCAGGCGCACCTTAGTCTTCAAGCTGACATCTTTGCTCTTCAACACTTATAAAGAGGTCTTGTGCAGAAGATGTGCCTAATGCAATATGTCATTTGATTTCTTTACTGCTGCTTCCATGTGTGTTGATAGTTGATCCAAGAAGAATGAAGTCCTTAACAACTTCAACCTTTTCTCCATTGATAAGAATGTTGTTTATTGGTCCAGTAATGAGGATTTTTGTTTTCTTTACATTGAGATGCAATGTATACTGAAAGCTGTGCTCTTTGATCTTCATCAACAAATATTTTAAGTCTGACTTAAATGGAGGGAAAAGTTAGTAGACTACATAGTAGCCTCAAAGAAAGTTAATAGTTCACAAACTTACAAGCTTTTCCTTGGAAACTCTATACAGGGTCACTATGAGTCAGAACTGACTCAACAGCTCATAACAACAAGCATCTTTATAGAAGCAGATTGCTAGGTCTTTCTCCCACAGAGCCACTGGAGAGGTTGTTGGTTAGCAGTCAAAGTGTATGTTTAACTTTACAAAAAATTGTAAAACTCTTCCTCAAAATAGTGTTCTATTTTAATGTCCCACAAGCAATGCATAATTCCTGGTATTTAGTAGGCTCACGAACATTTGGCAATGTCAGTCTTTTCAGTTTTCACTATTATAGTAGGTGTATGTTGTTGTTGTTAAGTGCCATAGAGTCAGTTACAAATCATAGTGACCATGTAGGGTTCCGGAGGAGCAACTGGTAGATTTGAATTGCTGACACTGAAGCTAGCAGTCCAGTGCTTATTGTACAGTGTCACATCAGGACCTTATATAAGATATATAGTTTATTACTGTTGTTGTTGTTGTTGTTGATTTCATTTTTATTTCTTTGATGACTGATGAGTCTTTTTTGTGGTTGTTGTTGTTTTGCTTCTTGTCCATTCACATCTTGGCTTGTATGAAGTACCTGCTAAAATCTTTTTGTTTTATTTTCTTTAATGGGAAGTCTTTCTCATTTGTATTAAATTTTGAGAATTTTTAAAATTCTAAATACAAGACATTTGTCAAGTATATGTATTAAAATATTTTCTCCCAGACTTTGATTTGTCTTTCCATTTCTTCTAAACAGTTTTTTGTTTTTTTTAAAGAACAGAGATTTTAAAAACGGATTGTTGTTGTTTAGTACCGTTAAATCGGTTCTGAATCATACATAGGGTTTCCAAGGAGTGTCTGGTGAATTTGAACTGCCAACCTGTGGTTACTAGTCCAGTGCTTATCCTAAAGCTCATCCCAACAAATCATTGTTCTCTGTAGTTTGTGGCTTTGTGTCCTAAGAAATATTCACTTTATCTCAATTCCATAAAATGTTCTTATCTATTTTTGTCTGCTAGTTTTATAGTTTTAATATTTACATTTAGGTCTATGATTTATTTCAAGCATATTTTTGTGTAAGGTGTGAGTCAATAATGGAATTTTTTTCCCCTGCAGATATCAAATTGTTCCAAAAACATTTTTAGAAAAGATCATCCTTCCCTCGATTAACCAGCCATAGCAACTTGGTTGAAAATCAACTGACTATATATGTGTGGGTCTGTTTCTAGATTATGATTCTATTGTATTGATCTATAGGTCAATGCTTATCCCAAAGCCACTGTTGTGAATACTGCTAAACCTTGAAAGAAGGTAGGTCAATGCTCCAACATTGTTCTGATTTCAAAGTTGTTATGCTTTTGTGCATTGTTAATCTCATCCTTCATTGTATTAACGATAGCAATCCTAGTACCTAGACCTGTAGACAATCTGCCTTTTCCAGTGGATGTCTAGAATAACAAAATAATACATTAAAATGTTTTCCCCATGGGTAATAATTCGGCCTAAGACAGACAGGAAAAATCCGGTAGATAAATTCGTTTCCCTTTCTACCACTTATCTATTTCAAGACACAATGGTTTTATGATGCCTCACCACCTCTCAGGAGATATCCCATGAGACTGAGCAGCATCATTTTGAGAAGCTGTGGGCAGCTCTGTTCGACATCACTGTAAATTATTTTCTATAATGCTTTCTCCTCTCTCTTTTTTCCTCACTCTTGTCTCCCTTAGGTTCTATTTCCCAGTTAACTATAAGCATGGCTTCTGGCTTTATATTCTTGGTTAAGAACAATAGACACTTCTTTGAGCTGATCTATCCTTTCTCTCCCTTTATATACTAATTTTCTATTGCTTTGCGCCAAAAAAAAAAAAAAAAATGCCCACCATTGAATAGCTTAAAATAATGAACATTTATTATCTATCAGTTTCAGAATTCAGAAACACCTTAACTGAGTGGTTCTGGCTCAAGGCCTCTGATGAGATTGCAGTCAAGATAATAGCCAGGACAGCAGTCACTTCAAGGCTTCCAATGTGGTTCATCCACATGACTGTTGACAGGAGGCCTCAGTTCCTTACTGTGTGAATCTTCTTGTAGGGTTACTTGGGTGTACTTGCAATATAGCTGTGGCTTCCTCTAGAATGAGTTATCTAGGAGAGGGCAAGGAGAGTCCCATGTCTTTTATGACTTCATCTTGAAAGTAAAGCACAATTACTTCCATCTTAGTCTACTCGTTAGGAATGAATCTCTATTTCTGGCCACACTCAAGGTGAGCAGAGCTGGTTCCATCTTTTTAAGAGAAGAATGTAAAAAAATAAATCTGTGGGTAAATTTTAACATCACCAAAGTTGGTTTCCTAGGATGCCAGGGAGGCACATTTACAAAACATATTGCTAGGGGTATAGATAATAAACTTAAAATCGAGTGATACTAACTATTCTACAAGAGAATTAAACTAATGACCACCACTAAAACTCTGCAGAACTCTTTCTTGAGGCCTTGCAATATTGTACTATCATGAAGGATTCAGATAGGATTTTAGATTTAAATATGATGCCAAACAACCTGAAACCATTTTGATGCTGCCTCTCTTTGTTCTTTACATCCTCTTTAATCATACCTGTATCTGTATAGTATAATCAGTATTACAACAACTGTTCAATGCTGAATGCACTTACTATTGGTAATGAATGCTAATGAAAATAAGTGTTCTCATTTGCCAGTAATCACAAGGTTATTAGAAGAATCAAATAAGGTAATACGTGGAAAATTACCATAGTATAGAGGGAGGCTGGCCCAGTAGATGTTCATTCCTGCTTTCGTGTCATAGGATACGCACTCGACCTTAAGGTCAGTTTGAACCACAAGGTTGGTGGTTCAAACCCACCAATGGCTCCTTGGAAACCCTATACAGGGTCACTATGACTCAGAACTGACTCGACAGCACTTAATAACAACAACAAATCAGAACCAACAGAAATCTAAACAAACCACTAGTCAGCCAATAGCTCTTTATTTACTGCTGCTTACTGTTGCTCTAAATGGTGATGTTATTTGTCTCTTTCACCTAATGGTAAAAGAAATGTAAAAATAACAAAGCCATGTTGACCATTTCTTCTTAACATCTTTCTACCCACATTTTCTTTTTCCTTTTAACCTTGTTGAAACACTAAGTAAATTTCTTTCATAATATAGTTTTAATGAGGTTATTACCATGCATATTCAATGAGACCATGGCTTACGTAATAAATTTCCTAGTTCAAGATACATTTTTTTTAAGAATTAACCTTTTAACTATATCTTTGCATATACTCATATTATTATTATTTAAGATAAAAGTTTTGCATTAGCATAAAGGTAATCCTTGTGGGTAATTATGCACAAAAGATGTTTAAATATACATATATATATATTTTTAAAGCTTTGTTGTGATATAATTCATGTATCATATAATTCACCTATTTAGACTGTACAATTCAAAAGTTTTTAGGACATTCACAGAATTGTGAGATTCTCTTCACAATAAATTTCAGAACATTTTTACCAACCCCTTGCAAAACAAAACAAAACAAAAAGTCACCCATTAGCTGTCACTATACACTCCCTATTCCTGGTGGCGGTGTGCTGTGGAGTCTGTTCCCACTTATAGCACTCCTTTATAGGGTTTCCGAGGCTGTAAATCTTTATGGGAGCAGAAAGCCTCATCTTTCTCCTGCATAATAACTGGTAGTTTCAAAGTGCTAACCTTGAGGTTAGCAGCCCGCCTAGTAACAACTACACTACCAGAGATCCTTAAAAATATAGTAAAACCTTATTTACTAGTCTTAGGCAACCCAAAATCTATTTTTTGTTTTTATGTAATTGCCTAATCTGGGCACTTCATATACTCATAAATGAAATAATACAAGATGATACTTTTTGTGACTGTCTTTGTTTTACACTTTGCATAATGTGTTCAAGTTTCATTCATGTTGTAATATGTAACAGTATTTTAGTGTTTTTTAGGACAGACTTTATGATATCTCGGACTTCGGTTATCCATGTATCTTTTGATAAACATTGGGCTGTTCTCCACTGTTGTTCGCTATGATTAATGCTGTGTGAACATATGTTTTCAGTTCTTTTGGATAGTGTGATAGTTAAGGTTGTGTGTCAATTTTCCAGGGCCATGATTCTTAGCAGTTTAACTGTTATGTAAGTTTGGCCGTTGTGTAATGACATAGTCATCATCCGTAATGAGATCTGATTAATGTAATGACCTCCATGCTGCGGTATGCATTGAGCAGCCAATCAATTGTAAGAGAGTTTCTTGGGGATACGTCCTGCATCAAATGTATATGGGTGTTTTGGCAATGCCCTTTGGCTTTTGGCCCTATCTGGATCATTCAGCTGGTTCAGCGTCATCTGGACTTGATCCAGGAGCCTATGGTCTTACCTAGTGATCTTGGATTCATTAGCCTCAAAAGCTAGCTGTCTGCCATCTAACATCTTAATCTTAGGTTCATTAGCCCCTGCAACTACATACATTAGAAGAAGACTCCACCTTGATGTCTCATCCATGGACTTGGAATTTACCAACCTTTACAACTGTGTGACCCATTTCTTTAATATATATGTTGTTTTAGTTGTTGTAAAGTGCCACTGAGTTAGTTCTTACTCATAGACACCCTCTGTAGAGTTTCTGAAAAGTGGCTGGTGAGTTTGAACCAATGACCTTGTGGCTAGCAATCAAGTACTTATCCTACAGGGCCACACAAGGACTCCTTGATTGATTGATAGATAAATAGGTAGACAGATAGTTCAAAAACCATGTGGGAGGCTTGAGGCAGATAGGGTAGAGGTGCAGTGACATTTCCGTCAGCAATACCACAGAATACCAGATGAAGCAGGTTCAGAGCAAAGCTCCAAAACTCTGAGCCACATAGTAGGAACATTTTTAAAGTTTGAAGGCTTATAGCTAGTGGCCCTTGTAGTAGAAGTAAGAAATCTCATACTTTAGAATCTGCCAGACTCAGTGGTCCGGAGCCAGAAACTTGGGAGAGACCAAACGATGGGACGAGATGGGGAAGTAAGCAGACCTGCTGGGAATTAATGACCTCAGGAACCTTGGAGCAAAGGTGACAATACTATCTGTTTGGGTTTTCTTTATTCTGATTTTTTATTATTGTCATTATCTGTTCATTGGCTGTCAGCACACCTTTCTGGTGACTAGAGGGGGTGCATGAGTGAGTGGACACCCCCCCCATCCCCACCACTGGAGAGTTCTTCTACCAGTCATGCACACAGATCTTCTCAGCATTTAGAGGCACTCTCCTTTCTTGCTATCTGAGTGCATGAGAGTTGGTTCTGGCTCACAGTGGCCCTGCGCAGGATTTCCGAGGCTGTGAATCTTTGCGGGAGCAGGGGGCTAGTCTTTCTCCTCCAGAGCAGCTGGTGATTTCCAGCTGCTGAACTTAGACTTGCCAGCCCAATTCTTAATCACTACGCTACAAATGGCTTAAAATGGCCACAGCTGGCCCTGAACTGTTTATTAATAGGGAAGAGGCCAGAATGGGGTGAGAGAGAGAGAGTTAAAAGAAAAAAACAAGCCAAAAATAAAATTCTGAGGTATAGCATAACAACAAACAGTGGCAAATTGAAATTTATCAGACGGCCTTGAAGGCAAGAAGGTGAAAGAAGACATTAAAGTCATCTCGTATATTAGGCTACAGATTTTTTTTTTCTTTTTCATCTTTCTTCTCTCTCTCCTCTCCTTTTCCCACTATTAATAGAATATAATATCCAATCTTGTTTTTTGTTTTGTATTTTGAGGGTTTTTTTTGTTTCTTTGGGGTTTTTTTGTTTCTTTTTCATCCTTACATTTTTGCTGTTGTAATTTTTTCTTTTGTTCTATTTTTTGTTTGTTTGTTTGTTTTTTCTTTAGTTCTACTGGGCTTTGGTTTTCTTCTGCCTTTTACCTCTAGAGGGTTCTTTCTCTCCTTATAGTACCCAAGAAGAGACAGAAATTGCTACAATATAGTTAAGATACAATCACACACTATAAAGCCCCACAATCCAGGCAAGAACCAATACCAACTGCCATACACCTGGGAGGCAGACAACACCTGCAAAAATTACTCTGCAAAAATAAGAAGAGTGCAAAGGAAAGCTCACCTTGTGATCACATCTACCTGGAGGCAATCAGAAAACATAAAAAATACCAAAACACACACTCAAGTATTAAGGCCACAGCTAAACACTAAACATGTCCAAAAAGCAAAAATAGATAACCATATCATCACACATCCAGAAATAAGATAAAATGTCTGAGACAAATGACCTAGAAGTAGACCTGGACTCCATTCTGGAAGGAGGGACTCCATTCTTGGAAATGCCTGAGAAGGAATTCAGAAAAATGATTATAAAATGTTTCAAAACACTTTATAATGGAGTTGAGAAAAATAAGGAAGAAGTTAGGAAAGTGCTACAGGAACAATCAAATAAAATAGATACAGCATTGGAAACAATCCAAAACCTACAGAAAGAGGTTTAAACAATCAATAATAGAATATCAGAAATAGACAAAACACTGAAAGGGCAAAGGGATAGAACAGAAGAGATGGAAGGCAGAACCAGTTTAACTGGAAGACAAATCTCTTAATACCACTAAGATAGAAGAGCAAACAGAAAAAAAGGTTAAAAAAAAATCCAATGAAGGTCTAAGATTCATGTTGGACAACATGAAGAGGAAACACTTAAGAACTATCAGCATTCCAGAACAAGAAGAATCACACAAGTTCACAGAAGAAATAGTTGAGGAACATCGGGAAGAAAATTTTTTTAAATCCTGAAAAGTGAAAAGATAAACATTCAAGAAGCTCAACAAACCCCATGAAGGATAGACCTCAAAAGAAAATCACTGAGACATATCATAATCAAGATCTCCAAAATCAAAGAAAAGGACAGAATCTTGAAAGCAGCTAGGGAAAAGAGAAGTGTAACATACAAAGGCAAGCAAGTCAGATTAAGCTCAGATCTCTCAGCAGAAACCACGCAAGCAAGAAGGCCATGGGGAGACATATATAAAACCCTGAAAGAAAAAAACTGTCAGCCAAGAATCCTTTATCCATCAAAGCTATCAATCAAAGATGATGGTGCAATCAACACATTCCAGGATTTTTGCCAAAGCCAACCCTACACTACAAAACATCCTAAAGGAAGTTTTGTGGACTGGGAACCAACAGGAACAGACAACAACCAGAGATTGGCATACATGGCAGCATCTCCCAGAACTAAATTGATAGATGGAAGAGTTGAGAACAGGACAAAATTATAAGAACAAACTAGAGGATCTGGGAGGTCAGTCTAAGATCAAAACAATTACACTGTGAAAGAAGGTAAACACAGAGGAAAAGAGATCCACATGGTGTAATCAGGTAGATTACAGGATAAAATAGACTGCATTAAATGGAGGAGAAAGCTAATGGATT
>NW_006408547.1:5378146-5407406 GCF_000296735.1 Chrysochloris asiatica | reverse complement strand
CATTATTTAAGAGGGTGCTGCTAATCAGTGGGGTGAGGTGGCAATATTAATACACAACATATCACTACCAATACATCAAGCACTGATGAGAAGCAAAACTTGGTGATATTATGTTTCATGCTTTTCTGAAATTTCACCCAAATGAGAAGTATAGGGAAGTTGGTTGGTTAGTTAAATGGTGAAAAAACAAAACAACATCAACAAAAAACAGATATGCTCAGGGCTTTGAAGTTATGGCTCAAGTGCCTGGTTAAGACTTGCAGTAGAAAAGACTTCAAAGTTGCCCTGAAAGAACGTCTTTATTTTTATAAAAGAACTGATATTGCCAAGAACCAAACCCAGTGTTTTATCATAAGAATAGTAGAATTACAATGTCAATTTAATTCCCAATCTCAAATGGTGTCTAAATTAAAATAAGGGCATTTATTGAAAGATACAGATCCTGACGCTTGGGATGGGGCCTATGCATGGATCATCAGGAACTGTGGACATTGAGTTTGAAATGTCATTGAATCACTCCTACCAACAGAACCAGACTTCTTCCCCCACTCTGATTAAATGAACCCAGCTGTCCTTGAAGATGAATCTTTGAATTATCATCTTCAATTGTTGTCTGGAGCGTTATCTAGGCCATTATCTGAGGCAGGGGTCTTCCCAGACATTACTGAATGTCCCCAGGGTCCACACCTACCTCCCATTTTTGCTTCTAGACCTATGTTGTTATTTTTGTTTTTAAATGCCATCGAGTAGGTTCCAACTCATAGAGAACCTGTATAGGGTTTCTGAGGAACAGCTGGTGGGTTTGAACTGCCAACCTTGTGGTTTGCAGTGAAGTGCTGATCCACAGTGTCACACCAGAAGTCCTCTAGACCTATAACTAAACTGAAATCCCAGAAAGTCCCAAAAGGAAAAGTACAAAGTGTGGCCCAGGAGAAGTACACTACAATCTAAAATAATTGCTTGGGTTTTTTTCCTAATATGCAGAAACAAAACCTGGATAATATGATTATGGGAATGACTATTAAAGGTATGGGTTAATGGAACAAGGAATATAATGTTGTATCAGTCTGAATTTATTGATGTGAGCCTTCAAAACACAGATTCTTCATTCAATGTTTCCATTTGAGAGGTTAGATATAATAGTTTATTTGGCTAATTTGCTGAAGCATGGATTATGTGGTGAACTACACTAAATCAAGTTGAAGTACCAGGCCTGCCTTGATATATTGTTGTTGCTGTTGTTAAGTGCCATCTAGTCAATTCCAACCCATAGCGACCTTGTATAGGGTTTCCAAGAAGCAGCTGGTGATCCTGAACCATAGACCTTAAGGTTCAAACAGACTTTGCCGTCCAGCACATTAACCTACAGCATAAACTGTAGAAGAAGGTAAATTGATATGTTGGAGTGGATTTATCAGGTTAGACACATAGACCCAAATATGGAGTACCCGGAAGATACAACTTTTGTTACAATGGTGAGGAACAAATTTGTGAAGGGAGCCTCAGAATTCTTAAAAATTGTTGTGATTACTATTTTATGTAAGTCAGATTTTAGAGTAGAAACTGCTCTAATTAAATTAAGATACCTACGAAGCAATCCAAAGTGCACTGCAGGCACTGGCAAAGATCAAAGCTCTGGGAATTGATGAAATACAAAATGAAATCTTTGAACTAACTGATGCAGCACTGGAGACACTCACTCATCTATCCCAAGAAATTTGGAAGACAGCTACCTGACCAACTTACTGGAAGACACAGGTTACCCAATGCAGAAATCATCGAACAATATCATTAATATCACATGCAAGTAAAATTTTACTCAAGATAATTAAAAAACAGCTGTAATAGTACATCAGTCAGAAACTGCAGCGGTTCAAGCCAGATTCAGACAATGATGTGGAATGAAGGATATCATTCCTGATGGATCTTGAATGAAAGCAGAGAATACCAAAAAAATGTTTACCTTTGCAATTATGCAAAGGCTTTCAACTGTGTGGATCATAACAAACTATGGATAACATTGTGAAGAATGGGTATTCCAGAACATTTAATTGTACTCATAAGGAATTTATGCATAGACCAAAGGTAGTCATTTGAACTGAAAAAGCGGACACTGAATGGTTTAAAATTAGGGAAAGTGTATACCAGAGTCGTAGTTTTTCATCAATCATACTTATTCAGTCTGTATGCTGAGCAAATAATCTGAGAAACTAGATTATATGAAGAAGAACACAGCATCAGGATTGGAGGAAAGCTCATTAACAACCTGTGAGATACAGATGATACAACCTTGCTTGCTGAAAATGAAGAGGACTTAAAAGAACTCATGACGAAGATCAAGACCACAGTATGGGTTGCTCAATGTAAATGAAACAGAAGTCCTCACCACTGAACCAGTAAATAACATCATGATAAATGAAGAAAAATGAAAATTTTTCATTTTGCTCAGATCTACTATCAATACTCATGGAAGCAGCAATCAAGAAATCAAACAATGTACTGTTAATAAAATTTGCTGTCCAAGACCTCTTTAAAATGATCTAAAGCAAAGATGTCGTTTGAGGACTAAGGTGCACCCAACCCAAATGAAAGAATTTTCAAAAGCCTCATATGCGTGTTAAAGTTGGACAATGGATAAGGAAGACCAAAGACATATCGATACCTTTGAGTTGTGGTGTTGAAGAAGAATATTAAAAGTACCATGGACTACAAGAAGAACAAACAAATCTGTTGGAAGAATTTCAGCCAGAATGCTCCTTAGAAGTCAAGATAGAAAGCCCTTGTCTTTCACACTTTGGGCCTATTATCAGGAGGAACCAGTCTCTGCAGAAGGACGTCATGCTAGGTAAAGTGGAAGATCAACAAAACAAAAACAGGAAGATCCCCAACCAGATGGATTGGCATAGTGGCAGCAGCAATGGGCTCAAACTTAACAAAAACTGTGAGGATGGGGCAGAACTAGGCAGTGATCATTCTGTTGTGCATAAAGTTGCTATGAGTTGGAACCGACTAGAGTATACCTAACAACAACAAACAATAATAGAGCTGATTGCACCCCATGGTGGGATACAACCAAGTGGCAACAGCCAATCAACAAAGACAAAGTGGTTGTGGTTACTATGATAGACCACAGAATAAAAAGTAATCAGAAGTCTGACTCATATGGATGTATGGCATTGGCTACTTAGGCAGGATGTCTCTAGAGGTGAAATCAATAGGAAATCTACTAAATATTTACCTGATCTATAAACCAGATTAGTGGTTCAAGCTCACCAGCCACTCCTCAGAAACTGTACACAGATTCACTATGGGTTGGACTCGATAGTACTTAACATGTTGTTGTTGTTGTTAAGTACCGTGGAGTCAGTTCCAACTCATAGTGACCCTGCACAGGGTTTCCGAGGCTGTAAATCTTCATGGGAGTAGAACGCCTCATCTTTCTCCTGAGGAACTGCTGGTAGTTTCGAACTGCTGACCTTGTGGTTCACAGCCCAATTCATAATCACTATGCTACCAGAGCTCCTTACATACAAACAGAATAATTCTAGGCCAAACTAATCAGTTCACAAACCTGAGTCAGTTTACAGAACCATAACTCTTTAAATAAAGGAGAGACCAGGTCCCCTTAAGGAATGACCCAAATATACACCTAAAATTTATGCTGTTAATCTTTCTCTCAGCCTTTCCCACATAAATTTACAGCAGTTGATAAGAGTAACTGTTTTCAGAGATTACCAATTACTGACTCGGAATTGATGCAAATTCCAGAGACCCAAAATGTCACTGTGCTCCACCACTAGTCCAAGTTAAGTGCATATAGTCAATTAAGCACAAGTAAATATCTTTCTGGCATTCCCTGCTTTCAGCCAAGATCCATCTGAAGTCACCAATGATACCTCTAGCTCCACATCCTCTTCTGAATTTGTCTTGAATTTCCAATAGCTCCTTGTAGATGTGTGTCTGCAAGCATTTGGAGTTATCTTCAGCAAAATTGTACTTGTATGTAATATTCATGATACAGTTTGGTACTTCTGTCGTTCCATTGGGTCATCTTTCTTTTGAAGGGACATATATATGTAGCTCTTCCAATTGGATGGTTAGGTAGCTGACTTCCATATTTCTGGACATAAATGAGTAGCACTCCAGTAGTACCTCAGTTTGTTGAAACATATCAATTTTGTATTCCACTAATTCCTGAAGCCTTGTTTTAAGCTAATGCTTCCTTTAGCACCATAAATTATTGATCCTATGGTACCTGTGATACTTAGGATTTTGTATCAACTTGACTGGGCTAGGATTTCTAGTCTTTTGGCAGTTGAGATGTGCTTATTCCCACGGTGAAGTCTAATACAGCATAGTTAACTCTATGATGACAGGCTTGCTCTCTTTTTTTCTCCTGGGGACCTGGAACTCTCTAATTGTGAGCCATTTCCATTATAGAAACAGATCTATATTTACAGTTCACTGGTTTTGTTTCTCTAGAAAACCCAGTCTAAGATAGTACCGCTTAAAATGCTATACACTGACCAACTCTTTTTTGGTACAGTGACTTCCCTTTGCTTTTGATGTTTCCTGTGTCATTCAATATTTTGTTCATGGAAGCCTTCAATATTTCAATTCAAGACTTGAGTTTTTCCTTCCATTATTTCAGCTTGAGAAATGCTGAGCGTGTTCATCCCTGTTGATTTTCTAATTCCAGGTTTTTGCACAAATTATTATAATACTTTTCTGTTTCTTCCTGCGCTGCCTTTTGAAATTTTCTGTCCTGAAATTTTACTTCATCTTTTATGCCAGTTGTTTTAGCCTCTCTATCTTCCAGAGTAAGTTCTTTGTCTTAGTCCAGTCACTCCACATGAGAAAGAGTAAGCTTTCTGCTCCCAAAAAGATATACAGCCTTGAATATTCTAAACATGGTCACTATGAGTCTGAACCAATTTGCTGGTGCACAACCATCACCATTGTTTTTATATTATGGTGGTGGTAGTGGTCATGTGTCGTGGAGTCGGAATCGACTCATAGCGACCCTGTACAGGGTTTCCGAGGCTGTAAATCTTTACGGGAGTGCTGGGGACAGCATATGCAAACCCTGGGTTTATCAGTGGCAGCCCCATTGAACCACCTCTGAATATAATCAGTTTAACCCAGATGCTCTTCTTCCTCCTCAAAGTATATAGGAATGTGATAATTAAGAACAATGTAGCATTTTAGGTATAGATAAATGAAGCCCAGTGCCTGAGATCTTGCTCACAAACAAAAGTTTGCAAAATGTACAGAGACCCCTTGGCTCCTTTCAGGAACCTTGCTTTATGTTATGTATCCTTAAGAAACCATACGTTGCTACTCTAGATCATTTAATAAGCCTAAAAGTTAATATATAACAGCTTGATTGAACCTTTATTTCTGTAAAAATAAAAATGTTACATTGTTAAGAAAAACTATGAAAATATATTAAAAGTTGTTCCTGTGAATCATTATGTCCTGTTTTGAATGATTAATCACATTTCAGTTCCGTATCCTGTCTTAATCACATCCTCCCTTTGTGACATCCTCCCTGAGTGAGTTACATCCTTCCTTTGTAATAAATCCCTCCCTAAAAAAGAGAATAAAAGGCTGAGGTAGAGTAAGTTCTGCAGGCAATGCTGTGCAATGCTAGGCAAAATGTTTGCAGATCTGTCTACCTGCCAGCTTGCATCATATCTGTGTGTCGATCTTTTTTGTATATACTTCATCTCTCTCTTTCTCTATCACTTTCGCCACCAGATCTCCCTTCTTCGTGACACCCACACTTCCTTGTCGAGGCAGGACCCCGACATATGACCTCGACACGGGAGCAGAAGGCCTCATCTTTCTCCTGCGGAACAGCTGGTAGTTTCAAACTGCTGACCTTGAGGTTCACAGCCCAATTCGTAACCACTAAGCTACAGTCTTCCTTTTTTTTTTTTTTTTTCCATTATTCAATCATACCTAGATATGTTTTCACTCCCTTTTACATGTGTATTTGAATGGACCATTATTTTTCTGTTCTTTGTATGTCTTCTGTGTTTGATTTATTGGAGTATTATAATTTTTTAGGGTTTTAGCTTTTTTAGTTTTTCCCAGTATGTGGTGGTTTTTCCCATACTACTTTCTGCTTAACATGCTTAGTGTACTTGCCCTTTACTTACCACTTACTCTCTGTGATCGCTCTTTCTTCTTCCAGAATTTAATTGGGATTCGAAAGTTCCACATCTCATCACTCAACTTCTAGTCTCTTGTAAACACACCAAAGAGCATGCTTTAGTCAGTCTAAGTCAGTTTGTCCACCAGTGGGCACTATCACTCAGGCAAGAAATCGTGTATTAAATAATTTGTCCACCGGGGGCATCGTTCTCCATCTCTGGTTATCACTGCTCTGTCTGTTTCTTCAACCACATTTTTAATTACACCTAGCAAGCCTCTTTTGGAGCTTTGTGTTGCCCTTGCTTTTGCCCGGGGCTGCTTATATCTGAGCTGGCACCCCAGAAGGACCTCTGAGAGACCTATCTTGCTTGTTTCAGAGCCCTAGTGATTCTGGGTTGGTTGGAAGAGTAGTCTCTACTAAGGTGACCTACCTCCTGACTTCTCTATACAGAAATTCTACCGGAATTTATATGCATCCAGCAGCCAACAGTCACTGGTTAAGGGAGAGGTAGTCACACTCCACATGGACCCCTAGGGAGGTCTTTCTTGTTGCTATCAGAGTCCATCTTGTAATATGGTGGCTTTGGTGTAGTCTCCACTCAAGATTCCTGCTTCCTAGCACACAGCAGCCTGAGTCAGTAGTACTCAGCAGAGACAGAAACAGAGAGCAGACAAACCTGACCTGGATCCCCAGAGATCACTCCCATCGGTGTCAGAGGCCTGAACGACAGGTGCACAGAGAGGCAGGTAGAGGATTGACTAGGAGACCAAACTCCACTGCAGGGGCTTCTCTATAGCAATACCCGGGTTAAACAGTGCTGGAACCCTCCAAAAGGACCACTACAGAGGTCTACCTTGATGGTTTTAGGGTAGAAGTTTGGGGTCCTGTCTCTTTATACATACAAGGACTGTAGTGGTTAGGGAAGAAGACTCTTGTCTGGAGCTGCTACCCCACTTCACAGCAGTCAGTAGCCCAAGTGGCTGGAAGAGGAGCAGGAACTGTGGGAGAAACAATTTTCCTATTCTATGCAATTCTGTTGATTTATTGATTCTTGCCTTCCTATAGTTCCCGACTACTTGCCTCTGCTCCCCAATTCAAAGTCCCTCAAAGCTGAGCACCATTCCCTTGTCATATTTGTGGGGGAAGGCTGGAACTATGTTTTATGTATGTCACCATCTTCCCAGAATTTCCTTACGTTTGTATCTCTTATTAAATTTTCACATGCAGGTAACTTTTAACTACTTGTGCTAAGAAGCAGCCATATAATTGAAATTAATGAGCCAACAACTACATCTTGTCTTTCAAAACCTTTCTTATCTCATTACCACAGTATCTACCATAGTTAAATAACTTAAGTTTGATTTCAATTCCCCATGTTTATAGATGAAATGCTAGTAAGCAGAGAATAATTCTGTTTGGGACAGCTAGAAAAAGAAAAGCAGAATTTAGTGTACTCAAAAATGAGTATTCATTCCCCCAAATAAATAAAAATGAATTGTACTTCTTAATATGAGGACAGGATAGGGAAAAAAAAAAACTTTTCAGGTTGATGATAATTATATGTGATATACCCTCAAATCAAAAAATAATGTTCTTAACTAGGCCAATAAATAGCTTTTACCTTACATAGCAACTTCAATCTTGCATACAATGCGAAAGGATCACACTGAAAAAGGTTCCTGAGCCAAGGACATGGAGAGGGGCGGGGAGCTAGGGGTGGGGGAGTCACGGTAAAACTTATTCTGTCTCTGTCTGGGGGTGGGGTGTGATGGCATGCCTTAGACTTTTGAACTTTATAACAACCTTACTTATAATAAATTTCTTGAATCATTTCATACCCATCATGCCCAATTAATCCATATAAACTTCACCTTTGAGACAGCCATAATTTCCATTTCTGGGATATAGGTTACCATTGACTCTCGATTTACTTCACCTCACCCATACTAATCCAGCTGCCTCTATAGATTCCTAGTTGTTGTGGTTGTTAAGTACTATCAAGTTGGTTCTGACTTACAGCAACCCTGTATAAGGTTTCCGAGGAGCAGCTGGTGTGGACTGTCATCCTTGAGGTTAGGAGTCCAATACTTACGTACAGCACCACAGTTATCGTCATTCCTAAGGGAAAACAGCAGCAAGAAGAGCTAGAAGGAAAGTTCAACCAAGAGAAGATGTAAGCAGGAAAGAAAAGATAGCAATGTTCCACAGGGACAGACAGAGACGGTCACAGCTTTGAAAAGGCATGCATTGCTCAGGGATAAAAAAGAGTAATGCAAGTCTGATGTCTGGTGATTTCCTAGCATAAGAATTGACCCATCTTGTCTTGTGAAGCTACTCATATGCTAGGAAAGAGGATATGAGGGGTTTTACAGCAGACTCGGTATTTCTAGGAAGACTCTCATTTGTGTCAAAAGCAGTAATTATCTTATAAAATGCTAATACTAAAATAGCATGCATTCAACAAACTTTTTAATCCAGTACCTAATTTATAAGAGACATTGCACTGCACACTGATTTTGCTTCTCATTTCCTCCAAGATAGTGACCTTTGCCATGACATCACTGTCCCTTCTACATTATGTTCCTGGAAGTGTAGTTCTCCTCCCTATGTGCTAAATGGCTCAGCATGTAGCTCACTGAGGGTATTTAATCATCAGGTCCTCACCAGTGGCCATTTCTTTGATGAGTGTTTTACCCTTACCGAACTGACTCAGACTGATATGTAATGCCCCAGCACTTTATGTGCCCTAGATCATGAGTGTCCTACCAAACAAATGCCTAGTAATTGAGGGTCCATTTATTGTAGAGATAAATGCATCTGTTCCCATTTCAGGGTTGCAGGCAAAGTCTAGCAATTTGGAAACAGGAAGAGGTAAAAATATCTTTATATTATTTTATCCTAGTTATATACCTGTAAATCAATATAACAAGGACTTTACAACTTCATTCCAAAGATTTCCTACTATAATTTTAACACTTGTATGCATACAATTTGTTAGAAAACAAAACAAAACTTTTTTTTGAAGAGTGAACATTTATGTTGCAAGCGCCCAATTGGCTTAACACCCCTTATGTTAATATGTACATTTAGGTTGGTCTGTGTAATTTTCGCCTGTGTTTTTCTGACTGTAATGTTGGAATACTGCTTTATAATTTTAATGTCCCTACATTATTTTAGAGGAAACCTGGTGGTACAGTGGTCACGCACTCAGCTGCTAACCAAACCAATTACTCGGAGGGAGAAAGATGTAGCAGTGTGCTTCTCTAATGATTTTCAGTCTTGGAAATACTATGGGGCAGTTCTATTCTGTCCTGTAGGTTTGGAGTTGGAGTTATACTCTGACCTATAGAGTTGGAGTTGACCTAAGAGCTATGAGTGAGGTGAGGTGACATTATTTTACCTTCATAATTTTCTGGGTATGTCCCCCTGTTTTTCTTTGTAAGTCAAATTTTATCACGACTCCCAGATGATATGACATTGAAGAAGTCAGTTCTGAGTCAAGTCCTTTATGTATAAATTGAGGATGATAGCAAATTCTTCCTCCCTCATAGGGCTGATGTAAAGATTGAATGTGTTAATACATTGGAAGCCACACAGCTGTCAGTTAGGCTTAGATGTGCCATTTTCAAATTGAATATCACCATTCAGGGAGAGAGGCAAAATTAAGGTTACAATAAATGGGGGCTTCAATATTATATATATTGATATTGTTAAGTGCTGTCGAGTCGATTCTGACCCACAGTGACCCTGTATAGGGTATCCAAGGAGCAGCTGGTGAGCTTGAACCACCAATCTTGCAGTTCAAACGACTTTGCAGTCTGATGCATTAGCCCTCAGCACCACACACCAAGACTCCATTATATATGTTGTTGTTTGTTGTTGTTAGGTGCCATCGAGTTGGTACGAACTCATAGCAACCTTATGAACAGCAGAATGAAACACTACCCGATCCTGGACCAACCTCACTACTGTTGCCACACTTGAGTCCATTGATTCTGCCACCTGGCCAATCCATCTCACTGGGGGTCTTCCTCTTTTACTCTGACCCTCTACCTTACCAAACATGATATCCTTCTCCAGTGACTGCTCCCTCCTGACAACATGTCCAAAGTATGAAAGACAAAGTTTGGCCATCTTGACCCCCAGGGAGAACTCTGGCTGCACTTCTTCCAAAAAAGATGTTTATTCTTTTGGCTGCCCATGACACTTTCAATACTCTCCTCCAACACCATAACTCAAAAGCATCAATTCTTCTATGATCTTCTTTATTCACTGTCCAGCTTTCGCTTGCATGTGAGGTTATTGAAAATACCATGGCTTGGGTCAGGTGCACCTTGGTCCTCAAGCTATGATTATTACCAAGGATTCCTGGTGTGGCACTGTAAGATAAGCACCAACTGCTCCTCAGAAACACTGTTTTGTTGTTGTTGTTGTTGTTAAGTGTCGCCAAGTTGGTTCTGACTCACAGTGACCCTATATAGGGTTTCCAAAGCTGTAAATCTTGATGGGAGCAGAAAGCCCCATCTTTCTCCTGCGGAACCACTGGTAGTTTCAAACTGCTCACTGCAAGGTTAACAGCCTGACTCCTAACCACTATGTTACCAGAGCTTCTCAGAAACCCTATACAGGGTTACTATACATAGGAATTCACTCAAATGGTAGAGCACCCAACTGGACCATGTTCTATGTATTCCTCTCTTAAATTTTCTTATCTCATTAAATTATTTTTCATCAATGATATTCTTATCTTCAGGTGACTCTTAACTTTTTAACTGTCTTTTCTGTTGATATTGGGACCTGATGACAAATTTAAATCTTGGGGTTCCACATTTCAAATTTACCATAAACATGGTTTTGTATTTGCTATCTAGCTCCAATAATTTTTCTGATTGTTCTGGGTAATGCTATGTGATATCTGTGCTCCAGGGTCTTCCTGGTAATTTCCTTCTCAGAGGTTCCTTGTTGTTGTTTTGTGCTGTGGAGTCAGTTCTGACTCATAGAGACCTTGTACAAGGTTTCCGAGGCTGTAAATCTTTACAGGAGTAGAAAGCCTCATCTTTCTCCCGTGGAACAGCTGATAGTTTTGAACTGCTGACCGTGAGATTAGCAACCCGATTCGTAACCACTACGCTACCAGAGCTCCTTCAGAGGTGCCTAGACAATAGCAAATAGGTATCTGTGAGATACACCACCTCTTCAAGTGCTGTGTTGTAAAAAAAAAAAAAAAAAATGTAGGAAGGGATGTGCATTCTAAACAGGTAAACAACCTTTGGGGCTTGTTTGAGCTCAGTCTTTTTTTCTTCACTTTACAATCTAAAGAGTGATAAGTAAGGTTATTAAATGTTTTGGTTACACATAAGTGGAAAAAAAATGTCATTTCAAAAAGTCAAATTTGCTTATGCTACGCTCCTGTTCTCCCATCTTGGGCTAGTCCTGAGAGCCCAGAAGAGAGGCAGGGTTTGGAAGAAAAACGGGCACATCAAAGCCATAAGTAATCACGTGAGCTGAATGGTTCCATTAACTCTGAACCAGGCCTAGTTTCAAGGCAGCAGATGACTATAAAAACATACAAGAAAAAGTAAAAAATTATTGCTACTAGAGTTCCAGTGTCATACATGAACATGTTTATTCCAAATACAATGTGTTTAAACATATATCTGAGATGTGGTGGTTCGAGAGGATAAGTACTGCACTGTGAATCACAAGGTCAGCAGTTTGAGCCCATCTGGTGCTCCTCAGGAGAAAGATGAGGCTTTCTGCTACTGCAAAGATTTCTAGCTTCGGAAACCCTATACAGGGTCACTATGACTTGTAACTAACATGATGGCACTTAATGATAACAAACAAATCTCTGTGATCAGTGATGGCAGTACACAAATTCTCCTAACATTTCACTTGTCTGTCTAGTTTAAGGATCTACAACAAAAGGTCCAATCAAAGCTGTGACTTTCATGGGATCAGCTGGGCCAGTTAAAGTCAAAGCAAATAAGCCAGCTTAGAAGGCTACAGTGATTGTTTTTGGATTGTACCTCAATGTTAAGAAAACAAAAAATCCTCACAACTGGACTAATAAATAACTTCATGATTAATGAAGAAAACATTGAACTTACCAAAGACTTCATTTTACTTGGTTTCAAAATCAACATTCATGGACACACAGCCAAGACAGTAAACAACATTTTGTAAATCACCACATAAGACCTCTTTAAAGAGTTCAAGAGCAAAGATGTCAGATTGAGGAATGAAGTGTACCTGACCCAAGCCATGGTAATTTCAATAGTTTCATATGCATGTGAAAGTGAAACAATGAGTAAGGAAGACCATAGAAGAACCAATGCATTTGAGTTGTGGTATTGGAGAATATTGAAGGTACCAGAGACTTCCAGAAGAATAAACAGGTCTGTGCTGGAAGAATTATAGTTGGAGTGCCCCTTAGAAGCTAGAATGGTGAGACTTTGTCTCTAAAACTTAGTAGATATTATCAGAAAGGACCAGTCCCTGGAGAAGGACATCATGGTAGGTAAATGGAGTGTCAGCGAAAAAGAGGAAGACTCCCAACAAATGGATCGGCACAGTATCAGAAGCAATGGGCTCAAGCATGACAACAATCCTAAGACTAGCACAGGACTAGGCAGTGTTATGTTCTGCTGTACAAAGGGTCACTATGAATCAGAATTGACTTGATGACACCTAATAACAATACCAGTCTTGATGCATTTTCTAGAAGGGCACAGGATTTAACCTTGTATTATTTCCACCAGAAACTTCTCTCCCTACTTGTCCTTCTAAAGTATTGAAAAATTTCCAAACCAAATTTTACTTACTTCTTTTACCCTCACTAAAATCATCATTGTTGTTGTTAGGTGCCATTGAATCACATCCAACTCATAGCAACCCTGTATAGGGTTTCTAAGAAGCAGCTGGTGAGTTTGAACTGCCAACCTGTGGTTCAAACTGAACTTGCATTCAAGTGTTTATCTACAGCGCCACACGAGAACTCCAAAATCACCACATCATTTGCCTTAATAACACGGTATTATTATTTCTCCAGTGAATCACTCTTAGTACTTCGGTTATACTTCTCTTTGGGTCATTATTACATTCTGCTTTATAACATTGGCGTATTAATCTTTCCTCTTGCCCCACCAAATCATATTCACCTTGAGGGTAAATACTGTAGTATTATATCCTCTGCCATCCCTAAAACGGAGGTTGGCATGCTATAAGCACTAAATAAATATTTTTCAAATTGAATTAAAAATTGAATAGCAGAGAAATATCCTTTTGATTTACTTAATACTTATTTAAATAATTCTGCTTTATTTTCCAAACCTTACTAACTGTATTAACTTAATATTTACTTTGCTCTTGTATTCCTATTACTGGTTAGAAACTGTGCTTACATACTGAATGTAAATAAAAGTAAAAGAAAGAAAGAAAAATAAAGGTGAGAAAAAAGTGGTAAAAGGAAGAATAAATGGGATTCCACCCTTAATTTCACCCTCATATTTTGTTTTCTGGTGGTAATCCCTCAGTACCTCATGTGCTCAGGAGAACAGTATAACAACTGCAACAATTCATAATGAAAAGATAGCAACTATTTATATTTGACCCTCAAAACAAGAGGGCTGGTAGTGCTGTGGGATAAGCACTGTACTGCTAGACACAGATTGGCAATTCAAACCAACCAGACACTCCACCAGAAAAAGATGAGACTATATTCTCCCATGGGGAGCTCTGGTAGTGTAGTGGTTACTAATCGGGCTGCTAACCTCAAGGTCGGCAGTTCGAAACTACCAGCTGTTCCACGGGAGAAAGATGAGGCTTTATGCTCCCGTCAAGATTTACAGCCTTGGAAACCCTGTACAGGGTCGCTATGAGTCGGTTCCGACTCGGCGGCACACAACCACCACCACCACCATATTCTCCCATGAAGATTTACAGCCTCGGAAACCCTTTGCAGACAGGGTCATCGCTGTGAGTCAAAATCAACTGGATGGCAATGGATTTGGATTTTTGGGTTTTGCGCATCAAAACAGGCATCCTGGTATTCCCCTCAAGAGCTTGGATGTTAACGTGAAAATGGGTGGTTCAAACTCACCAGATTCTTCAAGGGAAAAAGATGTGACAATGTGCTTCCAAAAAGATTGTTGTTGCTCTTATTAAGTGCCTTTGAGTTGGTTTCCGCTCATATTGTTGTTGTTGTTGTTAAGTACCATGGAGTCGATTCTGACTCATAGTGACCCTGTATAGGGTTTCTGAGACTGTAAATCTTTACGGGAGCAGAAAGCCTCATCTTTGTCCTGTGAATCGCTGGTAGTTTTGAACTGCCAACCTGGAGGTTAGCAGCCCGATTCGTAACCACTACCTACCAGAGCTCCTAGAGACCATGTATAGGATTTCTGAGGAGCTGCTTGTGGTTTTGAACTGCCGACCTAGTAGTTAGCAGTCCAGTGCTTATCATACAGCACCACACCATGACTCCTCCATAAAGATTACAGCCTTGGAAACCCTATAGGGATTCTCTAATCTGTCCTCTTGGCTCACTATGAGTCACAATCAACTCAACAGCAATGAAGTTTACGTTCTGGTTTTTATGACTCCACTGAAAGAAAATTAAATAAAGTAAGATTATCTTGTTACTCTTGGAGTTCCTATTTCTCAGTAGTACTTTGCTTTTTCTCTAAATATTCGCTTATCCTTCTGACATTTGGTGTTGTTTCCTTATTTCTCACTGTAAACAAATTGCTTCAAGAATGTAGAATAATGAAATTAGCTTTAATAAAAAATTTTATGAGTGCTAATAAAAAAATAAATCACATTGCTTTAGCCTCCCTGCACCTAGCTTCTTGGTCTTGGGACTCTCTCCTTTCTAACTGTGTGCCTTTGAATCTCAATCAGCTCAAACAGTTGAAAGATGAAAAAAATGAGAAAAATTTTGTCCATGAGGATTTATGGGTGCTCCCTCTGTGTAGTCATCATTTAAAATACAGCAAATATCTTTTTTTAAAAAACAGGAATACACAGAATATAAAATTTTGTTTTTTATTTTTATATGATGGAGATAAAAATTATCAGTATTTTTTATTTATTTCTACAGTCTTTAAAAGCCCTTGAACCACTCAACTCTAAGCAATTAATTAATGAGTAGATACGTTAACATTTTGACAGTTAGCCCAGACTGAAGTCCATTCAACACCCATGGAAGCAGCAGTCAGGAGACCCAACAATGTATTACATTGGGCAAATATGACGCCAAAGATCTCTTTAAAGTCTTAAAAAGCTAAGATGGCACTTGAAAGACTCAGATACATCTCATCCAAGCCATGGTATTTTTGGTGGTGTGACACTATAGGATCAGCAGTGGACCGAGAACCGCAAGTTTGGCAATTCAAACCCACCAACTGCTCCTCCAAAACCCTATACAAGTTCACTATAAGTCTGGACCAACTCGATGGCACTTAACAACAAGAATGTTTGCAAAAACTGGACAATGAGTAAGGAAGATAAAGAAGAATTATGCTCTGAATTATGCTGTTGGCGAAAAATATGATGTAGACCGTGGACTGCCAGAACAATGAACAAATCTATGCTAGAAGAAGTAAAAGTCAGCATGTTCCTTAGAAGGAAGGACGGCAAGATTTTGTGTCATGTACTTCAGACATGATAGCAGGAGGGACCAGTCCCAAGAGAAGAACATCATGTTTGGAAAAGTGGGGGATCAGCCAAAGAGCAAAAAAGAACATCACTGAGATGGATTGACTCAGTGGCTGTACCAGTGGGCTTGAAACATAGCAAAAATTAAGAGGATAGTGCAGGACCAGGTAGTTGAAACTTGATGATACCTAACAACAAGAACCACAAAGCCCTAAAATTAAGTAAAATGAAGAAAGCAAAGGTAATACTTTCAACTAATTTAAGTAGCATCAGTCTAAGTCCATGATTGAGTCTTTCTAAGGAAAACAATAATGATCATAATATATTCAGTTTCTACATTACAGAGGTCTAATAAAGCCATTTGAAATGTTTAAACATATGTTTACTGTAATTTGTTGCTGTTGTTAGGTGCCATTGAGTCAGTACCGACCCATAGTGACCTTATGCACAGCAAAACTAAACACTGACTGATCCTGGGCCAACCTCACTACTATTGCCATACTTGAATCCATCAATGCTGCCACTTGGCCAATCCATCTCATTGAGGGTCTTCCTCTTTTTCTCTGACCTCCACCTTACAAACATGACTGGTCCCTCCTGACAATATGTCCGAAGTATGAGAGATTAAGTTTGACCATCTTGGCCTCCAAGGAGCACTCTGGCTGCACTTCTTCCAACACAGATCTGTTGGTTCTTTTGGCAGCCTGTGGCACTTTCAGTATTCTCCTCCAACATTATAACTCAAAAACATCAATTCTTCTACGGTCTTCCTTATTTACTGTCCAGTTTTCGCATACATGTGAGGTTATTGAAAATACCATGGCTTGGGTCAAGCGCACCTTAGTCCTCAAGCTGACAGCTTTGCTCTTCAACTTTAAAAAGGTCTTGTGTAGCAGATTTGCCTAATGCAATACATCCTTTGATTTCTTGACTGTTGCTTCCATGAGTGTTGATAGTTGATCCAAGAAGAATAAAGTCCTTGACAACTTCAATCTTTTCTCTGTTGATAAGAATGTTATTTATTGGTCCAGTGGTGAGGATTTTTGTTCTCTTTATATTGAGATGTAATCCATACTGATACATATACTATGATTTTTGTTGTTGTTAAGTGCCGTTGAGTCGGTTCCGACCCATATCGACCCTGAACAGGGTTTCTGAGGCTGTAAATCTTTACGGGGCCAGAAAGCTTCATCTTTCCCACGGAGCAGCTGGTAGTTTCAAACTGCTGACCTTGCGGTTTGCAGCCCGATATGTAGCCACTACGATAGTGACATTTAAAATGACTTTTACAGCTTCAGTGATCAAACAACTAATAGTACATTGGAAATCCTTTGCAATTTACCTTATATAGCATATATATAAACTGGAGCATTGTTTTTTAAAAACGTGGATTAAAGACTTGTTAAAATTGGAAATATACTGTTTTGCTTTCTTTTTAAAGAAAAGTAGTGAGGAGGAAGACTGACTATTTTTGGTATGTCCCTCTACCTTATTACACTTCTCCATTCAGACATTGCTATTCAAAGACAGATTTTCTCAGAAATGTGCCTACACATTTTCCCTTATTTCCTAATTTAAACTTCCTTCAATTCTCTTTTCATTTTATTAGGGCTACTGATATAACAAATTACAAATTTTAAAGTTACAGTTAAATTTCAATATCAGATAAATAACAAATAGTTTTAATATGTTCTTGTTAGGTGCTGTCAAGTGGGCTCTGACTAATAGTGACCTTATGCACAACAGAACTAAACTATGCTCAGCTCTGTACCATCCTCACAATTGCCTTAACACTTGAGCCCATTGCTGCTGCCACTGAGTCACTTCAGCTTATTGAGGGGGTCTTCTTCTTTTTCAGTGACTCTCCACTTTACCAAACATGATGTCCTTCTAAAAAATATGTCCAAGGTAAAAGAGATGAAATCTTGCCATCCTGGCTTCTAAGGGGTATTCTGGTTATGCCTCTTCCAAGACAGATTTCTTTGTTCTTTTGGCAGTCTGTGGTATTTTCAATAATCTTCTCCAACACCACAACTCAAATGCATTAATTCTATGATCTTCCATTGTCTGACTTTCACATGCATATGAGGTTAGTGAAAATACCAAGGCTTGGTCCCAGTGCATCTTAGTCCTCAAACTGACATCTTTGATTTTGAACACTTTAAAGAGGTCATTTAAAAAAGCAGGTTTACCTAATGCAATGCGTCATTTGTTTTCTTGACTGCTGCTTACATGACCGAAGCCATATCTGAGACAAATATATTGCAAAAGTATTTATTGCATGTCTGAAATGGAAATAATAGTATTTTGGTGTAAATCTGTGCCAATTATTGCATGGACATACTTAAACTGAAACACTATTCATTGTTCATCTGAATTCCAAATAAGCCACAGATTTTCTAAGGCTGTAAATCTTGAAGGAAACAGAATGCCACATCTTTCTCCTGCGAAATGGTTGGTGGGTTCCAATTTCCACTCTTTCAGTTAGCAACCACACACTTAACCACTGTTTCAACAATGCTGCTTTAGGAACTGTGTCAGCCATAGAGAATAAAACAAAAATAAAACCATTGGCAAAAGGCAGATGACAGTGTTGCAGGCAGCCAATAATAAAGAAGCTTAATAAGTGCCATGAGAGAGATATGAACAGAATATTCCAGGAACTTTCCAATAAGCCTTCTCTGAGGACTGTTGGTTATCCATCCCTCATCTCTTTCTATCAACTTCTGAGCTGTATCTTTTACTGCTTGTCTTCACCCTGGCATAGTACTTTGCTTATAATAAGTGCTCATTTTGTTTTATTAGGTTTTTTCAGATTATAGCCACAGCATTGGATTTGGATTGTTTCTCTTTAATAAAGTGAGAAATGAGATCCTTCCAATTCATTAAATGTGACAAGCATTGTAATATGTGCTTTACCTAGTGATTTAATCCTCACACTGCTATTTATATCCCTATTTTATGGAATAGGAAACAATGACATACAATGGTCCAATAACTTGCTTCCAAACAATATGAATAACACATGATGGGGCTGAGATTCCAACTAAACCTCTGAACTATACAATCCAGGTTCTTAGTCACTAGGCTCGGTTGACACTCTATAATAGAGGTAACTAAATAAATTAATATTGAACAAACCTTTGGAATTTTTCCTAGGTATTCTGTATGTTCTCTTCTATTTTTATTTCATTTTGTAAAGAGAAATCCTTGCACTGCTTCTAATGACCCACTAATGAACCACATTGGCTCGAATAAAACCAAAAGGAAGAAATGTTGAGAAGAAAGAAGCCAAAACTGCGACATCTCACATAATGAAAACTTGGCTGGTCTATTACCTTTCCCCTCATTGCTATCTGCCTAAGTCATTCGAGTCTGCTACAATCTGGTGTGTCTGGTTCCAAAGGTAATATGTTTTCTGATTCATCAGAAGAAAGGGTAGTCATAATGTCATTTTCTTTTTCTCTCTTTTTTTAATTTTATGGTGAATTGACTGAAGTTTTACAGAGCAAATCAGTTTTCTATTCAACAATTTACACACATTTTGCTTCCTGTCACTAATTGCAGTCCCTTTAATGTAACATCCCTATCTAACTTCCTCTCTTTGTTTCCATTTCCTATTCTGCCTTCTTTTCTAACCCTCTAAATTTGTCCTTCAGCAAATGCTGACTTTTTGATTTCCAATGGTTAATTGTAAGGCAAGGGTGGGGAACATTTGTTCCGCCAAAATTCATAACATCATTCATGGGCCATCTAAAATCACCAACTTAAATCTTAGCCTACTATAATTGTTAGTCCTAGCATGGCACCATAGGATAAGCACACAACTTCAAGGTTGGTTTGAACAGCAAAATCACTGGTTCATATTAATCAGCCATTCTTATTCAGGGTTGCTAGGAGTCAGAAACGACTTGACAGCACTTAATAACAACAAATTTGGTCAAATATTTAATTAACTCACCCCTAAAGGGATGACATCTGTGGAAAGAGAAGGTGGAAAAGCTCCATGTCATCAGCCAAAACAAGGCCAGGGGCAGATTGTGTGGCAGACCATCTATTGCTCATATGCAAATTCAGACTGAAACTGAAGAAAATGAAAACAAGTCCATGAGAGCCAAAATATAACCTTGAACATATCCCACCTGAATTTAGAGATCATCTGAAGAACAGATTTGATACATTAAACACTAAAGATCGAAGACCAGAAGAGCTGTGGGATGACATCCAGAACATCATACAGGAAGAAGGCAAAAACTCATTAAGAAGACAAGAAAGAAGGGAAAGGTCAAAATGGATGTCAGAAGAGACACTGAAACTTGCTTTCCAGCATAAAGATGCTACAGCAAATGGAAGAAATGAGGTGGTACAAGAGCTGAACAGAAAATTTCAAAAGTAAGCTCGAGAAGACAAAGTCAAATATTATAACAAAATAGACCTGGAGTTAGAAAACCAAAAGGGAATAACATGCTCAGCATTTCTCAAGTTGAGGGAACAGAAGGAAAAATTCAAGTCTCAACTTTCGTTATTGAAAGATTTTCTGGGCAAATTATTGAATGATGCAGAAAACCTAAGAGAAGATGGAAGGAATACACAGAGTACTGTACCAAAAGGAAATGGTTGATGTTCAACCATTTAAAGAGATAGTTTATGATCAAGAGCCAATGATACTGAAGGAGGAAGTCCAAGGTGCATTGAAGGAACTGGCAAAGAACAAGGCACCAGGAACTGATGGAATAAAAATTGAAATCTTTCACCAAAGTGAGGTGGCACTGGAAGCATCTATGCCAAGAAATTTGGAAGACAACTATCTGGCCAACTGCTTGAAAGTGATCCATAATTGTGCCCTTTCCAAATAGAGATCACCCAACGGAATGCGGAAATCATCAGACAGTCTCTTTGATATCCCATGTGAGTAAAGTTTTACTAAAGGTAATATAGAAATGGCTGCAACCATGCATTGACAGAGAAGTTCCAGAGGTTCAAGTCAGATTCAGAAGAGGATGTGGAATGTGGGATATCATTGCTGATGTCTGATGGATCTTGGGTGAAAGCAGAGAATACCAGAAAGATGTTTACCTGGGCTTTATTGACTATGCAAAGGCCTTCAATTGTGTGGGTCATGACAAGCTATGGGCAACATTGTGGGGAATGACTATTCTGGAACACTTAACTGTGTTCATAAAGAACCTGTACATGGACAAAGAGGCATTTGTTCAAACAGAACATGGGAGCACTGAATGGTTTAAAATTAAGAAAGGTGTGCAAAAGGGTTGTGTTCTTTCACCATACTTACTCAACCTGTATGCTGAGCAAATAATACGAGAAGCTGGGTTATATGAAGCATAACATGGCATCAGGATTGGAGGAATATTCATTAACAACCTGTGAAATGCAGATGATACAACCTTGTTTGCTGAAAGTGAAGAGGACTTAAAATACTTACTGATGAAGATCAAAGAGCACAGTCTTCGGTATGGATTGCATCCCAATGTAAAGAACACAAAAATCCTCACCAGTCACTGGAGAAGGATATCATGTTTGGTAAGGTGGAGGGCCAGAGAAAAAGAGGAAGACCCCCAGTGAGATGGATTGGGAAAATGGCAGTAGCAATGGGCTCAAGCATGTCAACAATTGTAAGGTTGGCCCAGGACCAGGCAATGTTTCATTGTGTTGTGCATAGAGTCGCTATGAGTCGGTATTAACTCGATGGCACCTAACAACAACAACAACGTGATAACTGAAAGTGATATTGCCTTGGCAGGGCCAGACCAAATGATTTTTTCTGGCTTTATACAGCCTAAGGCCTGGACATTCCCCAACCCTGTTCTAAGAAGTAGGTCTCTCTCTAGTGTAATTTTGTTTCCCTTAGGTGTGGTGCTGTTGGATAAAGCACTGGACCTCAAGGTCAGTTTGAACCACAAGGTTGGTAGTTCAAACTCAACAACCGCTCCTCAAAAATCCTAACAGGTCACTGAGAATTAGAACCAACTGGACAGCACTTAACAACATCATAGGTCTGTCTATTGTTTGGCTAAATGGAACCATGGGGTAAATTCAATTCCGGACCTAAATGGTAACTAAGAGCCATAGTCCCTGGGGTTCCCTAGGTCTCTGATTAATAAGCATCTGTTCTTTTTTATGATTTTGAATTTTATTGTGCATTTTTCTCACACTCTATCCAGGATCTTCGAATATCATATTTTTTTTTTCCCTCCTTCCCTCCTGTCACTCCACCCCCTGTATCCCGTTAACCAGCAAAGAATCCCTCCCACCCCACCCCCACTATAGTATGGGTTCTTTTTCTTAAGTCTTTTACAATAGTGGTCCTGTACAGTATTTCTCCTTTTGTAACTGACTAATTTCACTAAATATAATGTCCTCAAGCTTTATCCATGTTATGTGGTAGCTTACAGATTCTTTGTTGTTCTTCAAAGTAGCATAATATTCCTTTGTATGTACCACAGTTTGTTTATCTATTCTTCAGCTGATGGACACTGAGGGTGTCTTCATCTTTTGCTATCGTAAATAGTGCTGCTATGAACATCAGTGTGCATATATCTACTCGTGTTATGGCTTGTATTTCTTGTGGGTAAATACCAAGTAGAAGGATTGCTGGATCATAAGGTATTTCTATTTTCAACCTTCTGAGGAAGTGCCATATTGCTTTCCAAGAGAGGCTGGACCATTTTGCAATCCCACCAGCAATGCAGGAGCATCCCAGTCTCTCCACATCCTCACCAGCATTTATTGTCCTATACTTTTTTTTATCTTTGCTGTCATTGTTGGTGTGAGATGGTATCTCATTGTTGTTTTGATTTGCATCTCTCTAATGGTTAGTGATCGTGAACATTTCTTCATATGTTTCTTGGCTGCCCGGATCCCTCCCTTGGTGAAGTGTCTGTTCATGTCCTGTGCTCATTTTTTAATTGGGTTATTTGTCTTTTTCTTGTAGAGGTGTTGTAGTTTCCTATATATTTTAGAAATTAGTCCCTTGTCTGATGTGTCATTGCAAGGTTTTTTCCCATTCTGTGGGTTTCCTTCTTACTCTTCTGGTGAAGTCTTTTGATGCACATAAGTTCCTAGTTTTTAGTATGTCTCAATAATCTATTTTGTCTACTTTTGTTTGTGTAGTTTTCGAAATGTTTGGTAGTCTTTGTATTCCCTGGATTAGTACCCTCACATTTGTCTCTATTTTTTCATTGATGGCCTGCATAATTTTGGGATTCACATTTATGCCTTTAATCCATGCTGAGTTGGGTTTTGTATAGGGCATGAGGTAAAGGTCTTGTTTCAACCTTTTGCATATCGCTTTCCAGTTCTGCCGGCACCATCTGTTAAAAAGACTATCCCCTCCCTATGCGATATGTTTAGGTACTTTTTGTCAAAAAATCAGTTGGCTGTATGTGGATGGATTAATTCTGGATTCTTATTTCTGTTCCAATAATCAATGTATCTTTCATTGTACCAGTACCAAGCTGTTTTGACCACTGTAGCCGTGTAATAAATTTTAAAGTCGGGGAGTGAGAGGTTTCCAACCTTATTCTTCTTAAGCAGTGATTTGCTTACCATGGGTCTCTTGCCTTCCCATATAAAGTTTGTAATTGTTTTTTCCATCTCCTTGAAGAATGTCATTGGAATCTGGATAATACCTTTTTCAAGTGACTGTTTAAGATTAGTTATTATGTTAGAAATTCTACATAAGGTTCCTATGACTCAGAAATGACTCAAAGGCACTTAACAACAATAATTATGTGGTTAATATAAGTTTTTATTTTTTAATTATTCACTATTTGGTAGTAAATTTAGAGTAAACCTAGTATGGGACAAAGAGATGTACTTAGGATTGAGTATTGTAACTTTATTGCCTGATTTATCATAATAAAATTTAGTTTAATAAATGCTCTCAACTCCTCGTGATTTTCAAAACATGTCCAGTATAAGATAATAACAGCATCCATCGAATGAAACTGTTTAATACAAAATGAAATTAATGTGGAAAACTTCAAATTTTCACTTCTCTAAAACCTATAGTGTGATTGGGGATTTAATTTTACTGAGTCAGAGCCGAGTTGATGGCACTTTACAACAATAACAACACCTAGAACACACAGTCATTGCACCAAAAAGAATTGGCCAATGTTCAAACACTTCATCAAGTAAAATATGATCAAGGACTAGTGGTACTGAAGAAGAAATCCAAGCTGCACTGCATTGGTGAAAACAAGTCTCCAGAAACAACAGATGAGATATATCGACAAACTGATGCAATGCTGGAAGCACTCGAGAACTGTGGAAGACAGCTACCTGGCCAAGAGTCTAGAAGAAATTGATATTTATGCCCATTCCAAAGAAAGGTGATTCAACAGATGGTGGAAATTATTGAATAACATCATTAATAGTGTGTGCAAATAAAATTTTACTAAAGATAATTCAAAAATGATTTGCAGCAGTACATCAAGAGGAAAAAGCTAGAAATTCAAACTGGATTCAGAAAAGGACAGCTGATGTCTGATAGATCTTGACTGAAAGGAAAGAGCATCAGAAAGGTTTTCACCTGTATTTACTTACTGTGCAAAGACATTCAGCTGTATGGATGATAACCAATTATGGATAATATCGTAGTTGTTAGGTGCCATAGTGTCCGTTCCAACTCATAGCAATCCTATGTATGCATAGCAGAGCAAAACACTGTCTGGTCTTGCACTATCCTCACAATTGTTCTTACATTTGAGCACTCTGCTATTGCCACAGTGCCAGTCCATCTTGTTGGGGGTCTTCATCTCTTTCATTGATACTGCATTTCGTCTAGCATGATGTCCTTCTATAGAAACTGGTCCTTCCTTATAATAAGGCCTAAGTATGAGAGAAGAAGTCTCACCATCCTTATAATACTATAAATAATGGAAATTCCATAACATTTTATGGTTTTAAATCATGAAACATGTGTTAGGGTTGTATCCTTTCACTATATTTATTCATTCTGTATGCTTAGCAAATAATTCTAGAAACTGGATTATATGCAGAACAACACAGTATTAGAATTAGAAAAAGATACATTTACAACTGTGCTTGCAAAATGTGAAGAGGACTTGAAGCACTTACTCATGAAGACCAAAGACTACAGCTTTACTATGGATTAAACTCCCACATAAAGAAAACAAAAATTCTCACAACTGGCCCAATAAATATCATGATAAACTGAGAAAAGACTGACATTTTCAGGGATTTTATTTTACTTGGATTTCATTTTACTCATGAAAACATCAGTCAATAAATCAGATGGCATTGCATTGGACAAATCTGCAAAAGATTTCTATAAAATGTTTGAAAGCAAAGATACCATTTTGAGGAATAAGGTGGACCTGACCCAAATCATGACATATTCAATCACATCATGCTTGCAAAAAAAATTAATAAGGAAGACCAAAGAAGCTATGATGTTGGTAAAGAATATTAAATATATAATGGGCTGCCATAGAAAGAGAAAAAAATGTATTGGAAGAAGAACAGTCAGACTGAACCTTAGAAGCAAGGATAGAAAGACTTAGTTTCTCATGTACTTTGAAAATTCTGTGAGGGACTAATTCCTTGAGAATGACATCATGTGTGGTAAAGTAAAGGGCCAACAAAAAATAGTCCAACCCTCAATGAGACGGTTTGACACAGTGCCTGCAACAGTGAACTCAAACATAGAAATAATTATGAAGATGGTAAAGGACAGGACAGTGTTTCATCTACTTGTACATAGGTACACTGTGACTACAGAGTCACTGTACCAGAAAGAAATGGACAACATTCAACCATTTAAAAAACTAGCATGTGATCAAGAGCCAATGGTACTGAAGGAAGAAGTTCTAGATGCACTGAAAGCATTAGTCAAAAACGAGACTCTGGGAATTCATTGACTACAAATGGAAATCTTTCAACAGACAGATACTGCAGTGGAAACACTCATTCATCTATGCCAAGAAATTTGAAAAACAGCTACCTGACCAACAGATTGAAAGAGATCCACCACATTGTGCCCATTCAAAAGAGAAATGACCCAATAGAATACCAAAATAATCAGACAATATCATCAATATCACATTCAAGTAAAATTTTGCTTAAGATCATTCAAAATTGACTGCAACAGTAGATAGACAGGGAACTGCCTGAGAATGAATCTAGATTCAGAGGAGGATGTGTAAGGAAAGATATCATTGCTGACAGCAGATGGATCTTCTCTGAAAGCAGAGAATACCAGAAAGACACTTACCTGTGCTTTAATGACTATGCAAAGGCTTTCAACTGTGTAGATCATGACAAGCTACAGACAACATTTCAGATAATGAGTCTTCAGAACTCTTAATTATGCTCATGAGGAACCCATACATAGACAAAGAGACTGCCATTAGAACAGAGCAGAACAAAGGTACATTGAATTATTTAAAATAAGGAAAGGTGCGCACCAGGGTTGTAGTCTTTCACCATACTTATTAAATCTGTACATCTGAAAAACTCAATTATGTGAGGAAAAGCATGGCATCAGGATTGAAGGAAGACTCATTAACAATCTGGGATATGCAGATGATATAACCTTGCTTGCTGAAGATCAGCATGGGTTTCAAAAATCCTCACCACTGGAGCAATAAATAACATGATAAATGGAGAAAAGATTGAAGTTGTCAAAGACTTCATTTAGCTTGGATCTACTATCAACACTCATGAAAGCAGCAGTCAAGGAATCAAATGACATAATGGACTAGGCAAATCTCCTGTGCAAGATCTCTTTAAAGTGTTGAAGAACAAACACATGAGTATTAGGACTAAAGTGCAGCTTACCCAAGTCATGGTAGTTTCATTGTGTTGCACAGTGAATAATGAAGACTGTAGAACAATTGATACATTTTAGTTATGGTGTTGGAGAAAAATATTAAAAGTACCATGGACTTCTAGAAAAACAAACTTATCTGTGTTGGAAGAAGTATAGCCAGAATATACCTTAGAATCCAGGATGGAGAGACTTTGTCTCTCATACTTGGAACATATTATCAGGAGGGGCCAATCCCTGGAGAAGGACATCATGCTAGGTCAATCCGAGGGTCAGTGAAAAAGAAGAAGACCCCCCAATGAGATAGACTGGCACAGTGGCAGCATCAATGGACTCAAACTCAATGATTGTGAGGATGGTGCAGGGCCATGCAGTATTTTGGTCTATTGTACAAGGTCACTAGGAGTTGGAAGTGACTCAATGGCACCTAACAACACCACCACCAATAGCCTATGAAGTGACTCAACAGACTTCGCAACAATAGCAAGAACAACCCAAATACCAATGGGAACTTCAGATAAAAAAAATATTTTTACTCTGAAAAGAGATAAAGAATGTGTTACATCAAGAATGGAATTTTCCTCTTAAAGAAATAATTTTCCTGCTACCAACGACAGAGGTTATGTGGCTTGTCTCAGTTTTGTTGTCACACTTAAGTTAATGTTGTGAATTAAGGAAAAGATGCATAGTAAAATCTTGTCTAGTAAACTATAGAATCAAAGGAAATAAAGTTGTCCCTAGGAATCAAATTAATAACAAATCTACAACTGCATTAATATGTTCTTAAGTCTATAAAGTATAGTCTGTGACATCTGTCACTTCAGAGTTAGAAGATAGGGAAAAATGAGAAATGCCTATAGCAAATTTTATCAATAATTGTATAAATCAAAAGTTTTATCATCTCACAAACACTCAAAATCCTCTTTGGGAAATAAATTGTGCTACATGCAAACTAATATGAACTTCATATATAATTGATAATAGCATGACATTTAGAAAATATAAAATGTCAACAGAGACATTATGAATAAACGTCGCAAAAGCCTATGTTCATAACAACAAAAATTTTTAAATTGGGGAAAATCATAGATTTTTTGTGTTTGAAATACCATTAGAAGTTATTTAGTTCAACCACTCATTCTAAACTTTACTCATCCTATAGCATCTGATCCAAGGAGCTCTGGTAGCATAGAGCTTACGAATAAGGCTGCTAACCTTAAAGTCAACAGTTCAAAACTATGAGCCGTTCTGCAGGAGAAAGATGAGACTTTCTGCTCCCATGAAGATTTGAAGCCTTGGAGACCCTATACAGAGTTGCTATGAATCAGAACCAACTCCATAGCACATTACCACCACTACCACCATAGCATCCCCTCCAGAGTGTGGGCAATTCCAACTGGAGTGCTGATAAGGGTACCGAATCACCCAAATGTTCCTAACCTGTATTTCTACAAAAAAACAAAACAAAACAAAACAAAATAAAAATCATCACGGGGACACATGTAAATAAAAAAGATGAGGAAACAACTTTGAAAGTACCTGTTTCCAACCTCCCACAGGAAACAAGTATTCCATGTCCTTTTTAACTTCACCCACTTACTCTTCAAAATCTTAGAAAGTGAATGTGGGCCCTTTGTTGCTGTTGTTGTTAAGTGCCATGGAGTCAATTCCCACCCACAGCAACCCTGTATAGGGTTTCCAAGGAGTAGCTGGTGAGCTTGAACTGCTGATGTTGTGGTTCAAACTGACATTGCAGTCCAGTGCATTAGCCCAGAGCATCACACCAGGACTCCATGGGCCCTTTAGAAAGTACGACTAACTGTACTGAGAACCAGGGATAGAAAATGAATATGAAATGGGAGGAGGGTCAACAGCAGGTTTGAGCAGCTTTCTCCATTATAAAGTACTAATGAGTTGGCACTGTAGTTCACAATATGTCAATCTTTAAAAAGGCTGATCAACTCTAGGTACACTGCGCTGGCAAATCAAAAGACAAAACACTCAAACAGGGGGAGCCTGGCAGTGGACCTCACCTCAATTCTACCATGTATAGGTATACCTCATGAGCAGCTGCATTCTGCAGTATCTAACTTCATTGTAGAGGCAAATCTCATAAAGATAAAGATACTATTGCTGGTGGTTAAGTAACATGGAGTCAGTTCCAACTCACAGTGACCCTGTATAGGTTTCCAAGGCTGTAAATCTTTATGGGAGCAGGTAAGCCTAATTTTACTCCTGCAGAACAGCTGGTAGTTTCGAACTGCTGACCTTGAGGTTAGCAGCCTGATTCATAAACACTACGCTACCTGAGCTCCTTAGAATACTTTGTTGTTGTTGTTGTCAGGTGCCACTGAGTCGGTACCGGCCCACAGCAACCCTATGCACAGCAAAATGAAACACTGCCTGATCCTGGGCCAATCTCACTACTGTTGCCATGCTTGAGTCCATCGATGCTGACACTTGGCCATCCATCTCATTGGGGGTCTTCCTCTTTTTCTCTGACCCTCCACTTTATAAAACATGATATCCTTCTCAAGTGACTGGTCCCTCCTGACAATATGTCCGAAGTATGAGAGACGAAGTTTGGCCATCTTGGCCTCTAAGGAGCACTCTGGCTGCACTTCTTCCAA
>NW_006408547.1:5374291-5376711 GCF_000296735.1 Chrysochloris asiatica | reverse complement strand
GACCTCCTCATTTCTTCCTTTTGCTTTAGCATCTCTACACTGCAGAGAAAGTTTCAGTGTCTCTTCTGACATCCATTTTGACCTTTTCCTTCTTTCTTGTCTTCTCAGTGACAAAGTACTTCAGATAAGTATATATTTCCATAAATTTATACATGCACACATATGTAGGAGATGAGGAATGCTAGGTCAAAAGGCAAAATTCAGAACCTGAAAGCCAAGTAAGATATCCAATCATAAATGCTAGATTTTGTAGCAGATATGTTACATGCAGAGGTTATATCTGTTTGTTTGATTTTTGTTTGTCTGATACCTTTGTGATTGTTAGGGGCACAGAGACACTGGACTAGCAAAGATGTGCTGTTTATTCTTGAAAGTGAGCGCATACAAGGGTCATCAGTGTCCTGAATCCTAGTCCTGTATAATCTCCACAGAAACTCTCCAGATGGCCATGGGGAATCACTACACACAGAATTTATGGGCACACAAAATCACATTATTACTCTAAGGCTTTCTTCCATAGCCCTTAATCTAGGCCAATGCAAAGGGCCTCCTCAGCCCTATTCCTTTATTTACCTAATTTATTTTGGTTGTCATTTTGTTTGTTTGTTTGTTTTTAAAAGTCATGAAAGAGTAAACCCAAGTGAAATACAGAAATGACATTTGAACAATATATTGTTACAATTGTCTCTTGAAAGATAAGTCAACTACCCCCTTCCTATGGCATGCTTCCTTTTATAGTCATGCTGACATTTTCAAAATTGTAGAAACCCCAAAACAGATCAATTTTTTGGAGTAAAGATGAAACTCTTACAGCAAAATATATCAAAATTCGAATCTCAAAAGTTAGTCTGCCATGCATCTAATAAAATTCAAGATGTTCTCTTCAGTAATTATTAACTGCCAAGATAAATCTTGGTAAAACAAATGGAGTAAATTGTAATTAAGTATTTAAGTATTTATTGGGACTACAGCAAGTTTTCAGGCAGTTCACGATACTAAAATAGTATTCTTCAAGATGTGGCAGAAGATGTTTGGAGTTCTTTCCACATGTGGGAAGTTCCGCTCTGGGTATTAGGCCTTCATCAATAGTGAAGGGCATTCTGATGGATGGTTTACAAATCAATGAGATTTTCTGTTTGTGGAAACAAGATTTGTCATAAGAAAATCAAGCCCATATGTGAGTAAACTGTGGTGCCTCACACCCATTTACGGGAACTGACACACATTGCTTTTAAAAAGGATCCGTTTTATTCACCGATGTTTTTGAACAAAAATTTCCCACACTCATGTCACTCTATAGTTAGGTTCAATTAGCATGTCCAAAATACCAAAAGGGTTGGAAATAGTGACATTTAATATATTTAACGCATTTAAAAAAATGTTTGTTCTCCATAGCTTTAAATTACATATCAGATTCCTTTTTACTTCTCTAATTTCTGGTCATAGGAAATTTGAGAATTAAGGTTTATGTCATGGCTCATACATATCAACATATTTTAGAGACAAGTTTACTGTAAGATTACACAGGAAAAAGAGAGAACAACCAACTCATAATAACGGTGAGAAGTTTCCATCCCCAATCTCTCTTGCCTGACAATTGCCTGGTTGGAAATAGGCTTCCTGGTTGACATAATCACTGAGAAAGAGAATGAGGTAGCTTGAAGAAACAGAATGGAATATTCCCTAAGACATGCATTACAAGTGTTCACTTCTGTCAAATAAGGAGGTTGAGTACAAATAAAATCTGAAGACAATCTTAGCTATATGTGATAGTTAAACTTTTGTTTCAACTAGACAGGACCTAGATTCTCAATGGCTTGGCAGTTGAGATGCAGATATCACCCATGATAAGCTTTAATATAATGTAATTAACTCTATGATCAGGTCTGCTGTGAGTAACCAATTGAAAAGATGTTTCCTCTATGGTGTGTCCCACTTCACATAAATTAGACACTGAGGCAAAAATGGCTTGCTCTCTGCTGGATCTGGATGTTTCATCTGACTCATCCTCTGACCTCTGGTTCTTCAGACTTGAGTCAGTGACCTGCTCTTGCCTGACCACCTATCTGCCTGCCTGTCTGAACCTGTCTGCCTGCCTGCCATCTGACCTGATGATCTTGGTTTCTCTGACCCAGAGCTGGGACTCTCCCACCTCTGCAATTGTGTGAGCCACTTCCATAATAGAAACTGCTCTTTATGTACATATATTCATTTCACTGCTTTTCTTCTCTAGACATCCCAGTCTCAGACACTATACTATTTAGAGACTTTGTGAACATGAAGCAAAATACAATGGTAAGAGTAGAACAGGAAGCAGCAGTCAATAAACTACAGTACAAGATTTGAGATCGACTCATTATTACAACCTGTTATTGTTGTTGTTGTTAAGTGTCCTAGAGTCAGTTCCTACTCAAAGCAAC
>NW_006408547.1:5360643-5373926 GCF_000296735.1 Chrysochloris asiatica | reverse complement strand
AAGGTATCAGCAAACAAGATGAGAAAAATTAGTAAGCCGGCATCTAGAGAGACCCACAAAATCTAAGCAAGTGTGGGAGGCCACTTTTCCCCACAACTCTAGAGAAGGAAGCTAAGGTACTGAACTTCACATCTGACAGATTTCTAAGACTATAAGAAAGTGATTGGAATCTGGCACATAATAGAAAATAACCAGGAAATTAAAGATTGTAGATAGCACAAATGAAAATCAGTAGGAGCAAAAGAGGGCAAGGAAATTTGACCTTGGCAGTTCCAGATATTAGATATCTTAATTTTAAAAGAAGTAGGCTTACTATGTTCAAGATGATTTTTTTTTAATTAAGATTATTATCAAAGAATTAGAAAATTTAAAAATATTACAGATCCCAGAAATAAATATACAACAACATAAATGAAAAAGATACAGGTGAATTTTGCAACAGAATAGACGTAGGTGAAAAGCGATTTGGTTAAGTGGTAGATGTGTTGTTAAGTACCACTGAGTTGATTCCAAGGAGCAGCTGGTAGATTTGAACTGCTGACCTTGTGGTTAGTAGTCCAGTGCTTATCCTACAGTGTCACACTAGGACTCCATTAACTGTAGGTAGACCAGACTAGAGTATCCATAGTGAAAAACAGAAAGAAAATATTTTAGAGAATATACGAGGGGAATTCCAAAAGTTTGTGGAAAACTGCCATAATCTTGGAGTCCTGGTGTGGCACTGTGGGTTAATGCGACAGACTGCAAAACTGTTTGAACTACAAGGTTAGCGGTTCAAGCTCACCAGCTGCTCCTCAGAAACCCTATGCAGGGTCACTATGGGTCGGAATCAACTTGGCGGCACTTAACAACAACAAACCATAATCCTGTCATTCCATTTTTTTGTGAAATTTTGAAACTCTTGTGCTTTTTAAATATAAGAGCAAGAGTGAAATTAAGTGGCAGAATGATAAGACCTTTGTTTATTGTTGTTGGTAAGTTTCTGCCAATTCGCTTCCAACTCATAATGATCTTGAAAAGGTTTCCAAGAAGAGGTTGGTGATTTTAAATGTCTGCCCCCTAACTATGTAAAATTTGAATCTGAGAAATTAAATTGGGTAGAGATAATATTTCAAAGACCTTGATGGGCAACTTGCCAAAATTGACACAAGATATTAAGTCACGTATTTTAAAATGCTATGAAGTACAAGCAAAATAAACAAAAAGAAAAGTGCATGTAAGCACATCATATGCTATAAACTAAAGACAAACAAAATATATTAAAATGAGTCAGGAAGTTGGGAAGGGAGACAAATTACTTTTTAAAGAACAGCATTAAGACTAATACCTAATTAATCAGCAAAACAAATACAATTCAGAAGGCAACGATATGATGTCCTCAAAGTCCTGAAACAAAATAGCTGCAACAATAGAATTTTAGACCCTTTAAAATGGAGAGAATGAATCAAAATGGAAAGAATTTGCTGCTAGAAGACTGTGGCTACAGAAACTGGTAAGTGATGTTCTACAGAAAGAAATCTTTTCCAGAAAGAAGTTCAGAGTTGAATAAAATAATGAAAAACAGCAAAATAGCAAATATTTTTTAATCTATTCATATTGAATATATTGATGAAAATAGTAATGTTTTCTTATATTTAAAAAAGAGACTTAAAATTCATAACATCCCTGCAAAGAAAATGGATAACCTAAAGATGCATGTTTAAAATAATAGTAGAAGAGATTAAAATGTCCAATCCAATATAGAAGAAAATGTCATAATAAAAAAATAATCCAAACTAAGGTAAGAAGAAAAAAATGGAACACCAAAAATGTAGTTAAATAAAAAGTACGTAGCGATATTAAGGATTTAAAAGCAAGTATATGAGAAATCGACTTGACGGCACTTAACAACAACAACAATATGAGAAATCATATCAAATGTAAGTGAAAAGTATTTTCAGAATAAATAAAAAATAAACTATACATTGCTTTAAGACATTAAGTCTAGGGAAAAGCAGAAACAAAATAAAAATTAAAAAAATGTTAGGCTATGGCATGCAAATACTAACAAGAAAAAATCTGTATAGTTTTATTAAAAATAGGTCAATTATAATGTAATACAAAAAGCACTGCTAGAGATAGAAACACAATTAATGAAAAGCTCAGAGCAATAAAAAGACTAACATAGCTTCAAACTATAGAAACCAAAAATGAAAGGACTTTAAAAGGTCATAAAAATATTCAAATTATGACGGGAGATTTTAGCACACCTATCTCACAATTAATAGTACAAGCAGACATAAAAAAAAAATCAGTCGAAATAGATGACTTGAAAAATATTATTAAACATTTTGATCTCATCTACCCATCAAAGATTATACTTAACAATGGAAAATATGTATTTTTGTTCCTATGAAACATACAGAATATTTGCAAAAATTGAAAAATGAGGATACATAAGATAAATCTCAGTTAATTGTTTGCGGATCGGGCTGCGAATCACAAGGTCAGCAGTTCGAAACTACCAGCTGCTCCACGGGAGTAAGATGAGGTTTTCTGTTCCCATAAAGATTTACAGCCTTGGAAACCCTGTTCAGGGTCGCTATGGGTCAGAACCGACTCGACGGCACTTAACAACAACAACAAAATAAAACAAAGCATGTATGTTTGGAGCCCCTCATATAATTATCTCAGAAAGTAAGAAAAAAATAAAAGTGAAATAAATGCTGACCCTGTCAAAATAATTACAAAATAGGAAATTTAAAGGCACTCATCATCTGAGTAAAGATGCAAAAATTCTAAACAGCAAACAAAAGAAAAAGAGAATACTAAAAGAATATATATCACAACAAAGTTGCATTATTCTAGGAATGCAATATTGGCTTACCACTGGAAAATGAATGCATATCATTCACCACATGATAAAGGAGAAAAAAATATCAGTATCTAAATTGTTGTTGTTGCTGTTGTTGTTGTTAGGTGCGATTGAGCCTTACCAACTCATAGTGACCCTAGCAACAGAATGAAACACTCCCTGGTCCTGCACTAACTTCACAAGTGTTGCTACATTTATGCCCATCACTGCTGCCACTGTGCCAATCCATCTCATTGAAGATCATCCTCTTTTTCTCAGACACTCGATTTTATCAAACATAATACCCTTCTCCAGGGACTTGTCCATCTTGACAATATGCCCAAAGGATGAGAGACAAGTCTGGTCATCCTGGCTTCCAGGGAGCACTCTAGATGCACTTCTTCCAACACAGATTGGTTTGTTTTTTGCTAGTCCATGGTACTTTTAATATTCTCCTTAAACACGATAGCTCAAATGCATCAATTCTTCTATAATATTCCTAATTCCTGTCCAACTTTCACTTAAATATGAGGCTATTGAAAATACCATGGCTTGAGTCAGGCTCACCTTAGTCCTCAAACTGACATCTTTGGTCATTTCCACAGTCTACCCCGGACTTGTTTTGGCTGATGATATAGAGCTTTTCAAAGAGCACAGCCTTCGGTATGGATTACAGTTCAATGTAAATAAAACAAAAATCCTCACCACTGGACCAATCAACTACATTCTTAACAGTGGAGAAAAGATTGAAGTTGTCAAGGACTTAATTCTTCTTAGATCAACTATCAACACTCAAGGAAGCTGCAGTCAAGAAATCAAATGACATATTGCATTACGTAAATCTGCTGCACAAGACCTTTTTAAAGTGTTGAAGAGCCAAGATGTCAGCTTGAAGACAAAGTTGCACCTGACCCAAGCCATGGTATATGCAATAACCTCAAATGGATGCAAAAGCTGGACAGTGAATAAGGAAGATCATAGAAGAATTGATGCTTTTGAGTTATGGTGTTGTGTTGGAGGAGAATATTGAAAGTGCCATGGGATGCCAAAAGAATAAACAGATCCGTTTTGGAAGAAGTGCAGCCAGAGTGCTCCTTGGAGGCAAAGATGGCCAAACTTTGTCTCCTCATACTTCAGACACATTGTCAGGAAGGGCCAGTCACTGGAGAAGGATATCATGTCTGGTAAAGTGGAGGGTCAGAGAAAAAGAAGAAGACCCCCAACAAAATGGATAGGACAAGTGGCAGCATCGATGTACTCAAGAATGGCAACAGTAATGAGATTGGCCCAGGATTGGGCAGTGTTTCGTTCTGCTGTGCACAAGGTTGCTATGGGTCAGTACCGACTCAATGGCACCTAACAACAACAAAGAGCTTTTCCACCATATCTTTTGTACAGATGTAGTCAATTTGATTTCTGTGTATTCATTTGGTGAAGTCCATGTGTACAGTCATCTTTTATGTTGTTTTTAAACAGGTATTTACAATTTGCAAAATTCTATCATATGATCTCCAGCATCATTTCTACCATCGCTATATTTTCCAAGAGCTGATCCTTCCTCTTTGTTTCCAACCTTTGCATTCCAATTACCAATACATTTTGATTACATGTTTGATCAATTTCAAACTGAAGAAGTTGGTAGAATTCTTCAATTTCGTCATCACTGGTTTTAGTGATTGGTATGTAAATTTGAATAATAGTGGTATTAAATGATCATCCTTATAGGTGTATGGATATTATCTTATCACGACAACTTTGTACTTCAAGACAGATCTTGATATGTTCTTTTTGATGATGAATGCGATGTCATTCCTCCTCAGTTTGTCATTCCTATCATAGTAAACCACATGATTGTCAGACTCAAAATGACCAGTAACAGTCCATTTCAGCTCACTAATGCTTAAAATATTGATGTTTATGCGTTCCATTTTATTTTTTATAACTTCCAATTTTCCTAGATTCATACTTCATGCATTCCATGTTCTAATTATTAATGGATATTTACTGCTGTTTCTCTTCATTTTCAGTTGTGCCCCATCAGCAAATGAAGGTCCCAAAGGATTTACTCCACTTGCATCATCATAATAAACTCTAATTTGAGGATGCTGCACTTCCAACCTGAGGGGCTCATCTTCTGGCACTATATCTGACAAAATTCTGGTGATCTTCATCATTTGTCAATATTCAATATTCTAGTGCTGACAGTTTTCCACTGCTATTCATAAAGTTTTCAGTGACTAAATTTTCTAAAATAGTCCGTCTCTCCTTCCTAGTTTGTCTTCATCTGGAAGTTTAGCTGAAACCTGTTCACCATGGTATTTAAATATACTGCTGGTATTTAAATACCCATGGCATAGCTTCTAGCATCATAGCAACACACAAGCCTCAACAGTATGACAAACTGATCGATGAATAGTGGTTTAGAAATACACATTTTTTTTAATTTTATTAATTTCGTTATGATTGTTACTGAGCCTATACACAGCAAAATATATACCAATTCAACGGGTTCTTCATGCACCATTTAACGACATTAATTATATTCTTTCCATTTCACAACCATACTCACCCTCCTATTCTATCTAAGGTGTTCCTTGTCATTACCATATTCACCAACCCCTTATGTTTCTATCTAATATTTTCAGGTACTGTTGTCACTTAGGTATTGGGTTGCTAACCAAAAGGTCTAAAGTTTAAAAAGGGTCTATCAGTCATTCGGTGGGAGAAAGATGAGACTGTCTGCTTCCACAAAGATCTACAGTCTTGGAAATCCTTTATGAAGTTGTTATGAGTCAGGATCAATTTGATGGCAGTAGATTTAGTTTTTGGTTGATATTATTAGGTACAATATACTGTAAGTGTTGATTATATAAATGTAGTTAATAATCATGTTCAAATCATCTGTATCCTTGCTTAATTTTTGGCTATTTGTTCACTCAATTACTATGAAAAAGTTAAAAATCACCAACAATGATAGTGGATTTTTCCTTTAGTTCTTTCATATATTTGAAGTTCTGTTATTAGGTCCTGCAAAAAGAATGGTGTTGGAGTGGTTCTGACCTCCTGTAATTTCACAAACAGGGTGGTGGTGGTTATGAGCAATGGAGTCGGTTACGACTCACAGTGACCCTGTACAGTGTTTTCAAGACTGTAAACCTTTACGGGAGCAGAAATTCTCATCTTTCTCCCATAGAACAGCTCGTAGGTTTGAACAGCTGACAGTGAAGTTTGCAGCCCAACTTGTAACCGTTACGTTACCAGAAACAGGAAGGAGAAGGACCACCAATAGCAACCCTATGAATAATTTCACCCTTTTTATCAGGATACTTCTATATGGATTCTTCTCTATTTATAACATGCTTTCACTCTTGACCATTTTTCCTAGTTCTGATACCAACCTTCCCTACCTTAGCACTCTACTTTTTTTCTTGATTTGATAATTCATTGCATTAGTTTGAACACAGAACTCACAGACAGTTTTCACAACGATGAGATTTATAAGGGGAAGAGTAGGTTATGATTCAGGTTCAGTGACACTTAGGACACAGTGTGTCGCTCAGTCCACCACCCCTCAGCTTTGCGCAAAGGTGCGTGTCTTTCTGGCCCTGAGTCCCTTTGACTGATCTCTGACTTACTCAGGCAAGGATTACAATACTTTAGCTCTGCCAGTCAAGTGCTCAGAGGCACACCACTCTACTAGTAAGCCCTAGACTAAAGGTGGTCTCCTGGTGTGGCACTGTAGGATCAGCACTGAACTGAGAACCACAACGTTGGCAGTTCAAACCCACTAGCTGTTCCTTAGAAACCCTATACACAGCAGGGATGAGGAACATCTGGCCAGTAGGCTGTATAATGCCTGAAAAATCATTTGGTCCAGCCCTGCCAAAGCAACTACAGTCCAGGCATCACATGTGTTGTTGTTAAGTGCCATCAAGTCAGTTCCAACCCATAACTACCCTGTATAGTTTCCAAAGAACGGCTGGTGAGCTTGAACCACCAACCTTGCAATTCAAATAGACTTTGCAGTCCGGTGCATTGACTGGCAGGGCCAAGTCTGAAGAAGAAACAAGCTTGTCTGCCAGTAAAAGAGAGAACATCAAAGTGGCTGCAACAAGGAGAACTAAACGTTAACTAGAGAGGTAGGCCAGAATGGGTTATATAGAACCTTTTAAAACACAATTGTTTCTGTATATAATAGAAATGCATTGGAAAATTTGAGAAGACAGTGATGCAACCTAATTTTTAATGTTTGTATTTGGGTTTATTTATTTAAATATATATATTGCTTTGTGTAGATCGGACAATGATGATAAAAGGCTAAGGACAATGATGGCAAAAAGAGGCCATCTCAGCAGTTCAGATAATATATGCTAGTAGCTAGAGAAAGGGGGTGGTGAGGTGGTGATGAGATGTTGGATTGGGATTATTACTGATGTACTTAGTGAAAATATGAGGTAGAGGATTTTGAGACGAAATTAATAAAAGGAAAAAGCTGACAATAACATGTAATCTGACTGAAATGAGGGCTCAAGGTATAAAGCTTCACATGAAAAGTTGGTTAGTTGATTTTGTTAGAAACTTCCTGCTATACAGACTAGCTTAAGTGAACAATAGGGGTGCTACCAAACTGCCTGTTCATGTAGAAAGGTGCCTTCAAGTCAGTTCCAACTCATAGGGACCCTTTGCAAAGCAGAATGAAACACTATGCCATCTTCACAACTGTTGTTATGTTTGAGCTCATTTGTGCTGCCACGTATCAATCCATCTTTCTAGAGATCTTGCTCTTTTTTCACTGACCCTCTCTATTTTTCCAAGCATGATGGACAATATTTCCTGATAATATATCCAAAGTATGACAGATGACATGTCGTCATCCTGACTTCTAAGATGCAATCAGGCTGTACTTCTTCCAACACAGATTTGTTTGTTCTTCTGGCCATCTGTCCGTGGTACTTTCAACAGTCTTCATGAACACTATAGTTCAAATACAGCGATTCTTCCACAGTCTTCCTGATTCACTATCCAACTTTCACATGCATATGAGGCAATTGAAAATACCATGACTCGGGTCAGGTGTGACTAAGTCCTCAAACTGGTATCATTGCTTTTTAACACTTTGAAGTGGTTTTATGTAGCACATTTGCCTAATATGTTGTTTTGATTTCTTAACTAATTCTACCATAGGTATAAATTGTGGATCCAAGAAAAAGAAATTTAACAGCTTTGGTATAGACTGTGTGGATCATGACAAACTCTGGATAATATTTTGAAGAATAGGTATTCCAAATGCTTACTTGTGCTCATGGGATCCTGTACTTAGACCAAGGGTAGTCATATGAATAGAACCAGGTAATACTGAATGGTTTCCAATCAGGAAATGTGTGCTCAGGGTTGTATCTTTCACCATACTTATTCAACCTGTATTCTGAGCAAATAATCTGAGAAACCTGGATTATATGAAGAAGAATGTGACATCAGGATTGGAGGAAACTCATTAGCAACCTGAAATATGCAGTCAAAAGTCTTTGCATAGTCAATAAAGCATAAGTAAACGTATTTTTGGTATTCTCTGCTTTCAGACAAGATCAATATGACAAATAGCAATGATATCCCTGGCTCCACATCCTCTTCTGAATCCGACTTAAGTATACCACAGTTCTCTGCTGATGTACTATTGCAACCATTTTTAAATTATCTTCAGCAAAATTTTACTTGCATGTAATATTAAAGATATTGTTCTATATTTCCACATTCCATTGGGTCATCTTTCTTTGGATTGGGTAAAAATATGACTCTATTCCAATTATTTAGTCAGGTAGCTGTCTTCCAAATTTCTTGGCATAGACAAATGGGCACCTTCAGTGCTACATCAATTTGTCAAACGATTTCAATTTATATTCTGCTGGTTCCAGGAACCTTGTTTTTCACTAATGCCTTCAGTGCAGCTTGGACTTCTTCCTTCCTAATATTGATCAATTCTTGATCATATGTTACCTGTTGAAACAGATGAATATTGGCCATTTCCTTTTGATACAGTGACTCTGTGTGTTCCTTCCACCTTTATTTGATGCTTTCTGCATCATTCACTATATTGCCCATAGACTTTTTCAGTATTATAAGTCAAGGCTTGAATTTTCCTTCAGTTCTTTCAGCTTGTGAAATGCTGATTGTGTTCTTCCCATTTGGTTTTCTAACTTCAGGTCTTTGCACATTGCCTTATAATGCTTGACTCTGTATTCTCAAGCTGACCTCTGAACTTTTCTGTTTAGCTCTTTGACTTCCTCATTTCTTCCAGGTGTTGTAGCTTTCTCATGCTCAAGAGCAAGTTTCAAAATTTCTTCTGACATCCATTTTTATCTTTCCTTTCTTTCCTGTCTTACTAATGACCTTTTGCTTTCTTCCTGTATGATGCCAACCTACAGTCATTAGTATCTAATGCATCAAATCTGTTCTTGAGATTATCTCTAAATTCAGGTGGGATTTATTCAAGGTCATAGTTTGACTCTTGTGGACTTGTTTTAATTCCCACTAGCTTCAGTCTGAACTTGCACATGAGCAACTGATGGTCTGTTCCACAGTCTGCTCTTGGCCTTGTTTTGACTGATGATATTTAACTTATGCACTGTCTATTCCCACAGATGTATTCCATCTGATGAGGTCCATGTATACACTCAACTTTTATGTTGTTCCAAAAAAAAGTTATTTTCAATGAATAAGTTGGTCTTACAAATTCTACCATGTGATCTCCAGCATTGTTTCTATCACCAAAGCCATATTTTCCAACTGCTGATCCACCACAGGTAACCTTGTCTACTATGGATGACCCTGTTGGTATTTAAAATACTGGTGACATAGCTTTCAGCATTAGAGTAATGAGTCTTCTGCTACTCATCTGTCAGTTTGTCACAGTGTGGTAGCTTTCATGCTGCTGTGACGCTGGAAGCTACGCCACTTGTATAATTGTCCGCTACTCAGCTGTCAGTCTCAAATCATATCAGACTAAGAGGATTTCTGAGATGCAGACATCAAAGTCTCAAGTTATTTCCTTTGCTGGTAGATCATAGGGGAATAAAACTGCCAGGGGAAGTGGTATGGGATAATCCACACACTAAGCAATAATAAATGTTCTGACGTGCTGGGAAAATGGCCGTGTGAGCAGGACTCTAATTTCAACCCTCCCCCCTATGAAGAAAGGCAGCTAGAAGTCTATAATCAGCCCTGTGAGACGTCTGAAAATGGGGACAAAGGACAATAACAAGAAGCCAGAAACTAAAACACGATAAGGACAGAATAGGTAGGAAAACGTGGTTCTCACTTTTCCATCCCTCCCCTTCCCAGTATGGCAGATAGAATGCCGCAGCAACGCAGTAGTTGATATCCCAATGAGTGCACAGCTCTTCTGTACAAAACAGAGTGGGAGCAAGCACTGGTTTGGAAGTAAATAGAACAGACAGATATCCCGGCGGACCCTTAAGGTAGACTGTTCAAGGTGTCCTCACACTTCCACCTCCCAGGGCAACATACAGCTGGCTGTGTAAAGCCTTATTGTTATTGTTGTTGCTGTTGTTGTTAAGTGCCATCAAGTCAGTTCTGACCCATAATGACCTTGTAGGGTTTCCAAGGAGCAACTGGTGAGCTTGAACTGACATTCTTGCAGTTCAAACAACCTTGCACGTTAGTCCAGCACGTTAGCCCACAGCACCACCAGTACTCCTGTAAAGCTTTAACTGCACCCATACTCAGAGTTTTCCTGTGTATTGAGAAGGGCCCCAATATCTCGCTCCATGATAAACAGGATGGATCTTGCTTCAAATGGACTATTCAGGGTGTATATTGTGACTAGTCTGGAGGCAACCTGAAAGAATGCATTCTTGGTCTGGGTGGAACTGGGATCACTATAGAGTTAAGGAAGAAATGGTGATCAAGAACTGAGGGCTATACCTACATGAAAGTAGTTTAAGCAGTGTTTTCTGGTTGATTTTGAAGCCAGTAACAGACTGCGACCTTAGTTTGCCTCTAAATGAAGCCCACTGGAATTAAAGCCCTCACTGAGCAGGGGAGTGAGGGGAATGAGCAGTAACCAATGACTAAAGACTGCCCACTCCATCACTTCCCCTGAGAGCAGATTAATCGATGTGTTTTCTAACCTGTCTGGAAGTCACTTAAGGATTAAAAACTCAGTCTGGCCTGAACCAGACATATCACAGGGAAGAAAAAGTAATGGAAAATAAAGTCTGAAGGCTGTGCCCACCTAAGAGTTTATGGCCGAAACATGTTGAAATCAGCATAAAAGAGAGAACTGAAAAAGTTAACACTTGGTAAGATGAAACAACAAACAAAAAATCACAAGGTGTACACTAGCAAACTAAAAATGATGACCCATTCAAGTAAACAAGATAAAGGAGAGAAATAAAATTTATGGAAGCTCTAATAACATACTTAGAAATATAGTACAACAATATTAAATAAGCCCAAAGAACTAAATGAAAGAAAATAAATTCAGAGAATTTAAAAAAAAAAGAAAAACACAGATTAAAAACTCATGGAAATCAGGAAAACTATGCATGAACAAAACAAGAATATAAATAAATAGTGTTATAAAAAGAAGCTAAAGAGACAAAATAGCTGCAATTAAAAACAAAACAAGAATATAAATAAATAGTGTTATAAAAAGAAGCTGAAAGACAAAATAGCTGCAATTAAAAACTCATTGTTGTTGTTGTTAAATGCCGTCGAGTCTGTTCTAACTCATAGTGCCTCTATATAGGGTTTCTGAGAAGTGGCTAGTGAGTTTGAACTGCCGACCTTGCAGTTCAAACTGACTTTGATGTTGAGTGCTATCCTAAGGTGTCACACCAAGCTCACTGGAAGGCCAAATCAGTAGTCTAAAATACAAGACAACTGAAAATATGGAAACTGAAGGGCAAGAAAAGGAGACTCATAAAAATGCCTAATAAAAATGTGGATCACTGTAATGATTGGGGTTTTGTGTCAATTTGACTAGACCAGGATTTCCAGGAAAAAGTTTGGCAGTTGGGATGTGCTTATTGCCATGGTGATGAGACCTAATGCAGGCATAGTTAACTCTATGACGGAGCAGCTATAAGCAGCCAATCTATCCAAAGGGTGATTCCTTTAGGGGTGTGGCCTTCTCCCAATATAATGGATATGAAGTAGGGACTCTCTCTCTCTCTCTTTTCCACTGGGGACCTGGGACTCTACATTTGTAAGATAATAAATGTCTCTTTAAATACATATACATATATATGTTTCACTGATTTTGCTTCTCTGGAAAACCTGGCCTTAAGACATGTGGTGTGGAGACAGGGAGTCTAAAGAAACATAATCATAAGGATGACTTGCCTAAATTGGTTCTCAAGTTTGACTAATTTTAAAGGTGGAAGCATGTCTGACCTCCACTCCATAGAAATCGGTCTTGGGCTAATTTCAAGTTGGTTAAACAGGGATGATGGCAGGCCAGAGCCTACTGCAATCGACCCTGCCAGAGGCCCAATGCCATCTACATATGAATGGGGTTAGTCCAAGGGAGAAGAAAAGATTGAACTTGAGTGTTTTTAAAAGTTTATGTTTGACTTACTAATGACTATTGGTTTCTCCCACCTATTATTATAAAATAGACATACATGAATGTTGGGAATGAATATTGGAAATTATAATTTCAGAGAGCTTGCAAGCCAGCCTTAAGCCAATACTTGATTGGGATAACAAAAAGTGGAGTTAAAATATGCAGGTGGGGATGGTGGGAAACAGGCTTTTTACTTTAAGCATTTGTAGAGTATTTGTAGAGTATGAGGCTTTAGATGGAATCCTGAACCTCACCCAGAAGCTTCAGAGTTGGGACATTTGCATTTGAAAATACATGCAGACCAACCCAGATCTGCTGGGAGAACAGGAGATTCAAGCAGAGAAAAAATCAGAGTTTGGTATTTGGGGTTTTTGAGGGATCAAGGCAAGGAAAGTCAACCCATCAGAGAAAAATGTCTGCTAGGACTGAAACTTAAAGGGAACTGGAGTCATACACTTTCTGATGACCACATGGATCTACTTTTGAGTAGAATTGGAAGAGATGAAGTAATGAAGACAGTGGCTGAGTTTGGGCATGTTCATTGACACCCTTGACCTTGAGATGAGCTAAGAATAGGAAGGCTGACTGGTTTGAAGTTTAGGGAGTTGTGTGAATAAGGACTAAGAGACAAGGGGCAGCTGATTTGCATGGAGGGGTATGTGAACTCCCAAACTTGCAGATGGTACCCATTTGACTTAGCTCATGTAGCTATGGTTGAGCTGATTAGAACCTAATGGGATGAAGATAAAGATATTTGATATGAAGAGCAAGTGTCAATTACTACAATTTATTGAACTGGACTTTTGCTTATGAATGTAGTTGCTCAAAATTCAAATCAAAATGAGTTTCTTTATATCAAGGAAC
>NW_006408547.1:5324449-5359825 GCF_000296735.1 Chrysochloris asiatica | reverse complement strand
AGTTTTCATGGGTGTACTTAGTTTTAGAATGAGGTAACAAAGGAGAATCCTCACTGACTAGTTTTCCTCTTTTCCAGATAAGTCTGGTGAAATGGGGGTGGGGGATGATGCCAATAGGATTTTATGATTTTAATTGTGAGTAACTGTTAGTAGGATTAACAGGATTAATTGTGATTGTCAAAACTGTAATTTCAGAAGATGTATAACTAAAAGGAGGGAGTAGTTTTCTTTCATTTTGGCGACAGACGATCCCAGAACCATCATTTAGGAAGAGCATGAGTGGACCTTGGGATCCCTGCCTAGAAAAGTATGAATAGCAGAGATGGCAGCAGAGGCAATGTCATGGAAATACAGAATAACTGTCTCTAGGCCCAGGGACTGAGTAAGGCAGTGTGCCTATGGGCTAGAGGTTGGCTTGTGTCCTTTGGACACCTAAATGAATGAATATATATATAATGTTTTATATGTGTACATCAAATATTGTTGCTTTGTTGATCTGTGACATATAAGATGAAAATGGGGCCAGTGTGTCTTCGGTTGTATATGGTTTAGTTATATCATGTTAGGCACAAGTATGGCTTTACAATTTTCTTTATTTAGAGATGATGCATATAGTTTATAGGTTTCAAGTTGACAAGGGTAGAATGTAATAGTTAGGGTTTTGAGTCAACTGGACTAGGCCAGGATTCACAGAAGTTTGGCAATTGGGATGTGCTTATTCCATGGTGATGGGACCAAATGCAGGCATGGTTAACTCCATGATGAGCAGCCAATCAACTGAAGGAAAGATTCCTTAGGGGTGTGGCCTGCTCCCAATATAATGGACACGAAAGAGGCACTCTCTCTCTCTTTTCTGCCACTGGGGACCTGGGACTCTGAAATTGTAAGATAATATATATATATATGGTGGTGGTTATGTGCCGTGGAGTCGGTTCCGACTCATAGCGACCCTGTACAGGGTTTCTGAGGCTGTAAATCTTTATGAGAGCAGAAAGCCTCATCTTTCTCCCATGGAACAGCTGGTAGTTTCGAACTGCTGACCTTGTGGTTCGCAGCCCAATTCGTAACCACTATGCTACCAGAGCTCCTTAAACTATATATATATGTGTGTGTGTGTGTGTGTGTGTGTGTGTGTGTGTGTTTCACTGGTTTTGCATATATATATACATACATACATATACGTGTTTCACAGGTTTTGCTTCTCTAGAAAACCAACCTAAGACAATCACCATCAAGCAAACTTACATACACATCATGGTAATCAAAGAGTAGGTGTAAGAAATAAAGAGATAGAAAGAATATTTGAAGAAATAATGTACAAAAACATACTAAATCTGGTGAATCTGCAAGTCCAAGAAGTTCAATAAATAAATAGGATAAACCTAACGCGCATTATAATCAAGTTTCACAAAACAAAATAGAAAATCCTGAAAGCAACAAAAGAAAAGTGAATTGCACAGATAAAGGATCCCAAATAAGATTGTTTCAATTTTTCCTCTGAAACTTTGGAGGCCAGAAGGCAGTAAACTGATTTAATTAAGGTACTGGGAAAAAAAGAGTACTGTCAACAAAGAAAACCATATCTGACCAAAATTAGGGTGAATTTAAGACATTCCCAGATAAACAAAAGCTGAGAGAGTTTATAACCAACCACTGCATCTTCATTACAAAAAGTGCTAAAGACAATTTTTCAAAAGGAGAAGAAAGGACAATTTACAATAACTCAAAGTAAAGCATAGCAAAAAAAACCCAAAAAAATTAAATATCACCATTAAAGGTAATTTAATTGGAAAATATAAGGACAAGTTTTGAGACATTTTGGTTTATATAAATTCATGTTATTAGGAATATAGGGACATGATGTAAAGATGAAATGGGTTATAAGAAAACATAAATAAGGGAGGGAGTCATATAGGAACAGAGTTTCTGTATGTTATTGGAGTTAAGTTGGTATCAATTTAAACAAAGTTATCTTAAATGTGACATGTTGTTAAATACACTTCTCATGGTAACTGCACACACAAAATCTAAAAATATTCACAAACGGAAAGGAGAGGAAATAAAAGTGGTTCACTAAAAGGATAAATAAATAAATTCAACAAAACTCAAAACAGTCAGTATTGGTAGTATTGGAGGGAAATGAGGGACAAAGGTGCAAGATACACAAAAAAATAATAACAAAATTACAGAACTAAGTTCTTTCCTTATATATAAGTATCATGAACGAAAATGGATTAAGCACTCCCATCAAAAGGCAAAAAGTAGCAGATGAATACAAGCAAAACAGGATCCAATGAAGTACTGTATTTAATACACTCATAACCTTGTTGTTGTTAAGTGCTATTGACTCACAATAGCCCTGTAGAGTGTTTCCAATAAGGGGCTGTTGAGTTTGAACCTCCAATCTTGTGGTTCAAACCAGCCTGGCAGTCTAGTGCTTATACTACAATACCACACCAGGACTCTTAAACTCATCTTAGCCATAAAGATATAAATAGATTGAAAGTGAAAAGATGGAAAAAAATATTCCATGCCAATGAAACCAAGAGAGAGACGGGGTGGTGATTTCAACATCAAACAAAATAGACTTTAAGTCAAAATCTGTTATAAAACACAAAGAAGAAAATGATACAATTAAAAAGGTAGATTCATCAAGAAAATAACATCAATATACACACCAATTATCAGAGCTCCAAAATAGATAAAGCAAATACTGACAAAAGTTAAGAAAGAAATAGACAGTTCTACAGTAATAGCTAGAGACTTCAATAAGTCACCTTTAGTAATGGACACAACATCTAGAAAGAAGATCAATAAACAGATTAGCTGAATGCTACTATAAACCAGCTACCAGATATATACAGAGAACATTCCACCTCACTATAGCACAATAGACAGTCTTGAACAATAGGTCATCTTCCAGGATAAATCATGTTTCAGTTCACAAAGTAAGTCTCAATTGGTATAAAAAGATTAAAAGCATACAATATAAGTTATCTAACTACAATGGAATAAAATTAGACATCAATAACATAACGAAAATTGAAAAATACACAAATACACGGAAAATTAACAAAGTACTATGGAACTACCAACATGTAAAGAAAGAAATCAGAAATACTAAGAGTCAAATAAAAAGGAGAGCATAACATGCCAAACTTTAGGGATACACTGAAGGAGCCTCAGTTGCCTCGTCTGTAAAACGGGGACAATAAGACCTGCTTCACAGTGGCATAATCTATTGATGAACAATAATTATAACGAATTTGATAGAAAATCGTTGAATAACTTAATTTAATTACTGACCCTCTCTAAGAAAAAAACTGCACTATATTATTGTTGTTGTTACATGCCGTGGAGTCGGTTCCGACTCATAGCGTCCCTGTACAGGGTTTCCGAGGCTGTAAATCTTCACGGGAGCAGAACGTTTCATCTTTCTCCTGCCGAACAGCTGGTAGTTTCGTACTGCTGACCTTGTGGTTCACAGTCCGATTCATAACCACTATGCTACCAGAGCACTGTATTATAGATGGTAATATTTTTTAACTTTTTATTATGAATTGAGTGAAGGTGAACTGACATGATCACCAGTTTTACTTTCTACCAATCATCCATTTTATTTCATCTCAATGATTACGTTCCCTTCCCTGCAACAACAACTATCCTTCTTCCACCCTGGGCGTCCCATTTACATCTTATTTTTCACAAATGAACAAAGCAAAAATATTTGATGTGGGGGGTAGTGGTTATGGGCTATGGAATCAGTTCTGACTCACAACAACCCCAAGGCTGTAAGTTTTTAAGGGAGCAGAAAGCTTCATCTCTCTCCTGCAGAACAGCTGATGTTTCAAACTGCTGACCTTGAGGATAGCAGCCCGACTCATAATCACTACGCTACCAGAGCTTCTATTTGATGTACACTTACAAAATAAAAATGTATGTATTCATTTAAATGTTCAAAGGGCACATTTTACAAGCCAGCCTTCTGCCCGAAAGTGCACAGCCTTTCTCAGTCCATGGGCCTAGAGTCCTTAGCTTTTCTATCTATATGTGACATCACCTCTGCTGTCACCACTTGTCTGGGTAGGATCTCACACTCCACTCATGCTCTTCCTTCTTGATGGTCCTGGAGTCCTATGTTCCTGAACTAAAAAATTAGCTACTCCTCTCTTTTAGTTACACATCTATAATTACAGTTGTGACCATCGTGGTTAATCCTGCTTACAATTACTCACGATTGAATCATAAAATCTATCACCATTATCCCCCATTCCCTTTTACCAGATCTATAGGGAAAAGAGGAAAAATATTCAGTGAGGATTCTACCTTACACCCCTCATTCTGAAACCAAGCACACTCATGAAATCTTGTAAGCCAACCACTTCATGCCTTTATAGCTGTGAGAAATGTTGTCTATACTGACAAACGCTCAATTAATCCAGTCTGTACTCATTTTAGTGAGAGTGAGGTTTTCTTTATTGTGGTGGTGGTGGTTAAGTGCCGTTGAGTCGGTTCCGACCCATGGCGACCCTGTACAGGGTTTCCGAGGCTGTAAATCTTTACAGGACCAGAACGCCTCATCTTTCTCCTACGGAGCAGCTGGTAGTTTCGAACTGCTGGCCTTAAGGTTCACAGCCCAATTTGTAACCACTACGCTACTCAAAATCAGGCATCCTGCCCCATAGACAAGGGCAGATGCATTGCAAGGCCATTTGACAAAGGGTTTTATTAACCTAGCTTTGAAAAGCTCCTCCTCCATTTCCCCTTTACTGGGTATTTTGGAGTTCAGGATCTTTTCTCAATGACACATACTAGTCCCTACAGGGAGCATTCTCATTTAAAGTTAGTTTCACCCCCTCCCCATGAATTTCCCCTACTTCTTTGATGGGTGTATTCTTATTTCCAAGAGTCTATTAGTTCAAACTAGTGTCTTCTTCTTCTCATAGTTCCCTTTTGTCATGCCAACCTGCTACCCCCAAGATATCCTTCCATTTTGGTTGGAATTTTGAGCAACTGCATCCATAGGGAAAGGTTCAGTTTATCAAATTGCAGCAATTTACACATTCTCATAGTATCAAACTTCTTTATCTTCATCTGGTCGAGTTCTGGTCAGCTAGCTCTCCAAGCTAGGTCAAATGGGTTCTAGCTGCAAGTTTGGGAGTTCACACACACCTCCCCACACTTCAGACCAGCTGGCTAATTCACTGTCAACTCTTGCCCCCACTGGTTAGGTCAGTGTCCATGGGCTCAGGAGTTCATACATGTTCCTAAACTTCATCCATCCAGTCCTTCCTCTTCTTTTTCTCATCTCAAGGTCAACAGGTGTCAATAGAACATGACCAAACTCAGCCCATGTCTTCATTGCTGTATTTCCCCCACTTCCACTCATAAGGGGATCAGGGTGGTCACCAGCTAGCATATTAGACTTTTCGTGGATTCCCTTTGCGTTTCAGTCTTAGAACAGTTTTCCTTGATGGGCTGACTTTTCTTGAATTGATGACTCCAAAGCAAATAGTGTGCTTGATATTCTAACAGTCTGTTGTTTTCCTGTTGGCCTTTTTTTTTTTTTTTCAGTAAATATCTTCTGTTCTTCTAGCCATTTGGAGGTGATCTGCATGCCTTGTCAAGTGGGAGTGTCCCACCTCAGAAGTTTCTGGATGGATGGGGCTCAAGATTCCACCTCAAGCCCCATACTCCACAAATGATTAATGAGAAGCCTATTTCCCTGGGCAAATTCTAATTCCCCTTTTAGCAAATCCAGTCAATTACAGGATAAAGACAGACTTCCAAATTTTCTATAATCAAAATTCACAATATTCATTTCTATCATATTTAAATGTCTATTTAATGATAATGAAATTTATAGAGTAATTTATTAAAGATCAAAGGTCTTGAAATTATACACCTATTTTTCAGCTCGTTTTTGATGATGGAATCATATGGTTGAAGATTCAAAAACAAAATGTAGTAAACAGTGAAAACATTCAGGGAGGAGCTCAGATGCTTCATTTTTCTTAAGATGATACTGGTTTTCAAATTTAATATCATTTTAGACCATTTCATTCAGTAAGAGGGAATTCCTATAAACTCAAAGGAAACTTTTGTCTGATAGGCTTGAAAAGTATAGCACCTAAGTATGAATCGGTTTATGCCAGATACTATTACATAACAAAACCCAACTCCCAAATCTCAGCAGTTTGTGTACAATTCAAAAATTTATTTCTCACTAATGTTGGCTAAATTAGCTCTTGTGGCACAGTAGTTATTTAAGTGTTCTCCTGCTAACCCACTAGCCCCAGTCAATGGGGAAAGATGTATCAGTCTGTTTCTGTAAAGATTTGTTGTTGTAGTTAAGTGTCGTTGAGTCAGTTCCAACTCATAGCAACCTTGTATAGGGTTTCCAAGGAGCAACTTGTGGGTTTGAACCACTGGTCTTTCAATTAGCAGTCCAGTGCTTATCCTACAACACCACATCATGACTTCTCGGGAAAGATTACAGCTTGGGAAACCTTATGGGATAGTTCTTTATCTACTCACCAGCTACAAATAACGTTGTCTATGCGCAGCTACGACTCTGCTCCATTAGTATGTTCATTTCAGTACACAAATGCAGGGACAACTTTCATCTAAGACTTGACATTTGCAGGGCAAGAGGAAAACCTCTGGCGCAAACATTCAAAGTTCTGCTTGGAAGGGGCATCCCATCACTTAGATTCACACCTAACTGGCCAATGAAATTCACATGGCTTGACTCCCAAACTTAACAATTGGGCGGGCAACTACTCCTTCAACTGGCAAGCACTGTAAGCCATTTTTCAACAGGTGAAAAGCATGTATAATCCTACTGTTGGGAAATAAAGAGCAATTAATTTAGAAAAATAGTATCCACACGGCAAGGCCAGGCGCTATGGTAGCATAGTGGTTCTGAATTGGGCTGCTAACCGGTCAGCAGTAAAACTACCAGCTGTTTCATGGAAGAAAGATGAAGCTTTTTGCTCCCATACAGATTTACGGCCTCAGAAACCCTATGCAGGGTCACTATGAGTTGGAACCGACTCCACGGCACACCACCACCACCAGGTGTTATGGATTCTAAAGATTTATTGCTCATTAAGGAGCCCAGGTGGCACAACGAGTTCAGTTTTGGGCTGATAACTGAAATGTTCGCACCCAAAAGCCTCTCTGCACGAGAAAGCTGAGGCAGTCTACTTCTGTGGAGAGCAGTCTCAGAAACACTGGGTCCCACAGGGTTGCTATGAGTTAAAATTGACTTGATGGCAGTGAGTTATGGAAGGTTCTAAAGGCAAAGTTAAAAATGTGAATTTAAAAAGTTTTGAAGAAACTACAAGAGACAGTCAAAGATAAGTTTTCCCTTTCAGAGTATGGTTCATTAATGAACCAGAAAGGACACCAAGAGTTTTATTAGGAGGATTTGCTTGTAGAGTTATCTAGGATTCATTAACAAGTAAATACTTTGTTAAAGATTTATAGACTTGAATGTTTTTAGACATTTGGAAAATAGTTAATTGACAAAAACAACTGCAAAATCATTGAGATGGATAATACGCTCAAGCCTGGTTAAAATGATAACGATGGCATACTAACTTCCTATCCACATCGCTTCCTTCTCCTCTCCCACCTTTTACTTCTACTCTCTGCTTTGGTCTTCCATGACTTCCTGTAAAATCCACTGCCGTCTCTTACCTTCCCCAGGCCTTGACGTATGCCTTTCCCCGGACTGTTTTTAACAACTGTGGATTTTGTAGTTGCTGCTGCTGCTGCTGTTTTAATGTGATGCTGAAGTATAGCATACTGTGATCCTTTTTCATCTCCACTCTCCCACACTCCAAGGGTAATGACTACCATGATGTCTAACACCATAAATTAGCTTTGCCTGGTTTTGTACCCAGCTTCTTTCACTTCACGTTAGATTTGGGGTGGTAGACCATTCCTCCTAATTGCGGTATAGAATTACATTGTATGAATATACCACAATATATTTATTTCTTCTCATCTTGATGGACATTTGCCTAGTTTCCAATTTGGAGCGATTATCAACATTCTGCCATGGTGCTATAGAATAAGCTGGACTGCTCTCCATAAGGTCAGGGATTCAAAACCACTGGGTGTTCTTCAGAAACTCTACACAGGGTTGCTGTGAGTCAAAACTGACGTGATGGTACTCACCACCACCACCACCACCACCACCAACATAAACCTTCTAGTTCAGGTATTTGGAGGAACTCAATGTACAAATTTCTTTAGATCTACACCTGGGATGGAAAGGTCTAGGTCATGTTGTTGTTGTTGTTGTTGTTGTTGTTGTGTGCTATCGAGTTATTTCCGACTCATACTGACCCTGTATAGGGTTTCTGGGGCTTTTAAATATATGTGGGAGCAGAACGCCTCATCTTTCTCCTGAGGTGAGGCTGATGGACTTCAACCACAGACCTTGTGATTCACAGTCCAGTGTTTACCTATGGAGCCACTGTGCTTCCTGTATATACTTAACTTTGAAAATTATCTAAAGCGGTTGTACTGTCTGTCCAATTTTTTAATAAGACTTCACATTCATTCACAATGACCTTAACAGTTTGCCAAGTATTTCCAGCAGAAGCAGGCCTAGAAGCTCAATCTCTGATTCTGAGTCCAATGCTCTTTACACTCAGTAAACTCTAGAGCCCTCCATACTACTTTATCCCACATTTTGTTTTCTTTTCTGTTTAAAGCCTTGCAAGATGCATAGAAATCTAGGCGTTTATATGTCATTCTTCTCAGGGTATTTTGCCTTAAAGAGAGTCAGTGGAGACTTAAACTAACAATTCTAATTGTGAGACTTAGGGGTTCCATAAAAGACCAGTTGTTGTTAAGTGCCATGGAGTCAGTGCCTACTCATAGCAACCCTGTATAAGGTTTCCGAGGAGAGGCTAGTGAGTTTAAACTGCTGACCTTACAGTTCAGACTGAGTTTGCCGTCTCGTGCTTATCCCATACCACCACAGTTAGTAGAAAGGAAAGGAAAAGAGGACAGAGAAAATAATTTTCATCCGGGGCGACTGCTCAATAGAATCATTCACATCCCAGATGGCTGTCTGATCTGAATAGAGCCATCCCTGACGATACATAATAGAAAGCAGAAAGCTCATCTTTTATCATGTGAACTTCAGGGCAAACACATTGAAAAGCTATTAAACCCTCACTTCTCAAAAGTGATACATAGGAACCACTTCAGGGATGACTTTGTGAAGGGCAGTACCGAAAGGGAGTCTGAGAAGCCGAATTACATACACCACAGCCCTCTACGTCTCAACCCAGGAGGCCTTGAACAGTAATCTGCTCCTGTTTTTTTGAAGGTCTCCCATATTTGAGCCATGTATGCAGAAAAAAAACTTGAGAAAGATGACAACAAAAATCAAACCCCAGTCTTCTGGCTGCTCACTTAGATACACATCCGTTACCTAAATCTGTGTTGTAATTACAAAGAATAAGTTTTATATATTTAGATATTTGTAATTTATCATGGTCTGATGCCTGGATTTGAATGCAGCTAAAGTTGAGGGTACTAATTAATTATAAAACATTCCAATACTTGAATTTAAGGCCTCTTGAGTCTAATGTGCAAATTTATGTAAAAACAATGTGAAAATTAGAAATGCATTGGCACTTTTTTTTAACCAGAACTGTAGCACTCTGTCTAGTCAAACAGACTGCTCATTTGCAAGTTGTCTATATGCAAAGCATTCTGCCCCTGGGAGCCTAAAATCTCCTTAGCAAGTCATCTGAAATTTGTAGGAAAAAAAAAGGAAAAAAAGCTTTGTTCTGAACCTGCTGTATGGTCTCTTTACTTCTTCACTTTCTATTTTCTGCATCCAGCAGTGTGGGCAAAAGGCCAAATCTCACTTCCACCTGGCAAACGCAACAATTGTGGCTCCAAACATGCTGGTCACCTTAGTAAACCTGTTTGACTGCAAAGGAGGGATTCTATATATGCCCATCTCAAGTCCTATGTCCAGTAGCCTTTCAAATGTTTAAGAGAAATTTCAGCATTTATGCCCTTCCTCCAAACTCACAGGACTCGAATTTTCCTTTGGAGACAAAAGCGTAGAATAAAAAAGGTTATTTGGTCCAAGGCTCACTCTGGAAGGAACTTCCATGGTATAATTACTGAGGCTTCCATAATCCAGAGCAATGACTGAGTTAAGTGCATTCAGCTTCATCTGGTCTTGGGGAGGAGGGAGTGGGGGGAGGGAGTGGAGAAGAGATGCAGCTTTGCCAGGTACCAAGGTGCAGCAGCAGGGGGAGCATTCAGCCTATATGCCCTGAGGCTGGCTGGCAACTAATCAAAAAGTGGGCCAGAGGTCAGTTCCAGAAGATGCTTGGATGGGGTCAGCAGGGCAGGGCTAAGTGAGCACACACCTAGGAATGGCAGAAGAGACTCCCTAGGGGAATTAACCTAGCTAATCATTTAGCTGCTGGAGGGGTGGGGAGAGTAAGGAAAGACAAGACACACTCTCAGGAACCATGGTGACCCGCCCATGCAGACAGTGGAGCGTGACAGCTGAAGAAGTGCACTCTGGAGAGAGAAGTTGCATCAACAGTGAGCATGAATCACTGCCTCACTTAAAGGAGGTGACTTAGCTTTTCCCAGTAGCTCAATCTCAGATTAAAGGGCCCTCATTCCTAAACCTCCAACAGTCAGGGCATTTCATTGTATTTTCCCTCTACTCAATGACCTTCTCCCTCACCCACCACTCATGTTTAATCCATTTATGGCAGGTTAATTTCCCCAACACTGACTTGCTCTCCTAATGCTGATTCAGTTGTGAGTAGTGAATTCCGCTTTCCCCAGTTTGAGCACAATTGTTATCAGTCTGACATTGCTATTCTGAGGTTTTGTTTCTCAAAGTAAGATCCATGGGTCAGTATCCACACCATAACTTGTAAAATTTGCTTGAAATGCAGACACCCCAGACCAGATTGCAGGGTCAGAATCTGCAGTTTAACAAGAGCCTCAGAGGCTCGTGTATACATTCCAAAAGCCTGTTCTCTGAGTCTCTATCAAGTCAAACCAGCTATTTTCTGCCAACAGTTAGCGAGGTGCATTTATTTTTTCAGTTACTAGCTATTAGTTGCAGTCCTGGTGTAGCACTGTGGGCTAATGCGTCAGACTGCAAAGTCATTTGAACTGCAAGGTCGGTGGTTCAAGCTTACCAGCTGCTCCTTGGAAACCCTACACTGAGTTGCTATGGATCAGAATCGAATCAACAGCACTTAACAATAACAACAACCAGCTATTGGTTGGAGTGGTGCTGTAGGATAAGCACAGGACTTCAAGGTTGGTTTGAACTGCAAGGTCAGCAGTTTTAACCCATCAGCTACTCCTAGGAAACCCTATATAGGGTCGTTATGAGTTGGAACCGACTTGACAGTACCTAACAACAGTTTTGAAGGCACTCTTTCATCTCCTTGGTCATCAAGGCCTCCTAGGCCAAGAGTAAAATAGCGTTGAGAATACTACCTAATTTAAGATAATTAAATAAAAAACAGATTCTTCTTTTTTCTATAAATTATGGATCGTGACAGAATATTCAAGTTTATATTTAATCTGTGTTCTAACTCAAGTATTGGATTATAAATTCCTAAGAAGTGTAGCAATCTCCTCTCCCTCTTTTTTTTTTTTTTAAATCTTCCCTTTGCCCCCAAGAACAATGTTCTACCCCTAGTAAAATTGGCTATCTAACACTTACAAAAAAGTACCATTGGAAAATCCCTTTACAAAAAGAAATTTCTAATTTCAGTTCCTGACTGATTATAAAGAGATCTTGTCACTTTGACCTAATCCTGTATGGTTCATCCCTCTAAATAATTGGGTAGTTTCTATCCATAAAGCACTTTGTTACTATGGAGACACATACATAATAGTATGGATAAGTAATTGAGGGTGGTGCTAAAGTCAGCCTTCTACCCACTATTCCATCCACTTAAACGTTACTCATCTCTAGGTTTGCCTCAAGGACTGAGAAGTTTCTGAATCTAAATGTGCATTATGGAAACTACAGGCCAGTTATAAGGAGACAAATTAATACAGTAGCAACACGATTGGACAGGGAAATTGGAGATCTGGGTTCCAGTTTAAGGCCTGTCATGAATTTGCTACATAATTTATCACAAGGTGAGAGCTTGTCAGAGAGAGCCCCACTTCCCTCATATTTCAAGGGAGATGAATGATCAATGTTTCCTAACGGCTCTTTTTCTACAATGTACCACAACATTTTAAGCCAATTTTAAGTGTCATTTAGATAAAAATTAAACAAAGCTTCTCAGCATTAAACATTAACACAGCTCTTTTAATATGGCACAGTTCATTATCATGCCAATAAATGAGTAATTATAATTCTCTGTCTGGACCAATAATTTTACTTGAGTTTTATGATTCATAATTGGTGCTGTGTTGTAATGTTACCTCTCGAAACTTACAGACTAGCAGTAACTGTTTTTTTTATTGCTTCTCTGAAGTAGTTTATTAAAAGAATCACCAAGTGACGTGTGTTTACGAAGGGTTTAAAAGTTTGCCATGGTTGAAATAAGTATTACTTATCTAGACTGCAGCTGAGCCAGGACTGGAAGGAAGATCTGTGCTTCTCTGAGCTTGGCCATTTGGACAGAAAACCCAACAATGAATCATTTGAATACCTGTTTGGCCAATGCAGCAATTTGCAATGGGTCTTCCTGTGTGCTACCTGAAAGCAATTCCAACTATATTCTAAGTGTAGTTCTAAGTACTGTCCTTACCATTTTGCTGGCCATGGTGATGTTCTCCATGGGCTGCAATGTAGAAGTCAAGAAATTCCTAGCTCACTTAAGGCGGCCATGGGGCATATTTGTTGGCTTCCTCTGTCAGTTTGGCATCATGCCCCTCACTGGCTTCATCCTGTCAGTAGCCTTCGACATCCTCCCCATCCAGGCTGTGGTAGTGCTTATCATAGGATGCTGCCCCGGAGGCACTTCTTCCAACATCTTGGCATATTGGGTCGACGGTGACATGGACTTGAGGTAAGATATCTAAACTTCAAAATATTGCAACTGTTTACAGTGAATCAGGTAAGTAGCCTTTAGTATTTTGAATTTCCAAATGCTCTGGCATTGATTTAAATTACCATTACAGAATTAAGAAGAAGTTGAATGCATTCACTGGACAACCCACATGGCTGCTTAGCTAAAGGAATTTGGGGTTATTTTTTGTGGTTTTGTTTTTTTAATCTAACTCCAGTAACAGGAATTGTACAATTGCTGTTCATCTCTGGAAAAAGATTCAAAGTTTTTCAAATAGAGGACCTTTCCAATCCACAAACTGAAGGTGAGAAAGTTTTCTTTGATGGTATCAGCAAAAAACATAAACAAAAACCAAACTTATTGTTAGTGACGAAACCAAATTGTTTAGTAATAAGGATGGAATGACGATCAACTCCAATTCCTTGGGCTAGGTTTTTCTTGGTATAAGACCTACAGAAGAATTCTTGCATTGGTTTTATGTTTATTTGTTGTATCTTGGGAGTGCAGTGGCTCTTTAGGATTAGCAGTGGACTGCAAACCACAAGGTCAGTGATTTGAACCCACCAGCTGCTTCTCGGGAGAAAAGTGAGGCTTTCTGCTCCCACAAAAAGTTTAAAAGCCTCAGAAACCCTACACAGGGTTGCTGTGAGTCAAAACCAGCTCCACACATCTAACAACTACTTCTCTTAAAAGAAAAAAGCAACCCTCCAACAGCTTCCTCTTCTTTCTTTAAATTATGCTTACCTTACTATAAAATAAACAGCAAATGGGTTCTGTGCTTCCCACAGAGTCATCTAAATTGCAATGTTTGCTCAATTCATCCTGTGCCAGTCTGAACTAGCAGTTGGGGAAAAAAAAAAACCTAATAGAAATAGGAGAAAGCATTAATGTGACTAGACTGTGAATTTTAATGCCATAAATTGAATAGGCAAATGTCTTTTTCCTTACCTCACAATTCCTCATTTCCTGTGAAAGGTATGCATTTCTGCAAAACACCCAGGTGTTAATGTAACATGTGTTATTAAATACTGTACAGTAGGCAATCAGTCCTCTTCATCACCATCTACTCCACTCAGAAGAGAGAAGCTCCAAGTAGAGACATGTAACAACCGCAAAATGTAAAATCACATTCTGCATTGATCAAGTGCCTCAAGAGCAGATGGGAACTGGGGGCTTCATTGCACCTAGTCCTTCAGAAGCTTTAGAAAAGCCATGGAACCTTTTTTTTTTTTTTTTTCATATTATTTTTCATATTATGAAATAGAGTATCTGTCGTATAATAGATGCTTTAAGGAAAGTCCTGTAAAAGAACAAACAATTCCAAGTACTGTTGTTGTTAGGTGCCATTGAGTCAGTTCCGACTCCTAGCTACACTGTAACCATACAAAACACTGCCCTGTTCTGTGTCATCCTCACAGTTACTGCTTTGTTTGAACCCATTGTGGTACTCACTGTGCCAATCCAATGTTTTGAATGTCTTCCTCTTTTTCACTGAACCTCTGCTTAAACAAGCATGATGTCCTTCACCAGGAACTCATCACTCCTTATAACATGACAAAAATATGTGAGGCAAAGACTTTGTATCCTCTTTCCTAAGAAGCATCCTGAACACTGTTTTCATCAAAGATTTGTTCATTCTCCAGGCAGTCTATCATGTAGTCAATATTCTTCACCAACACCATCATTTAAATCAATTCTTCAATCTTCTCTATTCATTGTCCAGCTTTGGCATGAGTATGAGGCAATGGGAAAATACTATGGCTTCAGTCAGGTATACCTTAGTTCTCAAAGAGACACTTTTGCTTTTTAAGGAGGTCTTTTGCAACAGTGCAAAATGTCATTTGATTTCTTGATGGCTGCTTCCATGGGCATTGATTATGGATCAAAGTAAAATGAAATCCTTGACAACATTTATTTTCTCTCATTTCTTAAGCTGTTGATTATTGGTCTAGTTTTGAGAATTTTGATATTCTTTATATTGGGGTATAAACCATACTGAAGGTTGTAATCTTTGTTCTTCTTTAGTGAGTGCTTCAAGCCCTCTGCACTTTCTGCGAGCGAGAATGCGGAAATTATCAAATAATATCATTAACACCACACATAAGTAAAATTTTAATGAAAATGATTTAAAAGTGTTTGTGGCAATACAACTCCAGGGAAAAATCAGATATTCAAATAGGTTCAAAAGAGGATGTGTAAGGAGGGATCTTGCCAGATGAATTTTGACAAAAGGCAGAGAAATAAGAAAGATGTTTACTAGTGTTGAATTGACTATGCAAAGGCATCGTAGCAAATTATGGATAATGTTACAAAGAATGGGAATTCCAGAATGCTTAATGGTGCTCATGCAGAACCTGTACATAGACCAAAATGCAAATAGAACAAGGGGATACTGTATGTTGTAAAGTCAGAGAAAGTGTGTGTCAGGGTTTGATCCTTTCACCATACATATTCAATCTGTTTGCTGATCAAATACTCCCAGAAGCTGGACTATATGAAGAAACATAAAGCATCAGGATTAAAGGAAAACTCATTAACAAGCGCTGTGAGGTTTAGTTATTCTCTATTCACAAGACAGCAATAAGATCTCCTTAGATTTCACCTTAGTTAGACCCGACGGTAGCCATGTAGAAGGCAGGCCTTTCAAAAGCTAGCACTTACTCAGTGGAAGGGAGTGAACACAGGTGAATGTGGAGCTTTGGCCTCTACTAAACAGCCTTTCCATAATATTTATAATGTTTTAACAAAATGAAGGAATCTTGAATCAAAAACAAATTTGCTCTCTGACAACATAATGCAGTGCATTGTGTAATCATGTTGTCAGAGAGCACATTTATATGATATTGGCTTGTTTGACTGGTGCAGTGAAACTTCTACAAGCTAAGTCTAACTCCAGTTACACTTTTATGTGGTTTTAAGAAAATCTTATTTCTCTTGGAATAGGACATAATCGCGTAAGCTTTCTCTACCTAGTATAACAATTCCTGCAATTACCAAAAAGATTAAGAAATCAAAATCAAAAAGAGAATATAAGACCTTGGCTGAAAGCACAGAGCTCAATTATATAAATTCCTCTAAAAATCAAAATAAGTCCCATTATGAGACATTAGGCATCAGAAATTTTAATTGTAATTTTTTTAAATTGTAATGGTAATTATTAAAGACTGAATTCCACAGATATTGCAAAGATAACATAATACCAACACCTCCCCAGCCCAACAGTCACCTAACTAGAGTATGTTCATCTATCTGGTTCAAATAAAACCCAATAAAAGATTTTGCACACCCCAAAATAAACTCCACTTAATCCCATAAACTTTCCTCACTCTGGATCTACTTACTTTCCTAATACCAAAGTTCTGTTATGCAATGTCTCAGCACATATGGGGTCAGAGACAGGAAGGAGGGAAGAGTATTAGAAAGGCAGGCCTAAGTCTCGTAGGAGCAAATGGCCCAGAAAGCTTTACTCTAAAATCGAGGACCAAAATGTCTACAAAGCAAAGACACTCACAATTGAAACTTAAAGCAAACAGCTCTATAAACACAATTGTTGTTGTTGCTCAGTGCCATTGAGTTGGTTACTATGCAGAAGGACCCTGTATAAGGTTTCTAAGGAGTAGCTGGTAGATATGAACCACTAATCTTGTGGTTCAAACTGACCTTGTTGCCTACTGTTTATCCTACAACACCACAATAGGACTCCATAAACACAATAAGCCAAGGGGGAAAAAACACTGAATTTTAATACAGCAAATAATGTTTATTGCATTGATCCAAATCACCAAAAGGAGGTTAAATTAAGTTGCTCTATAAGAAACTGACACTATGTTCTGTATATGTCAGGGAAAAGAATCAATAACATATTTCTTTGAAATAAATTAAGGGAAACAATTTTCCATTGGGAAAAAAAGAATTTTTTATTCTTCTAAAGTGCATTTCAGGTAACTAAAGTTCCATGCTGATTTATTTACATACATTCCTATCTTCCATTTTTATTTCCAGTTCTGTGCCTTTGGAATTTTACCTTCTGGCACTATGGGAATAAGCACAGAACCCACCATAAGGTCAGTTTGAACTGTAAGGTCAGCAGTTCAAACTCACCAGCTGTTCCTCGAAAATCCTATACAAGTTCGCTATGAGTTGAACCCAATTTACAGCACTTAACAACATCCCTACTTGAATTCTAACAATTGTTGTTGTTGTTGTTAAGCGCTGTCAACACCTAACAATATTACGGAAAGGCTGTTTAGTAGAGGCCAAAGCTCCACATTCACCTGAGTTCACTCCCTTCCATTGAGTAAGTGCTAGCTTTTAAAAGGCCTGCCTTCTACATGACTACCGTCAGGTCTAACTAAGCTGAAATCTTAGGAGATCTTTTTTGCTGTCTTGTGAATAGATAATACCTAAACCTCACAGTTCTGACCCATAGTGACCCTATGAGATGTTATATACAACATAACAAATCACTGCCCAGCCCTGCACCATCCTCACAATCATTTCTATGCCTGAGCCCACTGCTGCTGCCACTGTGTCAATCCATCTCATTGGGGGTCTTCCTCTTTTTGGCTGACCCTTCACCTTCCTGATAATATGTCTGCAGTATGAGAGACACGTATGACCATCTTGACTTCTAAGGAACATTCTGGTTGTTCTTCTTCCAACACAGTTTTGTTTGTTCTTCTGGCAGACCATGGCACCTTTAATATTCTTCTTCAACACCAGAACTCAAATGCAGCAGTTCTAGCAAAAGCAGTGATGATATGACTGTTTAGATTACTAAGTATTTGTACTAACTGAACTAATGCCACGCAAGTGGTTCCTGGAAAAAGAAACCAAAACATTTCCCCTTCATCCTATGACTTTTTTTCTGAGCCTAGGAAGCCATTGCATTGTGAAACAAAAAAGCAAGTAAACCTGCTTATTGAAATACATCATTGAAATACAATGGAAAGTGATAGATCAACTCCTCCCAGCCTAGAAATTTGTTGCTTGTGAATAGGATCTGCTCACAGATACATTTACCAAGTTATACCTGTTCTATGGGTATCTTATGCATTAAATGCTTTAGCGAAAAATTAAGGTGATTTTTAGGTGACTGTTTGTGGTCAAGGACCATAGTTCAGATGATGCACTCGTCTTTGCATCTGCTCAGTTACAGATCAGTAGTATGTCAATCCTATGACCTCTTCATACTATGAATAGATGTTTCTCCTCATTTCTCTTTGACTTATTCATTGAGAAATCCCTGTCAATGCATCCTTTCTTAGGTTCATCATTGTTGTGTAGTGCCATTGAGCTGGTTATGATCCATATTGACCCTGTATAGGGTCTCTCAGGAGCAGCTGGTGAGCTTGAACTGCCAATCTTGCAGTTCAAACTGACCGTGCAATCCAGCACATTAATCCACAGTGCCATACCAGACTCCAATTTCATAATTACCACCTACTTTCTACATTCCTTTTTATTGCTTTCTAGATTTCCCTACTGTTGTTGTTGTTGTTGTTATGTGCCGTGGAGTTGGTTCTGACTCATAGCTACCCTGTACAGGGTTTCTGAGGCTGTAAATCTTTACAGGAGCAGAACGCCTCATCTTTCTCCCGCAGAACAGCTGGTAGTTTCAAACTGTTGACCTTGTGGTTCACAGCCCGATTCGTAACCACTACGCTACCAGAGCTCCTTACTGTACTCATTCATAAATCAAATACTGTTATGTTTTTCATCTTCCACTTCACTGCTAACTATTATTTTTTGTGATTGGAGATCCTAGGCTTTTTTTTTATCACAAATCCAAAGCAATAGCTCTCATTTCAACTAAATAAATGTCATCTCTTCTCTTCTCTCAATTAACCCATCACTATTAAATATTTTCCCTTATTTTCCATTAAATTTATAGAGTTTTCTTCTTTTCAAGCAATTGTAACTTCCATTTCACCAGATGTGGTCGTATTTGCACCTTCCATACAGGAAACCTGGGTTCAGTTTCTAGACTACACTCCTCATGGAACCACCACCCATTGTCAACAGAAGCTTACGTGTTGTTGTGGTACTGAGCAGGTTTCAGAGGAGCTTCCAGATTAAAACAGACTAGAAAGAAAGGCCTAGTGGTCTATTTTTAAAAATTAGCCAGTAACAACACCAAGGATCAAAACAGTCTGATCCTCAACAATCAGGGAGATGATAGAGGATGGGCCAGCATTTTGCTCTGCTGTGCATGGGCTTGCCATGATGTGCTATCCATAGCGCTCTGTGCTCTAAATGCACTGGTTTACTTCATCTTCAGAACAATCCTCTGAGGTCAGTACTACCATTTTCTGCAGTTGTTGTTGTTGTCAAGTGCCATCGAGTTGGTTCCAACTCATAGCAACCCTGTGTAGAGTTTCTGAGGAGTGGCTGGTGAGCTTGAACCAGCGACCTTGTGGTTAAAACCAATTTTGTGCTCCAACACATTAACCCACAGCACCACACCAGGACAGTAGACAGATAATAAAATTAGGTTCTAAAACTTGATCAAGGTCACAGTGTCAAGGCATATCAAAACCAGACTTGGAATCCATATGAGTCTTTTAACCATTGTCAACATTATTTTATTACTTTCCTAAGGAGTTTAGGATCAATGAAAAAGAGGAAGATCCTCAACAAGATCGATTGGCATGGTAGTAGCAACAATGGTCCCAAACATAACAATTGTGCATGTTGTTGTTGTTAAGTATCATGTAAATGATATTGTCTTCTTTTGCTAATTTACTCCTCCACACTATTCATTAAAATTCTTTATATGTGAATCATTTCAATCCCATTTAGAGTGGTTTGATTTTGGTAATGTGTCCATAAAATAGATATGACTTGAGGCCACTCAACCTCTTGCTCTTATTCAGCTTTTTGTGGCCAAACTCCCCGACTAAATCTGAACTATTTCCTTCCGCAACCTTATTCTAGTCCTTTCTCATGGTCTTTAAGACACTGCTCTTTCCAAACTCAAAACAGTGACCATGCTCATAAATTATTTCAACAATAGATCAGGATTGAAGCTTTCACAAACACACACAAAAGGAAAAAAAAGACTTTCTTTTAAAAGTTTTTCTCACATCTTGAAGCATTCTCAGCCTTCCCTTCACTATGATCTAGGTGAGGAATTCTGCCCTCTCTGTCTTCTCCGCACTAGAATGCTTATTCAATGTATATAAATAAAAGTGATGTTATGCTAGAGATAACTTTAACTACATTCTAATTTATTTTTTAAAAAGAAACTAGAGAATGGAGAAGGACGAGCGAGCGGGAAAGTCATTTACAAACCTCAGCATTTTAATTATAAGTAACAGAGAACACTATTAAAACTATTACTAATAGACTAGCTGAGTTTTAGGCTCTACGACTTTTCCTTAACATCTTATTTGATATCTAAGTTAAGTTAACCTATGACCATAATAAACTGAACTTCTTTGGAAATGCTCTACATACATCTCTGGCATTGGTTATTGTTACAATTTTTTAGCTGTATTCATAGAGATTCATTTAAAGTGAGATCACCTCTTGGAAATTATTATTATTAGGGAAGTTAAGCCATCTTATTTCTCATTTGGAATCATGACTAATCAGCAAATTCAAATCCTGGAAGCTTTATTTTTTTCCACATCATTGAGGTCCACTCTAACTTTGAGGAGGCAGCATTTCCCATCTTTCAGTAAATTCCAACCTAGAGGCCCATCTTCTGGCACGATATCAGCTAATGTTCTGATGCTATTCATAAGTCTTTCACTAACTGGGTTTTTCAGAAGTAGATATCAAGAGTCTGGAACTTTTTCTAAAACCTGTCCACCACACATGACCCTGTTTGTATTTGAAATATGGGCAACAAAGCTTCTAACATAACAGCACCATGCAAGCCACCACAATGCAAACAATTTACAAACAATACATTCTACTGACTTGAAATGAGAAGAAACCGCTGCAAGCATCCATTAGTAATCAGAACCTGAAATATACAAAGTATGAATCAAGAAAATTTGGAATTTGTGGAAAATGTAATAGAATACTGAAGATCAATATCCTAGGCTTTAGTGAGCTGAAATGGATTGGTATTGCCCTTTCTGAAGCAGACAATCATATGAACTATTACTGTGAACATTTCACAGACAAAGAACATTTCAAAATTTATCGTGTAGTACAATGCTGTCAGTGATGGGATAATATCAATATGCCTACAGGAACAGGATGTAGTATGAAGGATATCATTGCTGGTATCAGATTGATTTTTGGCAGAAAGCAGAAAATACCATAAAGATGTCTGCCTGTGTTTCATTGACTATGCAAAGGCATTCAACTGTGTAGATTTTAGCAAATTGCGGATAACACTGTGAAGAATGGGAATTACAGAATACTTAGTTATGCTCATGTGGAATCTGTATATAGGCTGAGAGGCAATTATTGTTCAAACAGAACAAGAAGATACTGGGTGATTTAAGATCAGGAAGAGAATGTGCCAGGGTTGTATCACAGGTGGCTCCATACAGTAAGCACTGGACTGTGAACCACAAAGCCTGCAGTTGGAGCCCACCAGCTGCTCCATGGGAGAAAAATGAGGCTTTCTGCTCCCTAGAAGATTTAAATCCTCAGAAACCCTAAATTAGGTTGCTGTTGAGTCAGAAGCAACTCAACACAATTAACAATAACCACAGTGGTGCTGTAGGATATGCACTGGACTGCTCACTGCAAGGTTGGCAGTTCAAACGCGTCAGTTGTTCCTCAGAAACTCTATATTACATTCCCTATGAGACAGAACCAACTTGAAAGCATTTAACAACAACAACATCCAATCTGTAAACAGAGCAAATAATCCAAAAAGTTGGTTTATATGAAGAAGAAGAAGAGTTCAGCATCAAGATGACAGAAGACTTATTAACAACCTGGGATGTGTAGATGACATAATCTTTCTGGCTGACAATGAAGAGGACTTGAAGAACTTATGATAAAAATCAAGAAGTATGGCCTTCACTATGTCTTACATCTCAACTTAAAGAAAGCAGAATCCTCACAACTGGGCCAATAAACAACATCATGACAAATGAATACAATATTGAAGTTTTGAAGGATTTCATTTTACTTCGGTTCAGTTAATATCCATGGAAACAGCAGGTGGAAAATCAAATGTTACATGGCATTGGGCATCTCTACTGGAAAAGATCTCTTTGAAGTGTTAAAGAGCAAAGATGTCACCCTGAGGACTCAGATGTGTCTGACCCAAGCCTTGGTATTTTCAATCATCTCATATGCATTTGAAAGCTAGATAATGAATAAGAAAGATCAAAAAAGAATTGTTGCGAAGTGCCATTGAGTTGGTTCTGACTCATGGTGACCCCGTGTAAGATTTCCAAGGAGTATCTGGTGGGTTTGAACCACTGACAGTCTAGTGCTTATCCTATAGTGTCACACTAGGAGTTGCTGCCCTGCAACTCTGGTACTGATGAATAATATTGAATATATCATGGACTGCTAAAAGAATTTTTTAAAAGCCATGCTATAAGAAGTAAAGTCATAATGTTCCTTAGAAGTTCAAGGACAAGACTTCATTCAGCTCACAGTCCCTAGAGAAAGACATCATGCTTAGTAACACAGAGAGTCAGTGAAAAAGATCGACACAGTGGTGGCAACAATGAGTCAGAACCAACTTGATGGCTCTTAACAACAATAACAATCTTCATAGGGGCAGACTCACATTTTTCTCCTGTGGAATGCAGATTGGTTCAAATCACCAACATTTTGTTAGTAGACGAGTACTTAACTATGCACCCTTTTAATTGGGATTGGATGTGTTTTATCTTGGGGAGTGGAGTATAAATTTTTACCATTTTCCTTTAAGTATGAACATACCTATAAGAAATAACTACCTGGATAGCTTTTAATACTACAGGTATTGAGGAAGACGCCTTTCTAAACAATTATTCTTAGATTTTCCTAATTCTCAATTATGCTGTATGGTAATTGTTGTTGTTGTTAAGTGCCGTCGAGTCGGTTCCGACCCATAGCGACCCTGTACAGGTTTCTGAGGGAGTAAATCTTTACGGGAGTAGAAAACCTCATCTTTCTCCCACGGAGCACCTGGTAGTTTCGAACCGCTGACCTTAAGGTTCGCGGCCCGATTCGTAACCACTATGCTACCAGAGCTCCTTGTATAGCTATTTATATGATGGGGAGTATGGTGACTCCATATGATAAGCACTGTATTGCAAACCACTAGGTCAGCAGTTCGAACCCACCAGCCACTCCTCAAAAGGAAGATGAGGCTTTCTGCTCCAGCAAAGATTTAAAGCCCAGGAAACCCTTTACAGGGTCCCTATAAGTCAAGTCAAAACTGACTTGATGGCAATTAACAACTATATATATATATATTATATATATATAATAGTAACTATTTCTTAAGAAAGGAGCTATGGTGACACTGTAGGATAAGAACTGGACCGCTAATCATAAAGTTAGTGGTTCAATCCCATCAGCTGCTCATGGGAAGAAAGATGAACCTGTCTGCTCCCATAAAGATTTACTGCTTCAGAAAGCTTATATAAGGTCACTAAGAGTGGGAATCCACTCAGTGGTGGTGGGTTTGCTTTGGTTTGGTTTGAGTATCTCTTAAAGAAGGCCCTGCATCATTCTAAATAGGGCACATCATTGGCTCATTTAATCCTCACGTTTTTTATGAGGCTAGTGGCTCATTCTCTTTATTTTACAGACAGGAAAATGGGCACAGGAAAGTCAAGTAAATTGCCCAAATCACATAGTAAGCTGCAATGCCTCTTCAAATCTACACAGAAATCTCTGAAATTTCACATCTTTGTACATATTTGAAGGGGACCACAAAGACCCACTAACCAAAAAAAAAAAAAATCTCATTACTATCAGCTTTAACAAAATCCTGATGTGGCGCTGTGAGTTACTGCACTGGACTGCAAAGTCATTTGAACTGCAACGTCAGCAATTCAAGCTCACCAGCTGCTCTTCAGAAACACTATACAAGGTCGCTATGGGTCAGAACTGACTCAACAGCACTTATCAACAACAACATCGGCTTTAACAGTGCTGAAAATAGCATCCTTTGATAGTAATTCTTTAAATCAAAAGCCAAAAGCCACCTACACAGCCAAAACCTACTTGCTTTGCCAAGTCTGTTTGTTAAAGTATGAGCACTCTCAAGAGTTTAATAGCAAATCCTGGTTCTTCCACTACCACCCATCTGTCAGGCTGTCATACTGTGGTGGCTTATGAGTTACTGTGATGGTGGGAGCTCTGCCACCAATATGTTAAATACCAGAAGGGTCACCCATGGTGGGCAGGTTTCAGATGAGCTTTCAGATGAAGACAGACTAGGAAGAAAGAGAGACAGATTGCTTCTGAAAACCTCATGAATAGCAACAGAACGCTGTCAGCTATAGTGCAGGAAGATGAGCATCTGAGCTTGGAAGGCTCTCTAACTACAATTGGGAACAGCTATTTCCTCAAAGTGAATGGAGCAAAGCTTTTGACATCTTCTTTTTCACTGGTGGGACACAACTCAAAATGAGAAGAACCAGCTGCAAGCATTGATCATCGGAATGTGGAATGCCTGAAGTATGAATCAAAGGAAAATTGGAAGTTGTCAAAAATGAAATGGAATGCATAAAGATCAATATCCTAGGCACCAGTAAGCCGAAATGAGCTGGTATTGGCCATTTTAAATTGGACAATTATATGTTTCGCTATGCTGGGAATGTCAAATTGAAGAGGAATGACAAGGTACTTATCATCAAAAAGAACATTTCAAGATCTACCTTGAAGTACAATGCTGTCCATGATAGGATAATATCCATATACCTTCAAGAAAGGTGCTGTAGCATAAGCACTGGACTACTAACCACAGGGTCGGTGGTTCAAACCCACAGGCATCTCCTTAGAAACTCTGTACAGGGTCACTATGAGTCAGAACTGACTTGAGAGCATTTAAATATGGTGCAAGAAAGACCAGTTAATACCACTATTGTTCAAATTTATGCACCAACCACTAAAGCCAGGGATGAAGAAACTGAAGAATCCTACCAACTTGTTCAATCGGAACTTGATTAAACATGCAATCAACATGCATCAATAATTATTGGTGATTGGAATGTGAAGTAGGAAACAAAGAGGAATAATCCGTACATGGAAAATATCAGTACAGGAAAATGTGCAAAGACCTAGAGTTAGAAAACCAAAAGTGAAGACCATGCTCAACGTTTCTCAAACTGAAAGAATTGAATAAGCTTGCAATACTAAAGGATTCTCTGGGGGAAATATTGAATGATGTAGGAAGCATAAAAGATGATGGAAGAAATCTAGAGTCACTGTACCAAAAAAAAAAGGGGGGGGGTCGATGTCCGGGAGATGTCAATGCTCAACCATATGATCAAGAAGAGATGGAACTGAAGGAACAAGTCCAAGCTGCATTGAAGGCACTGACAGAGAATAGGTTTCCAAACTAATGAAATACAAATTGAAAACTGAGGCAGTGCTGGAGGCTCTCCCTCATCTATGCCAAGAAATTTGGAAGTACCTGACTTACAGATTGGAAGATATCCATATTTATGCCCATTCCAAATAGTGGTAACCCAATAGAATGCAGAAATCATCATACAATATCTTTAATATCACATGCAAATGAAATTTTGCTTAAGGTATTCAAAAAATGGTTGCCAACCACATCAACATGGGCCTACCTTGCTATGTTTGAGCCCATTATTGCTGCCACTGTGTCAATCCATTCGATAGGGGGGTCTTCCTCTTTTTCACTGACCCTCCACTTTACCAAGCATGGTTTCTTCTATAGGGACAGGTCCTTTCTGATAACAAGTCCAACGTGTGAGAGACAGAGTTTCTCCATCCTCACTTTTATGGAGCATTTTAGCTGTACTTCTTTCAAGAGAGATTTTTTTTTTTTTTTTTTGTCCATGGTACTTTTAATATTCTTCCCCAACACCTTAGATTCTTCTTATTCATTGTCCAACTTTCACATACATATGTTCTTGTTAAGTGCCATTGGGTCTGTTCTGACTCATAGCAACTCTGAATAGGGTTTCTAGGAGCAGCTGGTGGATTTAAACTGCTGACCTTGCAGTTATCAGTCTAGTGTTTATCCTACAGCACCATACCAGGATTTTGTCATAAACATTACAGCCTTGGAAACCCTATGTTGTTGTTAAGTGCCACTGAGTCGTTTCCGTCTCACACTGACCCTGTATAGGGTTTCCGAGGAGCCTCCTGTGAGTTTGAACCTTGAGATTCAAACTGACCTATGGTCCAGTGCATTGTCCTTTAGTGCCACACCAGGACTCTTGGAAACCCTACAGGGAAGCTCTGGTCTGTTCTCTTGGGTTGCTATGAGACACAATCAAACAGGGCTGGGGAACACCCAGGCCACAGGTTGTATTGTTGTTGTTGTTGTTGTTAAGCGCCGTCGAGTCGGTTCCGACCCATAGCGACCCTGTACAGGGTTTCCGAGGGTGTAAATCTTTACTGGAGTAGAAAGCCTCATCTTTCTCATAAGTTCGATGAAATCATCTGGTCTGGCCCTGCCAAGGCCATTGCAATTCCAGCCATCACATTGTTGTTGTTGTTGTTGTTATGTGCCATCGAGTCGGTTCTGACCCATAACATTAGAGATGAGTTAATTAACTGTAGGACCAAATGTAGCATTTGATCAAATATATCAATTTAAGTTAATAATATTATATGACCCATGTTTGATGCTGTAAATTTTGGCAACAAAAAGGTTCTCCACCCCTGAACTAAAAATGTAGCAAGACTGTGAGGATGGTGTAAGATCAGAGAGTATTTTATTCTCTCGTAGGGTTGCGTAAGTCAGAAAGAACTCAATTGCATCCAACAACAAGACTTCAGACCTACTGTGCCTGCCTTTTTTTGTTTTATAAGTAAATTTCATCTTCTTTCTTTATGCTACAACAATATGGCTCATAATGTGTCTGCTTCAGAATGTCCTTCAGACATTAAGACCTCCTCCTTCAGACATGCATTCTCCTCTAAGAGCTGATTTGGTATAAGGGAGCGTATGCCAACTGGACCACACAAAGCCCAATGAAATTTTGGCTGCCCTGAATGTCTCTGCTGTTGTCTGATCAGAGTTTTAAAGAGTGGCATATCTGGTATGGAAATTGACTAATGGGGATGAAGTAATGGCACAAGACAAAGTAAGTTGACACCAAATACAAAATTCACCATTTTACTGTACATTTTTGTGCACATGTCTATTTCAGCTCATCATACCAGATGATGCGATTGATTGAGACCATTTTCTTGCAGGGCTTTCTACTCATGTAGCAAAAACTGAAATAAACTCTTACCTAGAAAGCCCAAGTGGACATGTCAACTTGCCTCTTTCTTTTCAGCGTCAGCATGACCACATGCTCCACACTGCTTGCCCTGGGGATGATGCCACTGTGTCTCTTTATCTATACCAAAATGTGGGCCGATGCTGGGACGATTATAATTCCCTATGATAGCATAGGTAAGTCATTCCTCTGAATATTTAATATCACCCCTACTCTTCTGTATATCCCCTAGTAGGTTTCCAAACAAGGTTCAGACCCAGCTATTATTTACCATTTCCTTGCCGAGTGGCAGTTTATACTCAGTGATGATCCCATTACAAGTAATCCCTACACTTGAGTGAGTGTTGGCAGACTCTAAATTCCCAATCTTGATCCCATGCTAGAAACTGCTTTTTCCTCAATTTAGATCATCAAAGAGAGGGACCAACTTAAACAATCCCCTCCTCCCATTTCAGTCTGGACATGAGGAGACTTAAATTATTAGTGAACAAGATCTTCCATTCTTTCCTTCATCCAGAGTTGAACCACTGTTGTGAGTTGACATTGGGCTGACCCCAGACCCATGACGTCCTCAAGAAGAACAGGACAAAATGCTGCCCAGTCCTTCACCCTTCCCATGACCAGTTGCCTTCTCATGACCAGGTGCAGAGCAGACCATTTCTAGTTCATGATAATGAGAGTTTGCACCCAGATATCCAAATTTAAGAAAATAAATAAATAAATCTCAACTACTAATTTTAAACTTAGTAAGCACAGAATCCTGGTGTGGTGCTGTGAGTTAAGGCACTGGAATACAAGCTTAATTTGAACTGCATTGTTGGCAGTTCAAGCTCACCAGCTTCTCCTCAGAAACCCTATCTAGGATCACTATGAGACAGAACACTTAACAACAACAACAACTTAGTAAGCAATTAGTAAGTGTCACAATAAGAAACTACCAAATGAAACATGGTTTATAACAATGTGAGCAACGTCATGATTTAAAAGTTCACATGATGGCACATTCTTCACCCCATCCCCTGGAAGTCTGATTTGCTAGTTTTGAAGGAGCCCTGGTGGTGCTGTAGGATAAACACTGGACTGCTAAACTCAAAGGCAGTAGTGCAAATCCACATGTTCCAAAGGAGAAAGATAAGGCTATGTACTCCTATAAAGATTTACAACCTGGGAAATCTGTATAGGGTTGCTGTGAGTTGGAATCTATTCCATAGGAATGGGTTTGGGTTTGGTTTTTGGATTCTGTCTCTACTCATTTAGACTCCTGGTTGTCCTTTCCATACCAGAGACCAAAGGCACTTCCCCCCAGCCCCCAATTTCTGGGAAATGGCAGAAGATAAAATTTTTGGTGTAACATGAGGATAGAAGTCAAAGGAAATGCAAAATTGTTTATGGAATAATGAAACAAGCCATTTCCCATAAAAATACATTACAAATGAAATGTTGCTGAAATCATGCATCAGTACTAAGTACTGGGAATGTTACATGTTAAATAGTTTTCTTCAACCAACCTTGAAAACAGGTAGCTCCTTGATAGGTTGTCTCATGAAGGTGTGGGTTAATCACTGAAGGGTGCTTGCTTGTAAGGGAAGGCTAAAGGATGTTTGTAAGGGATTTCTTCTGGGAAGAGGCTGGACTAGGTGACATCTAAATTCCTCCCATTTCTAAGAATGATTGTTTCGGGGATAAAAACAGTGTTCAGGGTCTGCATAACTGAAATGGAACAAACCTCTGGAACACCAATGAGATAGTCTGAACTTCAACATTTTCATATAGCTTTCTTGCTGCACTCTTAGTATTTTTGTACACAAGGTCCTTCTGTTGACCCCTGAGGAATGCCTTTCTATTAGATATAATCTCCTAAAAATAGGTATTAGAGTAATATTCCATTGCCACTTATCTGTGTCTCATGCTGCTTAACTGTCGCCCTGCTCCTTTGGTGGAAATTGCTCTTAGAGTTAAAGAACCTGACTGAAAACAAGTTTGAATTTTATATTACTCACTAATTGAGGAAATAATTTAAACCTTAAAATCTCCTTTTCTTGACACACATCCCCTTCTGGAAAGTGCCCCATGACAATATTGTGTAATGTTAAGTACACTGGGAAGGGCCTATCACATTCTTTAATTTGAACAAGATTTGAAAAGAAGAAAGCTGTGAGAAAGAGGGATTTGCATATCAGTGAAGACAAAAAAATCATAAAAGACATAAAGTGTAAAAAGGAAAGAAAGAAAAAAGAAGAGAGGAGAGGAAGGGAAAAGGGTACAGGGAAAAGAAAAGGAAAGAATGAGAAGAAAAAGAAAGCAAAGAGAAAAAGAAAGGAAACTTAAAAATTAGATGAGTGTGAGAAACAAGTTTTGCTTTCTTGTCATTTTTTTCCAGATCTGTTATTCTTGCAGACTTAACCTCCTGTGGTTGTTGTTATAGTCTTTTATTGAAGAAAACTGACTGCTTGACAGCTTCACAGGCTCTGACCACCACCTTGTAGATGGGGAAATTGAGGCTCAAAATAATTGCTCAATTTGCCCAAGAGCCTTGGAGAAAGACCCTTAGTTTACTCTCCAATTAACTCTGAGGGCAGATGTTCTCAGCATGTACAGAGGACTCAAAAAAACACCCAGATGAGCTAACATCTGGATGGGGCAGGAAGTGGCGTGTATAGCAGATACCACTAAAAACAAAAACAAAACAAAAAACACAGTAGTAAGTAGTTATACCTACTTCTCTCCATCATATTGTTGGGTGTCTGTGTACCAAGAACTTGATATCCATTTAATCATTTAATTCTCATAACAGCATTGTGATGTAGACATGTTCTTACCAACCATTGTGTGTGTGTGTGCCGAGTGGAGCTACTCCTTAGCACTGTCCAGGCTATGACCTTTCAGAAGTTAACCACTAGACATGGCTTCAGCAAAGCCTCTGGCTGGGTTTGAATCTCCAACTCTTCAGTTAATAAAATTCTTCCCATTTTCCAAATGAAGAAAACAAAGCTCAGAGCGTTTCAACAATTTGCACAATGCCCACAGTTGTTAATACAGAAAGGTGCAGCTGGAGTCTGGCTCTACCACGTGACTCCATTCACTATTCGCTTTCATTCTCTTCATTTCCTGCTACATTTGTTTCCTTCTCTATCTACTGGTTAAAGTCCATGCTGTAATTTCAACAGGTAACTGAGAGCAGGGAGTCCTGGTGTGGTGCTGTAGGATAAGCACTGAGCTGCTAACTGCAAGGGCGGTGGCTCAAACCCACCAGTCACTCCTCAGAAACCCTATACAGGGTTGCCAAGAGTCCGAACCGACTGAACAGTACTTAACAACAAAAACAACTGAGAGCAGATGTATTTTCTTCTAAATAAGTAGACATTTTGCCCAGAGAGCATAGGCATATAAGGACTCCATAGAGCAAAGCCTAGGAGGGGGAAGAAAAGAGAGAGACTAAAAAGTTAAAACATGCCATCACTCCAGACAGGGTGTAAAATATAGTAAAAGGTACATTTTCCAGTCAACTTCAAATCCCTGAACAATTTTCTCTTGCCTTATTTGATCAAAAGAAGAAAAGCCTTTCTGCCATGGACTTCAGCAGATGGGACTGATGTTGATCCTATTTCTTTGGACTGCCCCAAAGAAATAAGGACTCTTAACATGAGATGTCAAACAGGAGAGATAAGCTGCCTGTCACCAGACTCAGCTCATTTAAAATATAATGTGGTTGTTATTAAGTGCTGTTAACTCAGTTCTGACTCAGAGTGACCCTGTATGGGGTTTCCAAGGAGCCACTGGTGAACCTGAACCACCAACCTTGCAGTTCAAACCAACCTGGCATTACCCCACAGCGCCACACCAGGACTAACCAAGCTTCTATTCTAAGAACAGCATTTACACCGAGAATCAACCTACCATGATATCATCAAGTTGCTTCAGAATGGTTTGGATTTAAGACTTACAGATTTCACATAATTTCAGGACTGGTCTAGATATCAAGAGAGGAAGTCTCCTCCCAAAGCACAAGTTGCAAGCTCTCCCAAAGGGCATTTTTCTGGATGTGCCATAGAATAAGCACTTGATCTCGAGGTCAGTTTGAACCACAAAGCTGACGGTTCAAAATTCACCAACCACTCCTTGGAAACTCTACACAGGCTCGCTATGAGTCAGATTCGCCTTAACAGCTTAGCAGTATATCTCCCAGTATCTCTGTGCATCCATGTTCTCCTTATGCTTCCTTACCCATATTTTATTTTGATCCTGATCTTGGTATCTTTTGTCATTACTTAACTTCACTAATTTCTGGGCAAAGTAATTTCTGACCCTTAGATTGCCAAGACTAGAAGACTACAAATAAATTCTGTCTTCTTCACTATTTTATTCATTTTAAATTAACATTTAAAGCTTCTAAATCTAAAATCTGTTTTCTAGTCCTACTTGAATCCACTCTCATACTAAGTTATATCAGTGCTCAGTATTTCATTTTGCAGCTCCACTTTTTAATATGTCTTTAAAAGACGGTTTGAAAAAGAAACAACCCATGAAAAGTTAGAAATGGTTGGTGTTATACTGTATAAAATCAGCTATTGGACAAATGAGTGTTAAATAATATGCAGAAATAAACCACATGTCATAAGCACAGCAGTAAATTTAACACAGTGATATTGAAGTATGACTCTTTCATCTGCCTGAGTGAGCACGTTACTGCAAAGAATTATAATTACTTGAGAGGTCGCCAAATATATTATCTCATGGAAAATTAAAAGCGTGTTTTTTCAACCTGTTCTCTCACCTCGATGCTGTAGATCTGAGTAACCAAAGTCAGTCTTAAATAGAAGTCATTATCCTTCAGATATTCCGAGATCTCGAGCTAACTTTAAAATGCCTCTATCATATCTACCACCATAAAGTAAAAAGGAACTCTGGTAGCATAATGGGTAACGAGTTGGGTTGCTAACCACAAGGTCAGCAGTTTGAATCTACCAGCTGATCCATAAAGAAAGATAAGGCTTTCTGCTCCTGCATAGCCTTATATCCTATATAGGGTAGCTATACATGGGAGTACACTGTGACATAAAAGACAAATGTAAAATGTCTTCTATATATACAACAAGAACACATACATGTTGGAAAAGTTTGAAGTTGTTGTTTTTCTATAATAAAAAGACCCAAAGACTAAATGAGCCACAGTTCAGATAAACTGAAACTAAAGAGTATTTATTGACAACATAAGAAATTCTGAAAAATAGCCCAGGCTTTAAGGGGAAAAAAATCTGTACCATCAATACAACAGTGCTTCATCAATAATATTCAATTATTTACTAGTGTGGATAAATATGTAGTTTTTGTTTTGTTCTGTTTGGCTTTAAGTCTGTTTTGTGTATTCATAATGTGAGACTGAGATACTATTTAAGTCTTTTCAGACTGCTAAGTCCTCTGTTTTTTCTTTTCTGTGCTATGTGGACTGTCAATCTGATTGCCCTTCTGCCATTTCTAGGTATTTCTTTGGTGGCTCTAGTTGTTCCTGTTTCCTTTGGGATGTTGGTTAATCACAAGTGGCCTCAAAAAGCCAAGATAATTCTTAAGGTAAGCATCTCATGCAAGAGGATTCACAGTAGAATATTTGACAGAAAATACCAGAAAGATGTTTACTTGTGTTTTTGTGATTAAGCAAACGCTTTAGATCATAACAAACTATGGATAACACTGTAAAGAATGGAAATTCCAAAACACTTAATTGTGCTCATGAGGGACATATTCATAAACCAAGAGGCAGTCATTCGAACAGATCAAGGGAATAATGAATGGTTTAAAATCAAGAAACGTGGACACCAGGGTTGTATCCTTTCGACATACTTATTCAAACTGTATGCTTAGCAAATGATCTGAGAAACTGGATTATATAAAGAACTGGCATCAGAATTGGAGGAAGACTCATTAACAACTTGAAATATGCAGATTACACAGCCAAGATGACTTGAAATACTTACTGATGAAAAGACTAGCCTTTGGTATGAATTGCACATCAACATCAACGTAAAAAAAGAAAAGGAAAGACAGAAGTCCTCCCTACTGGGCCAATAAATAGCATCATGTCAAAATGATGATTTTTTGAGACAAGATTTAAGAAAAGAGAAAAGATTTAAGTTGTCAAAGACTTCATTTTGCTTGTATCTACAATCAACATTCATAGAAGTAACCGTCAAGAAATCGATCACTATGTTGCATTGTAGTGGTTACGAATCGGGCTGCGAACCTTAAGGTCAGCGGTTCGAAACTACCAGCTGCTCCGCGGGAGAAAGATGAGGCTTTCTACTCCCGTAAAGATTTACACCCTCGGAAACCCTATACAGGGTCACTATGGGTCGGAACCGACTCGATGGCACATAACAACAACAACATGTTGCATTAAGAAAATCTACTGCAGAAGACCTCTTTAAAGGTTAAAGAGCAAAGACGTCACTTTGAAGACTAAGGTGTGCTTTACCCAAGCCATGGTATTTTCAATCACTTATTATGCACGTGAACGTTGGAAAAGGAATAGTCAAGACTGTAGAAGAATTGATTATGGTGTTGGAGAAGAATACTGAAAGTACCAAGGAGTATCAGAAGAACAAATAAATCTGTCTTAGAAGTGTAGTCAAAATGCTTCTTAGAAGTGAGAATGGTAAGACGTGGTCTCTCGTACTTTGGATATTTTATCAGTAGGGACCAGTCCCAGGGCATCATGCTTGGGAAAGTGGAGGGTCAGCTAAAAAGACAAAGACCCCCAACGAGATGGAATGACGCAGTGGCAACAGCAATGGGTTCCAACATAATGAAAATGTTGAGGATTGAGCAGGACCAGGCAATGTTTGTTCTGTTGTGGGTAAAACTGACTCAGTGGCACAACAAGATGTACAAGGGATCTTCATAAAATTCATGGAAAATAGAATGAAAATATAATGGAATTCTTTTCACAAACTTTTTAAAATACATATTATATATATGGAGCTCTGGTAGCATAGTGGTTATGAGTCGGGCTGCTAACCTCAAAATCAGCTAGTTCAAAACTACCAGCTGCTCCGCAGGAGAAAGAGAAGGCTATCTGCTCCCATAAAGATTTACAGCCTCAGAAACCCTGTACAGGGTCGCTATGAGTTGGAACCGACTCCACAGCACTTAACCACCACCATATAGATATAGATATAATGTATTTGTTGTTAGGAGCCATCAAGTCAGTAACAACTCACAGTGACTCTGTGACCAACAGAATGAAACAGTGACCGGTCCTGGGCCACCTCACAGTCATTGCTATGCCTGAGCCCACTGCTGCTGCCACTGTGCCAATCCATCTCGTTGGGGGGTTTCCTCTTTTTCTCTAACCCTTCACTACCAAACATGATATCCTTCTTCAGTGACTTCTCCCTCCTAACTACATGTCCAAAGTATGATAGATGAAGTCTGGCCATCCTGGCATATATGAGTCCTGGTGTGGCACTGTAGGATAAGCACTGGACTGCAAGATTGGTTGGAACGTCAAGGTTTGTGGTTCAAACTCACCAGCCATTCCTTGGAAACCATATACAGGGTCGCTATGAGTTGGAAAATATATATATATTTTGTGTGTGTGTGTGTAGAGTTATAGATATAGATATGTATGTATATATATATATATATATTCAGTCCTGGTGTGGCACTATAGGATAAGCACTGGACTGCTAACTAGAAGGCCAGCAGTTCAATCCCACCAGTCACTCCTCAGAAACCCTGTACAGGGTCACTATGAGTCAGAACAGACTTAAATCACTTAACAACAACAAAAACATATGTATATATATATAAATATGGGGAGCATGGTTGACTCCATAGGATAAGCACTGGACTGCAAACCACAATGTTGGTGGTTCGAGCCCACCATTCACTTTGGGAGAACAATTCAGTTTTCTATTCCCACGTATACAGACTCAGAAACCCCATACAAGGTCGCTATGAGTTAGAACTGACTCCATGAC